>NC_135237.1:185547927-185849527 GCF_051348905.1 Ranitomeya variabilis
GGACCGCCGGCAGCAAAAAACGTTACATGTAACTTTTTTTGTGCCGATGGTCCACCATTTCCGACCGCGCATGCGCGGCTGGAACTCCGCCCCCACCTCCCCGCACCTCACAATGGGGCAGCGGATGCGTGGAAAAACAGCATCCGCTGCCCCCGTTGTGCGGCGCTTGCACAGCATGCGTCGGTACGTCGGGCCGACGCTAGTGTGAAAGTAGCCTAACGGGAAAATGGAAATAAATATATTTTTAAAAATTTTATTATTTTTCCTAACTAAGGGGGTGATGAAGGGGGATTTGATTTACTTTTATAGCATTTTTTGGGCGGATTTTTATGGTTGGCAGCCATCACACACTAAAAGACGCTTTTTATTGCAAAAAATAGTTTTTGCATCACCACATTTTGAGAGCTATAATTTTTCCATATTTTGGTCCACAGAGTCATGTGAGATCTTGTTTTTTGCAGGACGAGTTGTCGTTTTTACTGCTACCATTTTCGGGTACATGACATTTTTTGATCGCTTTTTATTCCGATTTTTGGGAGGCGGAATGAACAAAAACCAGCAATTCCTGAAGTTCTTTTAGGGGGGGCGTTTATACCGTTCCGCGTTTGGTAAAAAAGATAAAGCAGTTTTATTCGTCGGGTCAGTACGATTACAGCGATACCTCATTTATGTAATTTTTTTATGTTTTCGCGCTTTTACACAATAAAAACTATTTTATATAAAAAAATAATTGTTTTTGCATCGCTTTATTCTGAGAGCTATAACTTTTTTATTTTTCTGCTGATGATGCTGTATGGCGGCTATTTTTTTGCGGGACAAGATGACGTTTTCAGCGGTACCATGGTTATTTATATCCGTCTTTTTGATCGCGTGTTATTCCACTTTTTGTTTGGCGGTATGAGAATAAAGCGTTGTTTTTTGCCTCGTTTTTTTTTTATTTTTTTTACGGTGTTCACTGAAGGGGTTAACTAGTGATATAGTTTTATAGGTGGGGTCATTACGGACGCGGCGATACTAAATATGTGTACTTTTATTGTGTGGTGTTTTTTTTATTTAGATAAAGAAATGTATTTATGGGAATATATTTATTTTTTTTTTCTTTATTTAGGAATTTTTTTTTTTTTTTTTACACATGTGGAAATTTTTTTTTTTTACTTTTTTACTTTGTCCCAGGGGGGGACATCACAGATCGGTGATCTGATAGTGTGCACAGCACTCTATCAGATCACCGATCTGACAGGCACATTGCAGAGGCTTGCCGGCGCCTGCTATGAGGAATTCTCAGCAGACGCCGGCAAGCAGGGTCATCTTATGACACGGAAGGAGTCCCGCGGCCATCTTGGATCCGGGGACTCCTTCCAGGTCACCGGAGCAGCGCGATCTCATCGCGCTGCTCCGGTGGGAGAGCGCAGGGAGCCCCCGTCCCTGCGCGATCCCCCTCTATGCCGCTGTCACTATTGACAGCGGCATCAGAGGGGTTAAATGCCCGCGATCGGCGACAGCGCCGATCGTGGGCATTGCTGCGGGGTGTCAGCTGTCATATACAGCTGACACCCGCACCCGATCACCGCGGCGCTCAGCGTGAGACCGCGGTGATCGGGGCGCCGTACTAGTACTGCGGCTGGCACTAATGCGCCGTACTAGCACGGCGCATGGCACGAAGGGGTTAATCTTGGTGTACCCTCAAAAGGGTACATTTTGCATCAGCAATACAGTCTATCAATATAAAACACAATGTGCAGCCAGGAGGTTTGACTCGCAGTGCGAGGCCAGCAACGGCAGCCTGAAAGCAGCAGCACAGTCTAGCATTATAAAATACAATAAGCAGTGACAATTTTTTCTGGTTAGCCAATAAAGGTATCAATCTTCGAATACTTTTGTCTTTTTGGGCATAAAAATATTTGTATAAAGTTTAATATCTAGTTGATTTTATTATGTTATTGTTATAGTCATTGCTATATTTTGTGGTAGGACACTCCATTGTTTACCTTCTATTACTTGCACATATCACCCCAATGGTAATTTTGAAAAACACTTTCTTCTACATTAATTTATGTTCTTTAGTCTTTATACACTTTATAATACACTGTGTGCAGAATTATTAGGCAAGTTGTATTTTGATCACATGATACTTTTTATACATGTTGTCCTACTCTAAGCTGTTCAGGCTTGAGAGCCAACTACCAATTAAGTAAATCAGGTGATGTGCATCTCTGTAATGAGGAGAGATGTTGTCTAATGACATCAAAATCCTATATAAGGTGTGCTTAATTATTAGGCAACTTCCTTTCCTTTGGCAAAATGGGTCAAAAGAGAGATTTGACGGGCTCTGAAAAGTCCAAAATTGTGAGATGTCTTGCAGAGGAATGCAGCAGTCTTGAAATTGCCAAACTTTTGAAGCGTGATCACCTAACAATCAAGCGTTTCATGGCAAATAGCCAACAGGGTCGCAAAAAGCGTGTTGGGCAAAAAAGGTGCAAAATAACTGCCCATGAATGGAGGAAAATCAAACATGAAGCTGCCAAGATGCCATTTGCCACCAGTTTTGCCATATTTCAGAGCTGCAATGTTACTGGAGTAACAAAAAGCTCAAGGTGTGCGATACTCAGGGACATGGCCAAGGTAAGGAAGGCTGAAAAGCGACCACCTTTGAACAAGAAACATAAGATAAAACGTCAAGACTGGGCCAAGAAATATCTTAAGACTGACTTTTCAAAGGTTTTATGGACTGATGAAATGAGAGTGACTCTTGATGGGCCAGATGGATGGGCCAGGGGCTGGATCAGTAAAGGGAAAATAATAATAATAATAATCTTTATTTTTATATTGCGCTAACATATTCCGCAGCGCTTTACAGTTTGCACACATTATCATCGCTGTCCCCGATGGGGCTCACAATCTAAATTCCCTATCAGTATGTCTTTGGAATGTGGGAGGAAACTGGAGTACCCGGAGGAAACCCACGCATACACGGAGAGAACATACAAACTCTTTGCAGATGTTGTCCTGAGTGGGATTAGAACCCAGGACTCCATCGCTGCAAGGTTGCAGTGCTAGCTCCACTCTGACTTAGACTCCAGCAAGGTGGAGGTGGGGTACTGGTATGGGCTGGTATAATCAAAGATGAACTTGTGGGACCTTTTCAGGTTGAGGATGGAGTGAAGCTCAACTCCCAGACCTACTGCCAGTTTCTGGAAGACAACTTCTTCAAGCAGTGGTACAGGAAGAAGTCGGTATCGTTCAAGAAAAACATGATTTTCATGCAGGACAATGCTCCATCACATGCCTCCAACTACTCCATGACATGGCCCCCTTGTTCACCTTACCTGAACCCCATAGAGAACCTGTGGTCCCTCATAAAATGTGATATCTACAAGGAGGGAAAACAGTACACCTCTTGGAACAGTATCTGGGAAGCTGTGGTGGCTGCTGCACGCAATGTTGATCGTAAACAGATCAAGCAACTGACAGAATCTATGGATGGAAGGCTGATGAGTGTCATCATAAAGAAAGGTGGCTATATTGGTCACTAATTTTTTGGGGGGTTGTTTTTGCATGTCAGAAATGTTTATTTCTAAATTTTGTGCAGTTGTTATTGGTTTACCTGGTGAAAATAAACAAATGAGATGGGAATATATTTGGTTTTTATTACGTTGCCTAATAATTCTGCACTGTAATAGTTACCTGCACAAACTGATATCCTCCTAAGTTAGCCAAATCTAAAAAAACCCACTCCAACTTCCAAAAATATTAAGCTTTGATATTTTTGAGCCTTTTGGTTTGATTGAGGACATAGTTGTTGATCAATGATAAAAATACTCCTCTAAAATACAACTTGCCTAATAATTCTGCACACAGTGTAGAAATGAGAGAATCTTTTGAAATTTGATTTACTCAAAAATTACTTGTAAGCCTCAAATTCTCCTAAAAATACACGTACAATACTTTGAGGTCCCCTATGACTGTATATAACGCCTTTCAAGCTCTTTATAACAAAAGCAGCCTTAGTAATGTCTATCTGACCTAAGTATATTTTGCTATGAGTAAACCGATGGTAACCAGTGGTAACAGTCTGTTTTTCACAAATTATTTTTCTTCACTTCTGTACTGTCACATACACATACACCATCTGTACAGCTTATCTATGATTTATGAAGTACCGTATTTTCCGGCGTATAAGACGACTTTTTAACCCCTGAAAATCATCTTAAAAGTCGGGGGTCGTCTTATACGCCGGGTATCGCATTGCCGGGTGTATATGGTGGGTGGGGGGGGAGTGGGCCTGATGACGACGAGGGGGCGTCTCACAGGAAAGTGAGTATCCCCCATTACCTCATTGTATCATTGCAGCGTGGGGTCTCTGCTGGGAGCGGCGGCGGCTGCTGTGCTGTGCGTGGGGCGGCGGCTCCTCTTCTTCAGTGTGGGGCCTCAATGCTGCTGGGCGGCGGCGGCGGCTTATCTTCAGGCAGTCGGGGCTCCTCCGGTATCTCCTTAAAGCCCGGAGGCCCTGCCGGCAACTCCATCGGTGCAATGCAGTGGCCTCCGGGAACATGGCCGCTGCTCAGATTCAGAGATCTGAATCTGAGCATGCGCAGCCCCCAGCGGCCGGGCCACCGCATAGCAGCAATGGAGCTGTCTCCGGGAAAATGGCCGCTGCTCAGATTCAGATCTCGTCTCCCGAGATCTCGGGACGAGATCTGAATCTGAGCAGCGGCCATGTTCCTGAAGGCCACTGCATTGCACCGATGGAGTTGCCGGCAGGGCCTCCGGGCTTTAAGGAGATACCGGAGGAGCCCCGACTGCCTGAAGATAAGCCGCCGCCGCCGCCGCCCAGCTGCACAGAGGCCCCACACTGAAGAAGAGGAGCCGCCACAGCACAGCACCCACGCTGCACAATGAGGAGCAGCAGCCGCCGCTCCCAGCAGAGACCCCACGCTGCAGCGATACAATGAGGTAATGGGGGATACTCACTTTCCTGTGAGACGCCCCCTCGTCATCATCAGGCCCACTCCCCCCCCCCCCAAAAGGCACATTAGTTACCGGTCCTATAAGACGACACGGTTTATAAGAAGACCCCCGACTTTTAAGGAGATTTTACATTTTAACTGGAAAAGTTGGGGGGTCGTCTTATACGCCCAGTCGTCTTATACGCCGGAAAATACGGTACTCTCACTATCCAGACTCAAGAAAAAATGGCTGCTGTATCCCCTGTTTCTGTTTTTATAGAGGCTATGACACTGTATCCTTATTGACTATATTATACCATGTGATGTGATAGTGTAATGAACAGGCCGAACGTTCCCTGCTATCCACCCTTACATCGTGTTCGCAGCCGAAGGAATTATGACACACACCAGTCTCAGGGATTACAGTTGCTTTTACTTCAGCAGGAAATAGAATTATCACTTGGAACAAATAAGGAACAGTCTTTCATGGGTTGTCCATGGCAATTACAGTTCACACTTAGAGGCTGAGATGTGATTGGGGTATGGAGCTTAAAGACCACTGGACAGTGTCTTTTGGTAGTTTACAGAAGGAGGTAGATGCAGCAATTAGAGGCTACAGACCTGTAATCGGGGTTAGCTCCACTTTGTGTCATGGCAAGTGCCCAAGTACTTATAGGTGAATGTAAAAACTGAGGTGATTCCAGTCAGAAAGACTTTAGAATGATGTCTGTACAGGTTAGAGAGCAAACCCAGGCTCTTAGGCCTGCAGGAGATCTTGATATTACAAATCCCAAAATCATGTTAATAGTCTGGGACAAACACATGTGTGTTATATGCAACCAGACAGATCAAATCCGCTCCATAAAATCTGAATAAAGATAGGAGAACCTGGAGCATAGTATAAACAACTACTTTATTGATACAAAGATTAAAAATACATTAATCAGTAATACTTAAGGTGCAGATTTTCCCATGACTGACATAGATAAAGGGGAGACCCACCCCTCTAAAATCCCCATGCTGCACAATACCCATGGAAAGGAAGTAAAGTAAAAACCCTTTCCATGCAATGTAACCTAGTGCAATGGCAAGCTGATCAATAGTAAAGTGCCAGACCTAAAAACCAAAGTGTAAATGTCACAGATCGACATAGGTCAGCTTACCAACTCAAGGGGGGAACAGAGGAGAAGGATCCCGCCAGAGTAACGTCCCCTGCAGGAGATCTTGTAGTGAAAACAGCCTCCATGTGTGTTCTGCCCTCCCTGAAGGCATCCCTCAGACTAAAGAACATTCTAGATTTGCCTCGAAAAGAGCTCCTTCTATTGACCATGTGACTAGGAGCTGGCCAATAGGACACTGAATTCACATCTCAGATCCTTACAAAACAACAATTATGAGTCATTGTGCACTTTCACCATTAGATTGCACCAAAACACAGCAAATGAAAAAAGCATTACATCTAAAATAGAGGTGACTAGAAATGGAGGATTATAGCTCACAAATGCAGGGAATAATGGAGAGGGGAAGTTAGAGAGTGAGCAGTAGTGTATAGAAGCTACTCATAATCCAGGATTACTTCATGGGAAGGAACATACTCTGGACTGGGGTCACTACAATAGCTGGAAGACATTATAGGGAAGCCCACTTGGCCATCATATGATTTTCTTTGGCTCATGCATCTTCTGTAATCTGCAAAATGTCCACGGTGTTCTTAGGAAATTCACAAAAAGTAAATTGTAGATTATGAAAAATGGCAAGTTTTGCAAATTGCCCAGGGTAGCTCTATGACATCACCTCCTTAGGTCTCTTAAGGCCCACAAAGACATACACGTGTCTTAGAATTAATACTCTAGTGTACTGTGTTACGTGTGCTCCGCCATATGTGCATATTGTGCTTCAACTTGCAAATCCTCTGTAATTCTGCATACCTTCAGTTCTGCTAATTAACCCTCACTCTGCTATCTCTTGAATTAACCCACTGGTTGTAGGAAGTAAGCAAACTAATGACGAACTTGTTCATATTGTATTTATTCTTGCTGGGTTTTCCTTCATCTGTACTATTGGCTTTCTGATTCCTGATTGTCTAATTTGTCGCACCTCTACTTGTTCTCCAGCCAGCTGCACCAACTCCCAGGGTCCGTGTGCCACCTAAACCCGATGCTTTGTGTATTCATAGCACCAGGTGACCCTAACAATTGGAATCTATTTAAAAACAGGCAAATGTTGGATGCGCATCTCAGTTGTGGTTTACTAGTAAATTAACTCCAGTGTGCCTAATACTAGAGCACCGATACAATTATATACCTCTATAATGCACTTATTTAGATCTGTATGCATATAGGCTATAGAGGTACCCAAATAACTGTGGTAATGGTGGAGCTATAATTATCTATACACAATTAATAAGCCTAGCAGCCATCACACACCCAATAACTATACTGGCCACTAGGGTTGAGCGAAACGGGTCGATCATTTTCAAAAGTCGCCGACTTTTGGCTAAGTCGGCGTCTCATGAAACCCGATCCGACCCCTGTGCTTGTCGGCCATGCGGTACGCGACTTTCGCGCCAAAGTCGCGTTTCAATGACGCGAAAAGCGCCATTTCTCAGCCAATGAAGGTGAACGCAGAGTGTGGGCAGCGTGATGACATAGATCCTGGTCCCCACCATCTTAGAGAAGGGCATTGCAGTGATTGGCTTGCTGTCTGCGGCGTCACAGGGGCTATAAAGGGGCGTTCCCGCCGACCGCCATCTTACTGCTGCTGATCTGAGCTTAGGGACAGGTTGCTGCCGCTTCGTCAGAAGCAGGGAGAGCGTTAGGCAGGGTCCACTAACCACCAAACCGCTTGTGCTGCAGCGATTTCCACTGTCCAACACCACCTTCGGTGTGCAGGGACTGTGGAAGCTATTTTTTTTTTTTTTCCCCTCAGCGCTGTAGCTCATTGGGCTGCCCTAGAAGGCTCCGTGATAGCTGTATTGCTGTGTGTACGCCACTGTGGAAACCAACTGCTTTTTTCAAAGCACATATCCTCTTGTTCCTTCCTTTCTGCACAGCTATCTTTTTTGTTTGTCCACACTTTTTATTTAATTTGTGCATCAGTCCACTCCTATTGCTGCCTGCCATACCTGGCTTACATTACTGCAGGGAGATAGTAATTGTAGGACAGTTTTTTTTTTTTTTGTTTTTTTTGTGGGAGATTAAGATTGGCATTTCTGCTACAGTGCCATCCCTGTGTGTGCCATCTCTCACTGAGTGGGCCATAGAAAGCCTATTTATTTTTTCCGTGATTTGTGTTCTAAATTCTACCTCAACACAAAAACACTACATCAATCAGTGGGAGAAAAATATTGGCCTCAGTCAGGGCTTGTGTGCCACTGCTGTGTGTGCTATCTCTCATTCAGTGGGCTATAGCAAGCCTATTTTTTTTTTTTTTTTTTTTTTTTTTAATATTATTTGGTTTCTAAAGTCTCCCTGAAAAAAAAAAAAAAACTAAAAAAAAAAAACAGTGGGAGAGTAATATTGCCCTTTCAGCTTGTGTGCCAGTCTTGACTCCTGGGTGTGCCACCTCTCTCCCTCTCATTCAGTGGGCCATAGAAAGCCTATTTTTTTTTTTTTTTAAATATTATTGGGTTTCTAAAGTCTCCCTTAAAAAACAAAAAATACATAAAAAAACAGTGGGAGAGTAATATTGCCCTTTCAGCTTGTGTGCCAGTCTTGACTCCTGGGTGTGCCACCTCTCTCTCATTCAGTGGGCCATAGAAAGCATTTTTTTTTTTTTTCCTTGATTTGTGTTCTAAAATCTACCTCAACACAAAAACACTACATCAATCAGTGGGAGAAAAATATTGGCCTCAGTCAGGGCTTGTGTGCCACTGCTGTGTGTGCTATCTCTCATTCAGTGGGCTATAGAAAGCCTATTTTTTTTTTTTTTTTTTAATATTATTTGGTTTCTAAAGTCTCCCTGAAAAAAAAAAAAAACCTAAAAAAAAAAAACAGTGGGAGAGTAATATTGCCCTTTCAGCTTGTGTGCCAGTCTTGACTCCTGGGTGTGCCACCTCTCTCCCTCTCATTCAGTGGGCCATAGAAAGCCTATTTATTTTTTTTTTTAAATATTATTGGGTTTCTAAAGTCTCCCTTAAAAAACAAAAAATACATAAAAAAACAGTGGGAGAGTAATATTGCCCTTTCAGCTTGTGTGCCAGTCTTGACTCCTGGGTGTGCCACCTCTCTCTCTCATTCAGTGGGCCATAGAAAGGCTATATTTTTTTTGGTTTTTTTAATATTATTTGGTTTCTAAAGTCTCCCTGAAAAAAAAAAAAAAAAACATACAAAAAACAGTGGGAGAGTAATATTGCCCTTTCAGCTTGTGTGCCAGTCTTGACTCCTGGGTGTGCCACCTCTCTCCCTTTCATTCAGTGGGCCATAGAAAGCCTATTTATTTATTTTTTTAAATATTATTGGGTTTCTAAAGTCTCCCTTAAAAAACAAAAAATACATAAAAAAACAGTGGGAGAGTAATATTGCCCTTTCAGCTTGTGTGCCAGTCTTGACTCCTGGGTGTGCCACCTCTCTCTCATTCAGTGGGCCATAGAAAGCATTTTTTTTTTTTTCCTTGATTTGTGTTCTAAAATCTACCTCAACACAAAAACACTACATCAATCAGTGGGAGAAAAATATTGGCCTCAGTCAGGGCTTGTGTGCCACTGCTGTGTGTGCTATCTCTCATTCAGTGGGCTATAGAAAGCCTATTTTTTTTTTTTTTTTTTTTAATATTATTTGGTTTCTAAAGTCTCCCTGAAAAAAAAAAAAAAACCTAAAAAAAAAAAACAGTGGGAGAGTAATATTGCCCTTTCAGCTTGTGTGCCAGTCTTGACTCCTGGGTGTGCCACCTCTCTCCCTCTCATTCAGTGGGCCATAGAAAGCCTATTTATTTTTTTTTTTAAATATTATTGGGTTTCTAAAGTCTCCCTTAAAAAACAAAAAATACATAAAAAAACAGTGGGAGAGTAATATTGCCCTTTCAGCTTGTGTGCCAGTCTTGACTCCTGGGTGTGCCACCTCTCTCTCATTCAGTGGGCCATAGAAAGCATTTTTTTTTTTTTCCTTGATTTGTGTTCTAAAATCTACCTCAACACAAAAACACTACATCAATCAGTGGGAGAAAAATATTGGCCTCAGTCAGGGCTTGTGTGCCACTGCTGTGTGTGCTATCTCTCATTCAGTGGGCTATAGAAAGCCTATTTTTTTTTTTTTTTTTTTAATATTATTTGGTTTCTAAAGTCTCCCTGAAAAAAAAAAAAAACCTAAAAAAAAAAAACAGTGGGAGAGTAATATTGCCCTTTCAGCTTGTGTGCCAGTCTTGACTCCTGGGTGTGCCACCTCTCTCCCTCTCATTCAGTGGGCCATAGAAAGCCTATTTATTTTTTTTTTAAAATATTATTGGGTTTCTAAAGTCTCCCTTAAAAAACAAAAAATACATAAAAAAACAGTGGGAGAGTAATATTGCCCTTTCAGCTTGTGTGCCAGTCTTGACTCCTGGGTGTGCCACCTCTCTCTCTCATTCAGTGGGCCATAGAAAGGCTATATTTTTTTGGTTTTTTTAATATTATTTGGTTTCTAAAGTCTCCCTGAAAAAAAAAAAAAAAACATACAAAAAACAGTGGGAGAGTAATATTGCCCTTTCAGCTTGTGTGCCAGTCTTGACTCCTGAGTGTGCCACCTCTCTCCCTTTCATTCAGTGGGCCATAGAAAGCCTATTTATTTTTTTTTTTTAATATTATTGGGTTTCTAAAGTCTCCCTTAAAAAACAAAAAATACATAAAAAAACAGTGGGAGAGTAATATTGCCCTTTCAGCTTGTGTGCCAGTCTTGACTCCTGGGTGTGCCACCTCTCTCTCATTCAGTGGGCCATAGAAAGCATTTTTTTTTTTTTTCCTTGATTTGTGTTCTAAAATCTACCTCAACACAAAAACACTACATCAATCAGTGGGAGAAAAATATTGGCCTCAGTCAGGGCTTGTGTGCCACTGCTGTGTGTGCTATCTCTCATTCAGTGGGCTATAGAAAGCCTATTTTTTTTTTTTTTTTTTTAATATTATTTGGTTTCTAAAGTCTCCCTGAAAAAAAAAAAAATACCTAAAAAAAAAAAACAGTGGGAGAGTAATATTGCCCTTTCAGCTTGTGTGCCAGTCTTGACTCCTGGGTGTGCCACCTCTCTCCCTCTCATTCAGTGGGCCATAGAAAGCCTATTTTTTTTTTTTTTAAAATATTATTGGGTTTCTAAAGTCTCCCTTAAAAAACAAAAAATACATAAAAAAACAGTGGGAGAGTAATATTGCCCTTTCAGCTTGTGTGCCAGTCTTGACTCCTGGGTGTGCCACCTCTCTCTCTCATTCAGTGGGCCATAGAAAGGCTATTTTTTTTTTGGTTTTTTTAATATTATTTGGTTTCTAAAGTCTCCCTGAAAAAAAAAAAAAAAACATACAAAAAACAGTGGGAGAGTAATATTGCCCTTTCAGCTTGTGTGCCAGTCTTGACTCCTGGGTGTGCCACCTCTCTCCCTTTCATTCAGTGGGCCATAGAAAGCCTATTTATTTATTTTTTTAAATATTATTGGGTTTCTAAAGTCTCCCTTAAAAAACAAAAAATACATAAAAAAACAGTGGGAGAGTAATATTGCCCTTTCAGCTTGTGTGCCAGTCTTGACTCCTGGGTGTGCCACCTCTCTCTCATTCAGTGGGCCATAGAAAGCATTTTTTTTTTTTTTTCCTTGATTTGTGTTCTAAAATCTACCTCAACACAAAAACACTACATCAATCAGTGGGAGAAAAATATTGGCCTCAGTCAGGGCTTGTGTGCCACTGCTGTGTGTGCTATCTCTCATTCAGTGGGCTATAGAAAGCCTATTTTTTTTTTTTTTTTAATATTATTTGGTTTCTAAAGTCTCCCTGAAAAAAAAAAAAAACCTAAAAAAAAAAAACAGTGGGAGAGTAATATTGCCCTTTCAGCTTGTGTGCCAGTCTTGACTCCTGGGTGTGCCACCTCTCTCCCTCTCATTCAGTGGGCCATAGAAAGCCTATTTATTTTTTTTTTTAAATATTATTGGGTTTCTAAAGTCTCCCTTAAAAAACAAAAAATACATAAAAAAACAGTGGGAGAGTAATATTGCCCTTTCAGCTTGTGTGCCAGTCTTGACTCCTGGGTGTGCCACCTCTCTCTCATTCAGTGGGCCATAGAAAGCATTTTTTTTTTTTTCCTTGATTTGTGTTCTAAAATCTACCTCAACACAAAAACACTACATCAATCAGTGGGAGAAAAATATTGGCCTCAGTCAGGGCTTGTGTGCCACTGCTGTGTGTGCTATCTCTCATTCAGTGGGCTATAGAAAGCCTATTTTTTTTTTTATTTTTTTTAATATTATTTGGTTTCTAAAGTCTCCCTGAAAAAAAAAAAAATACCTAAAAAAAAAAAACAGTGGGAGAGTAATATTGCCCTTTCAGCTTGTGTGCCAGTCTTGACTCCTGGGTGTGCCACCTCTCTCCCTCTCATTCAGTGGGCCATAGAAAGCCTATTTATTTTTTTTTTTAAATATTATTGGGTTTCTAAAGTCTCCCTTAAAAAACAAAAAATACATAAAAAAACAGTGGGAGAGTAATATTGCCCTTTCAGCTTGTGTGCCAGTCTTGACTCCTGGGTGTGCCACCTCTCTCTCTCATTCAGTGGGCCATAGAAAGGCTATTTTTTTTTTGGTTTTTTTAATATTATTTGGTTTCTAAAGTCTCCCTGAAAAAAAAAAAAAAAACATACAAAAAACAGTGGGAGAGTAATATTGCCCTTTCAGCTTGTGTGCCAGTCTTGACTCCTGGGTGTGCCACCTCTCTCCCTTTCATTCAGTGGGCCATAGAAAGCCTATTTATTTTTTTTTTTAAATATTATTGGGTTTCTAAAGTCTCCCTTAAAAAACAAAAAATACATAAAAAAACAGTGGGAGAGTAATATTGCCCTTTCAGCTTGTGTGCCAGTCTTGACTCCTGGGTGTGCCACCTCTCTCTCATTCAGTGGGCCATAGAAAGCATTTTTTTTTTTTTTTCCTTGATTTGTGTTCTAAAATCTACCTCAACACAAAAACACTACATCAATCAGTGGGAGAAAAATATTGGCCTCAGTCAGGGCTTGTGTGCCACTGCTGTGTGTGCTATCTCTCATTCAGTGGGCTATAGAAAGCCTATTTTTTTTTTTTTTTTAATATTATTTGGTTTCTAAAGTCTCCCTGAAAAAAAAAAAAAACCTAAAAAAAAAAAACAGTGGGAGAGTAATATTGCCCTTTCAGCTTGTGTGCCAGTCTTGACTCCTGGGTGTGCCACCTCTCTCCCTCTCATTCAGTGGGCCATAGAAAGCCTATTTATTTTTTTTTTTAAATATTATTGGGTTTCTAAAGTCTCCCTTAAAAAACAAAAAATACATAAAAAAACAGTGGGAGAGTAATATTGCCCTTTCAGCTTGTGTGCCAGTCTTGACTCCTGGGTGTGCCACCTCTCTCTCATTCAGTGGGCCATAGAAAGCATTTTTTTTTTTTTCCTTGATTTGTGTTCTAAAATCTACCTCAACACAAAAACACTACATCAATCAGTGGGAGAAAAATATTGGCCTCAGTCAGGGCTTGTGTGCCACTGCTGTGTGTGCTATCTCTCATTCAGTGGGCTATAGAAAGCCTATTTTTTTTTTTATTTTTTTTAATATTATTTGGTTTCTAAAGTCTCCCTGAAAAAAAAAAAAATACCTAAAAAAAAAAAACAGTGGGAGAGTAATATTGCCCTTTCAGCTTGTGTGCCAGTCTTGACTCCTGGGTGTGCCACCTCTCTCCCTCTCATTCAGTGGGCCATAGAAAGCCTATTTATTTTTTTTTTTAAATATTATTGGGTTTCTAAAGTCTCCCTTAAAAAACAAAAAATACATAAAAAAACAGTGGGAGAGTAATATTGCCCTTTCAGCTTGTGTGCCAGTCTTGACTCCTGGGTGTGCCACCTCTCTCTCTCATTCAGTGGGCCATAGAAAGGCTATTTTTTTTTTGGTTTTTTTAATATTATTTGGTTTCTAAAGTCTCCCTGAAAAAAAAAAAAAAAACATACAAAAAACAGTGGGAGAGTAATATTGCCCTTTCAGCTTGTGTGCCAGTCTTGACTCCTGGGTGTGCCACCTCTCTCCCTTTCATTCAGTGGGCCATAGAAAGCCTATTTATTTTTTTTTTTAAATATTATTGGGTTTCTAAAGTCTCCCTTAAAAAACAAAAAATACATAAAAAAACAGTGGGAGAGTAATATTGCCCTTTCAGCTTGTGTGCCAGTCTTGACTCCTGGGTGTGCCACCTCTCTCTCATTCAGTGGGCCATAGAAAGCATTTTTTTTTTTTTTCCTTGATTTGTGTTCTAAAATCTACCTCAACACAAAAACACTACATCAATCAGTGGGAGAAAAATATTGGCCTCAGTCAGGGCTTGTGTGCCACTGCTGTGTGTGCTATCTCTCATTCAGTGGGCTATAGAAAGCCTATTTTTTTTTTTTTTTTAATATTATTTGGTTTCTAAAGTCTCCCTGAAAAAAAAAAAAAAAAACCTAAAAAAAAAAAACAGTGGGAGAGTAATATTGCCCTTTCAGCTTGTGTGCCAGTCTTGACTCCTGGGTGTGCCACCTCTCTCTCTCATTCAGTGGGCCATAGAAAGGCTATTTTTTTTTTTGGTTTTTTTAATATTATTTGGTTTCTAAAGTCTCCCTGAAAAAAAAAAAAAAAACATACAAAAAACAGTGGGAGAGTAATATTGCCCTTTCAGCTTGTGTGCCAGTCTTGACTCCTGGGTGTGCCACCTCTCTCTCATTCAGTGGGCCATAGAAAGCATTTTTTTTTTTTTCCTTGATTTGTGTTCTAAAATCTACCTCAACACAAAAACACTACATCAATCAGTGGGAGAAAAATATTGGCCTCAGTCAGGGCTTGTGTGCCACTGCTGTGTGTGCTATCTCTCATTCAGTGGGCTATAGAAAGCCTATTTTTTTTTTTTTTTTTTAATATTATTTGGTTTCTAAAGTCTCCCTGAAAAAAAAAAAAAACCTAAAAAAAAAAAACAGTGGGAGAGTAATATTGCCCTTTCAGCTTGTGTGCCAGTCTTGACTCCTGGGTGTGCCACCTCTCTCCCTCTCATTCAGTGGGCCATAGAAAGCCTATTTATTTATTTTTTTAAATATTATTGGGTTTCTAAAGTCTCCCTTAAAAAACAAAAAATACATAAAAAAACAGTGGGAGAGTAATATTGCCCTTTCAGCTTGTGTGCCAGTCTTGACTCCTGGGTGTGCCACCTCTCTCTCTCATTCAGTGGGCCATAGAAAGGCTATATTTTTTTTGGTTTTTTTAATATTATTTGGTTTCTAAAGTCTCCCTGAAAAAAAAAAAAAAAAACATACAAAAAACAGTGGGAGAGTAATATTGCCCTTTCAGCTTGTGTGCCAGTCTTGACTCCTGGGTGTGCCACCTCTCTCCCTTTCATTCAGTGGGCCATAGAAAGCCTATTTATTTATTTTTTTAAATATTATTGGGTTTCTAAAGTCTCCCTTAAAAAACAAAAAATACATAAAAAAACAGTGGGAGAGTAATATTGCCCTTTCAGCTTGTGTGCCAGTCTTGACTCCTGGGTGTGCCACCTCTCTCTCATTCAGTGGGCCATAGAAAGCATTTTTTTTTTTTCCTTGATTTGTGTTCTAAAATCTACCTCAACACAAAAACACTACATCAATCAGTGGGAGAAAAATATTGGCCTCAGTCAGGGCTTGTGTGCCACTGCTGTGTGTGCTATCTCTCATTCAGTGGGCTATAGAAAGCCTATTTTTTTTTTTTTTTTTTTTAATATTATTTGGTTTCTAAAGTCTCCCTGAAAAAAAAAAAAAAACCTAAAAAAAAAAAACAGTGGGAGAGTAATATTGCCCTTTCAGCTTGTGTGCCAGTCTTGACTCCTGGGTGTGCCACCTCTCTCCCTCTCATTCAGTGGGCCATAGAAAGCCTATTTATTTTTTTTTTTAAATATTATTGGGTTTCTAAAGTCTCCCTTAAAAAACAAAAAATACATAAAAAAACAGTGGGAGAGTAATATTGCCCTTTCAGCTTGTGTGCCAGTCTTGACTCCTGGGTGTGCCACCTCTCTCTCATTCAGTGGGCCATAGAAAGCATTTTTTTTTTTTTCCTTGATTTGTGTTCTAAAATCTACCTCAACACAAAAACACTACATCAATCAGTGGGAGAAAAATATTGGCCTCAGTCAGGGCTTGTGTGCCACTGCTGTGTGTGCTATCTCTCATTCAGTGGGCTATAGAAAGCCTATTTTTTTTTTTATTTTTTTTAATATTATTTGGTTTCTAAAGTCTCCCTGAAAAAAAAAAAAATACCTAAAAAAAAAAAACAGTGGGAGAGTAATATTGCCCTTTCAGCTTGTGTGCCAGTCTTGACTCCTGGGTGTGCCACCTCTCTCCCTCTCATTCAGTGGGCCATAGAAAGCCTATTTATTTTTTTTTTTAAATATTATTGGGTTTCTAAAGTCTCCCTTAAAAAACAAAAAATACATAAAAAAACAGTGGGAGAGTAATATTGCCCTTTCAGCTTGTGTGCCAGTCTTGACTCCTGGGTGTGCCACCTCTCTCTCTCATTCAGTGGGCCATAGAAAGGCTATATTTTTTTGGTTTTTTTAATATTATTTGGTTTCTAAAGTCTCCCTGAAAAAAAAAAAAAAAACATACAAAAAACAGTGGGAGAGTAATATTGCCCTTTCAGCTTGTGTGCCAGTCTTGACTCCTGAGTGTGCCACCTCTCTCCCTTTCATTCAGTGGGCCATAGAAAGCCTATTTATTTTTTTTTTTAAATATTATTGGGTTTCTAAAGTCTCCCTTAAAAAACAAAAAATACATAAAAAAACAGTGGGAGAGTAATATTGCCCTTTCAGCTTGTGTGCCAGTCTTGACTCCTGGGTGTGCCACCTCTCTCTCATTCAGTGGGCCATAGAAAGCATTTTTTTTTTTTTCCTTGATTTGTGTTCTAAAATCTACCTCAACACAAAAACACTACATCAATCAGTGGGAGAAAAATATTGGCCTCAGTCAGGGCTTGTGTGCCACTGCTGTGTGTGCTATCTCTCATTCAGTGGGCTATAGAAAGCCTATTTTTTTTTTTTTTTTTTTTAATATTATTTGGTTTCTAAAGTCTCCCTGAAAAAAAAAAAAATACCTAAAAAAAAAAAACAGTGGGAGAGTAATATTGCCCTTTCAGCTTGTGTGCCAGTCTTGACTCCTGGGTGTGCCACCTCTCTCCCTCTCATTCAGTGGGCCATAGAAAGCCTATTTATTTTTTTTTTAAAATATTATTGGGTTTCTAAAGTCTCCCTTAAAAAACAAAAAATACATAAAAAAACAGTGGGAGAGTAATATTGCCCTTTCAGCTTGTGTGCCAGTCTTGACTCCTGGGTGTGCCACCTCTCTCTCTCATTCAGTGGGCCATAGAAAGGCTATTTTTTTTTTGGTTTTTTTAATATTATTTGGTTTCTAAAGTCTCCCTGAAAAAAAAAAAAAAAACATACAAAAAACAGTGGGAGAGTAATATTGCCCTTTCAGCTTGTGTGCCAGTCTTGACTCCTGGGTGTGCCACCTCTCTCCCTTTCATTCAGTGGGCCATAGAAAGCCTATTTATTTTTTTTTTTAAATATTATTGGGTTTCTAAAGTCTCCCTTAAAAAACAAAAAATACATAAAAAAACAGTGGGAGAGTAATATTGCCCTTTCAGCTTGTGTGCCAGTCTTGACTCCTGGGTGTGCCACCTCTCTCTCATTCAGTGGGCCATAGAAAGCATTTTTTTTTTTTTTCCTTGATTTGTGTTCTAAAATCTACCTCAACACAAAAACACTACATCAATCAGTGGGAGAAAAATATTGGCCTCAGTCAGGGCTTGTGTGCCACTGCTGTGTGTGCTATCTCTCATTCAGTGGGCTATAGAAAGCCTATTTTTTTTTTTTTTTTAATATTATTTGGTTTCTAAAGTCTCCCTGAAAAAAAAAAAAAACCTAAAAAAAAAAAACAGTGGGAGAGTAATATTGCCCTTTCAGCTTGTGTGCCAGTCTTGACTCCTGGGTGTGCCACCTCTCTCCCTCTCATTCAGTGGGCCATAGAAAGCCTATTTATTTTTTTTTTTAAATATTATTGGGTTTCTAAAGTCTCCCTTAAAAAACAAAAAATACATAAAAAAACAGTGGGAGAGTAATATTGCCCTTTCAGCTTGTGTGCCAGTCTTGACTCCTGGGTGTGCCACCTCTCTCTCTCATTCAGTGGGCCATAGAAAGGCTATTTTTTTTTGGTTTTTTTAATATTATTTGGTTTCTAAAGTCTCCCTGAAAAAAAAAAAACATACAAAAAACAGTGGGAGAGTAATATTGCCCTTTCAGCTTGTGTGCCAGTCTTGACTCCTGGGTGTGCCACCTCTCTCCCTTTCATTCAGTGGGCCATAGAAAGCCTATTTATTTATTTTTTTAAATATTATTGGGTTTCTAAAGTCTCCCTTAAAAAACAAAAAATACATAAAAAAACAGTGGGAGAGTAATATTGCCCTTTCAGCTTGTGTGCCAGTCTTGACTCCTGGGTGTGCCACCTCTCTCTCATTCAGTGGGCCATAGAAAGCATTTTTTTTTTTTTTCCTTGATTTGTGTTCTAAAATCTACCTCAACACAAAAACATCAATCAGTGGGAGAAAAATATTGGCCTCAGTCAGGGCTTGTGTGCCACTGCTGTGTGTGCTATCTCTCATTCAGTGGGCTATAGAAAGCCTATTTTTTTTTTTTTTTTTTTAATATTATTTGGTTTCTAAAGTCTCCCTGAAAAAAAAAAAAAACCTAAAAAAAAAAAACAGTGGGAGAGTAATATTGCCCTTTCAGCTTGTGTGCCAGTCTTGACTCCTGGGTGTGCCACCTCTCTCCCTCTCATTCAGTGGGCCATAGAAAGCCTATTTATTTTTTTTTTTAAATATTATTGGGTTTCTAAAGTCTCCCTTAAAAAACAAAAAATACATAAAAAAACAGTGGGAGAGTAATATTGCCCTTTCAGCTTGTGTGCCAGTCTTGACTCCTGGGTGTGCCACCTCTCTCTCTCATTCAGTGGGCCATAGAAAGGCTATTTTTTTTTGGTTTTTTTAATATTATTTGGTTTCTAAAGTCTCCCTGAAAAAAAAAAAAACATACAAAAAACAGTGGGAGAGTAATATTGCCCTTTCAGCTTGTGTGCCAGTCTTGACTCCTGGGTGTGCCACCTCTCTCCCTTTCATTCAGTGGGCCATAGAAAGCCTATTTATTTATTTTTTTAAATATTATTGGGTTTCTAAAGTCTCCCTTAAAAAACAAAAAATACATAAAAAAACAGTGGGAGAGTAATATTGCCCTTTCAGCTTGTGTGCCAGTCTTGACTCCTGGGTGTGCCACCTCTCTCTCATTCAGTGGGCCATAGAAAGCATTTTTTTTTTTCCTTGATTTGTGTTCTAAAATCTACCTCAACACAAAAACATCAATCAGTGGGAGAAAAATATTGGCCTCAGTCAGGGCTTGTGTGCCACTGCTGTGTGTGCTATCTCTCATTCAGTGGGCTATAGAAAGCCTATTTTTTTTTTTTTTTTTTTTAATATTATTTGGTTTCTAAAGTCTCCCTGAAAAAAAAAAAAATACCTAAAAAAAAAAAACAGTGGGAGAGTAATATTGCCCTTTCAGCTTGTGTGCCAGTCTTGACTCCTGGGTGTGCCACCTCTCTCCCTCTCATTCAGTGGGCCATAGAAAGCCTATTTATTTTTTTTTTTAAATATTATTGGGTTTCTAAAGTCTCCCTTAAAAAAAAAAAAACATAAAAAAACAGTGGGAGAGTAATATTGCCCTTTCAGCTTGTGTGCCAGGCTTGACTCCTGGGTGTGCCACCTCTCTCTCTCATTCAGTGGGCTATAGAAAGCCTATTTTTTTTTTTTTTTTTTTTTTTTTTTTTTTTTTTTATATTATTTGGTTTCTAAAGTCTCCCTGAAATAAAAAAAAAACTTAAAAAAACAGTGGGAGAGTAATATTGCCCTTTCAGCTTGTGCGCCAGTCTTGACTCCTGGGTGTGCCACCTCTCTCTCTCTAATTGTGGGCCATAGAAAGCCTTTTTTTTTTTTTTTTTTTTAATATTATTTGGTTTCTAAAGTCTCCCTGAGAAAAAAAAATAAATAAATTAGGTGGGAGATTAATATTGACATTAGTGCTTGAGTGACAGTCCTGCGTGTGTGTCATCTCTGTGATTTTGTGCCACAGAAAACAGAGTGTGTAACATTGTGCCTGATTTTCCTTGTGGTCTCACCAACCTGTTAAGGGATATTGAAATCATACTGAAGTTATAGCTCACCGTGTAAGTTGTTTGACAGCAACAAATAAAGTTACTTTGGTTAAGATTTTAAAACAATGAGGAAGTCTGGTGCAAGAGGTCGTCGTGGGCGTTCATTGTCAGCTGGTAATGATGGTAGTGGTAGTGGAGCATCAGGTGGTCGTGGGGATAAAAATATTCCACCTAAGTCTGGAGCTGTGGAGCCAGTTTCGTCGTCAGGCTACACAAGGCCTCGAACGCTCTCTTTTCTGGGAGTAGGAAAACCGCTTTTAAAGGCGGAGCAGCAACAGCAAGTTTTGGCTTACATTGCAGACTCAGCCTCTAGCTCTTTTGCCTCCTCTTCCGAAACTGGTAAATGTAAAAGCAGCGCGTCGCTTGTGGATGTTCACGGTCAGGGACAAGTCGCTTCCTTGTCCTCCTCAGCAAAAACTACAACAAGAGAGAAGGATGCAGCAGGCGACACAACGGGTCACTCCATGGAGCTCTTTACACATACCGTCCCTGGCTTAGAAAGTGAAACATTTAACAGGCCATGCCCATTACAAGTATATTCTGACATGGAGTGCACTGATGCACAGCCACAGCCAGAGTACTATGCTGCTCCTTTGACTCAGACCACCACATTGCCCTCTCAGGGTACAGATCCACAATCAGACCCTGATGAGACTATGTTGCCCCGCCACGAACGCTATACCACCGACCGACACAGTGACACAGACGAAGTTGCACACGAGCTCGAAGAGGAGGTAATAGATGACCCAGTTATTGACCCCGATTGGCAGCCATTGGGGGAACAGGGTGCAGGCGGCAGTAGTTCAGAAGCGGAGGTGGAGGAGGGGCCGCAGCAGGCATCAACATCGCAACAGGTTCCATCTGCCGGGCCCGTATCTGGCCCAAAACGCGTGTCAAAGCTAAAACCTGTTGGAGCACAGCGTTGCCATCCGGTTAAAGCTCAGTCTGCAATCCCTGAAAAGGGATCCGAGTCTAGGAAGAGTGCAGTCTGGCATTTTTTTAAACAACATCCAACTGATCAGCGCAAAGTCATCTGTCAAAAATGTTCAACTAGCTTAAGCAGAGGTCAGAATCTGAAAAGTCTAAATACTAGTTGCATGCATAGACACTTAACCACCATGCATTTTCAAGCCTGGACTAACTACCAAACGTCCCTCAAGGTTGTAGCACCCTCGGCCAATGAAGCTAGTCAGCAACGCAACATCCCTTCCGTCACTGTAAGGCCACCATTTTCCGCACCACCGGCAGTATCTGTGCAGGTTTCTTTGCCAGCCAAAAGCAGTCAGGGTCAGGGAATCACCAGTTTTGTAGGAGGAAATATTGCATCTAGGGCACCGGCGGAAACAATACCGTCTCCAACCGTCTCTCAGTCTGCCATGTACACCGGCACACCCGAAAGTTCCACGATCTCCAGCTCTCCAGTCCAGCTCACCCTACATGAGACTCTGGTTAGAAAAAGGAAGTACTTATCCTCGCATCCGCGTACACAGTGTTTTAACACCCACATAGCTAGACTAATCTCGTTAGAGATGATGCCCTACCGGTTAGTTGAAAGCGAAGCTTTCAAAGCCCTGATGGAGTACGCTGAACCACGATACGAGCTACCCAGTCGACACTTTTTTTCCAGAAAAGCCATCCCAGCCCTGCACCAGCATGTTAAACAGCGCATCGTCCATGCACTCAGGCAATCTGTGAGTACAAAGGTGCACCTGACTACAGATGCATGGACCAGTAGGCATGGCCAGGGACATTATGTGTCCATCACGGCACACTGGGTGAATGTGGTGGATGCAGGGTCCACAGGCGACATCAATTTAGGGACAGTTGTGCCTAGCCCACGGTCTAGGAAACAGTTGGCTGTAGGCGTTCGCACCCCCTCCTCCTCCTCCTCCTCGTCCTCCTGCAGAAGCTACAGCTCTTCCACAGAACGCAGTCTGCCAACCACTCCATCGGCAGATGACACTGTTGCACACCAGTTGTCCCATTATGGGCCAGCTACTGCCAAGCGTCAGCAGGCTGTATTGGCTATGAAGTGCTTGGGCGACAACAGACACACCGCGGAAGTTCTGTCCGAGTTCTTGCAACAAGAAACACAGTCGTGGCTGGGCACAGTAGATCTTGAGGCAGGCAAGGTAGTGAGTGATAACGGAAGGAATTTCATGGCTGCCATCTCCCTTTCCCAACTGAAACACATTCCTTGCCTGGCTCACACCTTAAACCTGGTGGTGCAGTGCTTATTGAAAACTTATCCTGGGTTCTCCGACCTGCTCCTCAAAGTGCATGCACTTTGCTCACATATCCGACGTTCGCCTGTACACGCCAGCCGTATGCAGACCTATCAGCGGTCTTTGAACCTTCCCCAGCATCGCCTAATCATAGACGTTGCAACAAGGTGGAACTCAACACTGCACATGCTTCAGAGACTGTGCGAACAGAGGCGTGCTGTAATTTATTTGTGGGAGGATACACGGGCAGGCAGTAGGATGGCAGACATGGAGTTGTCAGGTGTGCAGTGGTCTAAGATACAAGACATGTGTCAAGTCCTTCAGTGTTTTGAGGAATGCACACGGCTGGTTAGTGCAGACAACGCCGTAATAAGCATGAGCATCCCCCTAATGCGTCTGCTGATGCAAAGTTTGACGCACATAAAGGAGCAGGCGTCTGCACCAGAGGAAGAGGAAAGCCTTGATGACAGTCAGCCATTGTCTGGTCAGGGCAGTGTACAGGACGAGGTAGCGGGCGAAGAGGAGGTGGAGGACGAGGAGGATGATGGGGATGAGTATATTTTTAATGCCGAACCTTTCCCGGGGGCACAGGAAATTGGTTGCGTGTCACGGCCGGGTTCTGGTTTTTTGAGGGACACAAGTGACGTAGATTTGCCTGCAACTGCCCCTCAACCAATCACAACCGGAGATTTGACAACTGGAACTTTGGCCCACATGGCGGATTATGCCTTACGTATCCTAAAAAGGGACACACGCATTACGAAAATGATGAACGATGACGATTACTGGTTGGCCTGCCTCCTTGATCCACGCTATAAAGGCAAATTGCAAAATATTATGCCACATGAGAACTTGGAACTAATATTAGCAACCAAACAATCAACTCTTGTTGACCGTTTGCTTCAGGCATTCCCAGCACACAGCGCACGTGATCGTTCTCACACGAGCTCCAGGGGGCAGCAGACTAGGAGTGTTAGGGGTGCACACATCAGAAGTGGCGTTGGACAGAGGGGTTTTCTGACCAGGTTGTGGAGTGATTTTGCTATGACCGCAGACAGGACAGGTACTGCTGCATCAATTGAAAGTGACAGGAGACAACATTTGTCCAGTATGGTTACTAACTATTTTTCATCCCTTATCGATGTTCTCCCTCAACCGTCATTCCCATTTGATTACTGGGCCTCCAAATTAGACACCTGGCCAGAATTGGCAGAATATGCATTGCAGGAGCTTGCTTGCCCGGCAGCAAGTGTCCTATCAGAAAGAGTATTCAGTGCTGCAGGTTCAATATTAACCGAAAAAAGGACTCGTCTGGCTACCCAAAATGTTGACGATCTAACATTCATTAAAATGAACCACAACTGGATTTCGAAATCTTTTGCCCCACCTTGCCCGGCCGACACCTAGCTTTCCTATGAAAAAAAAAGCTCTTGCCTGTGAATTACTTTTCTAATGTCTAATTTGCTGCAGCTGATTGTACAGCATACGACATGTTTACACCTCCCTAAATGGCAAAACTCCCCACACGGGGCCGTGGTATCGCGACTTGGCGCAAGCACCCGTGAGACTGCTGTTTGTCTGAAGAGGTGGGTGTGCTCGCTTTTGGTTGACGGCATTGCTACTGGGTCCCTCATAGTACAATGTAGTGTCTCTGGCGGTGGTGGTGCGCACCCAACGTCAGACACACCGTTGTAACATGAGGGGCCCTGGGGCGGTCCCGCCGGCCTCAAGAGAGTTCCCCCCTACCCCAGCTCAAAATGTGCTCTACCACGTCCAAAATTATGTCGCACAGCTCCACCAATCTTTAGTCTATTCGCTGACATCATTCAATGTCTGGCACTGACAATACAAATTTGTAGACATCTATGATGCAACTTAAAGTAGTCTGTGTCTGTGTCCTATATTGGCACCATTAAATAGTTACTGCCAAATTACTATGTCAGAAACTCAGTAGATGAGCCCACCCCTGTACCTAAGTATGCCACCTTTTTTTTTGTTTTGGTTGTTTTGCGAGACATTAACATCTATTTATATTTTGGGAGTACTGGGACAGACACTCCTTGCACTACTCCTCCACTCACCACCAAGCTGCCTGTGTATCCATGTAACCGCTGTAAAGCTGCCATGAGCCTATTGTTTGTTATTTTAGGCCTTTGATAGCCTGTCTGCGGTCCCTACTTTAAATACTCCTCCACTGACCACCAAGCTGCCTGCCCGTGTATCCATGTAACCGCTGTAAAACTGCCATAAGCCTATTGTTTGTTATTTTAGGCCTTTAATAGCCTGTCTGCGGTCCCTACTTTAAATACTCCTCCACTGACCACCAAGCTGCCTGCCCGTGTATCCATGTAACCGCTGTAAAACTGCCATGAGCCTATTGTTTGTTATTTTAGGCCTTTGATAGCCTGTCTGCGGTCCCTACTTTAAATACTCCTCCACTCACCACCACCAAGCTGCCTGCCCGTGTATCCATGTAACCGCTGTAAAACTGCCATAAGCCTATTGTTTGTTATTTTAGGCCTTTGATAGCCTGTCTGCGGTCCCTACTTTAAATACTCCTCCACTGACCACCAAGCTGCCTGCCCGTGTATCCATGTAACCGCTGTAAAACTGCCATGAGCCTATTGTTTGTTATTTTAGGCCTTTGATAGCCTGTCTGCGGTCCCTACTTTAAATACTCCTCCACTGACCACCAAGCTGCCTGCCCGTGTATCCATGTAACCGCTGTAAAACTGCCATGAGCCTATTGTTTGTTATTTTAGGCCTTTGATAGCCTGTCTGCGGTCCCTACTTTAAATACTCCTCCACTCACCACCACCAAGCTGCCTGCCCGTGTATCCATGTAACCGCTGTAAAACTGCCATAAGCCTATTGTTTGTTATTTTAGGCCTTTGATAGCCTGTCTGCGGTCCCTACTTTAAATACTCCTCCACTGACCACCAAGCTGCCTGCCCGTGTATCCATGTAACCGCTGTAAAACTGCCATGAGCCTATTGTTTGTTATTTTAGGCCTTTGATAGCCTGTCTGCGGTCCCTACTTTAAATACTCCTCCACTGACCACCAAGCTGCCTGCCCGTGTATCCATGTAACCGCTGTAAAACTGCCATGAGCCTATTGTTTGTTATTTTAGGCCTTTGATAGCCTGTCTGCGGTCCCTACTTTAAATACTCCTCCACTGACCACCAAGCTGCCTGCCCGTGTATCCATGTAACCGCTGTAAAGCTGCCATGAGCCTATTGTTTGTTATTTTAGGCCTTTGATAGCCTGTCTGCGGTCCCTACTTTAAATACTCCTCCACTCACCACCACCAAGCTGCCTGCCCGTGTATCCATGTAACCGCTGTAAAACTGCCATAAGCCTATTGTTTGTTATTTTAGGCCTTTGATAGCCTGTCTGCGGTCCCTACTTTAAATACTCCTCCACTGACCACCAAGCTGCCTGCCCGTGTATCCATGTAACCGCTGTAAAACTGCCATGAGCCTATTGTTTGTTATTTTAGGCCTTTGAAGCCTGTCTGTGGTCCCTCCTTCCACTAGTCCTCCACTGACCAGACCACTGCTGCCCGTGTACCCCTGGAACCAATTATAAAGTGCCTACAGCCAGCCCATTTTCTTATGTTAGGCCTTTGAAGCCTGTCTGCGGTCCCTACTTTAAATACTCCTCCACTGACCACCAAGCTGCCTGCCCGTGTATCCATGTAACCGCTGTAAAACTGCCATGAGCCTATTGTTTGTTATTTTAGGCCTTTGAAGCCTGTCTGCGGTCCCTCCTTCCACTAGTCCTCCACTGACCAGACCACTGCTGCCCGTGTACCCCTGGAACCAATTATAAAGTGCCTACAGCCAGCCCATTTTTTTATGTTAGGCCTTTGAAGCCTGTCTGCGGTCCCTACTTTAAATACTCCTCCACTGACCACCAAGCTGCCTGCCCGTGTATCCATGTAACCGCTGTAAAACTGCCATGAGCCTATTGTTTGTTATGTTAGGCCTTTGATAGCCTGTCTGCGGTCCCTACTTTAAATACTCCTCCACTGACCACCAAGCTGCCTGCCCGTGTATCCATGTAACCGCTGTAAAACTGCCATGAGCCTATTGTTTGTTATTTTAGGCCTTTGAAGCCTGTCTGCGGTCCCTCCTTCCACTAGTCCTCCACTGACCAGACCACTGCTGCCCGTGTACCCCTGGAACCAATTATAAAGTGCCTACAGCCAGCCCATTTTTTTATGTTAGGCCTTTGAAGCCTGTCTGCGGTCCCTCCTTCCACTAGTCCTCCACTGGCCAGACCACTGCTGCCCGTGTACCCCTGGAACCAATTATAAAGTGCCTACAGCCAGCCCATTTTCTTATGTTAGGCCTTTGAAGCCTGTCTGCGGTCCCTACTTTAAATACTCCTCCACTGACCACCAAGCTGCCTGCCCGTGTATCCATGTAACCGCTGTAAAACTGCCATGAGCCTATTGTTTGTTATGTTAGGCCTTTGATAGCCTGTCTGCGGTCCCTACTTTAAATACTCCTCCACTCACCACCAAGCTGCCTGCCCGTCTATCCATGTAACCGCTGTAAAACTGCAATGAGCCTATTGTTTGTTATTTTAGGCCTTTGATAGCCTGTCTGCGGCCCCTACTTGCAATACTCCTCCACTGACCACAATGCTGCCTGGAGTGCCTGCCTGTGTATCCATGTAACCGATGTAAAACTGCCATGACTGCCTACTGTTTGTTATTTTAGGCCTTTGATAGCCTGTCTGCAGCCCCTACTTGCAATACTCCTCCACTGACCACACCAATGCTGCCCGTGTACCCCTGGAACCTATTTAAAAGTTCATAGAGCCTAGTTATATATTTTATTTACTATTAATAAGGCCATGATGGACTACGCTGTACCACGCTACAAGCTAACCAGTCGACACTTCTTTTGCGAGAAAAGCCATCCCAACCCTCCACCAGCATGTAGAAGACCGCATTGTCCATGCACTCTGGCAATCTGTGAGTACAAAGGTGCACCTGACAACAGACGCATGGACCTGTAGGCATGGCCACGGAAGATTACGTGTCCATTACGGCGCAATGGGTTAATGTGGTGGATGCATGGTCCACAGGGGACAGCCTACTAAGTCTGTCTGCAGTCCCTAATTCAAATTGTCCTCCACTGTCTAAATCGGAGCTTCCACCTTCTGGCTTTCGGCCTATAGTATCAGAAATTAAACTGCATTTGGCCTTCAACTTTGGTTAGGGCCTACTAACGGCTTCTGCCCCTCCCTGGTGTTGCCCTCAACTAAATAAAGCTGAGCTTCAACCTTCTGCTCCAAATTACCATTTTAAAAAATGCAATAGGCTTTTCCAGCCTACTAAAGGTGTCTGTCTGTGTGCCCCTGCCTGGTGTTGCCCTCAACTAAATAAAGCTGAGCTTCAACCTTCTGCTCCAAATTACCATTTTGAAAAATGCAATAGGCTTTTCCGGCCTACTAAAGGTGTCTGTCTGTGTGCCCCTGCCTGGTGTTGTCCTCAACTAAATAAAGCTGAGCTTCAACCTTCCGGCTCTCATTAAGTGGTTTAAAAAAAAAAAAATGGTGGTTAGGGCCTACTAACGGCTTCTGCCCCTCCCTGGTGTTGCCCTCAACTAAATAAAGCTGAGCTTCAACCTTCTGCTCCAAATTACCATTTTAAAAAATGCAATAGGCTTTTCCGGCCTACTAAAGGTGTCTGTCTGTGTGCCCCTGCCTGGTGTTGCCCTCAACTAAATAAAGCTGAGCTTCAACCTTCTGCTCCAAATTACCATTTTAAAAAATGCAATAGGCTTTTCCGGCCTACTAAAGGTGTCTGTCTGTGTGCCCCTGCCTGGTGTTGTCCTCAACTAAATAAAGCTGAGCTTCAACCTTCCGGCTCTCATTAAGTGGTTTTAAAAAAAAAAAATGGTGGTTAGGGCCTACTAACGGCTTCTGCCCCTGCCTGGTGTTGCCCTCAACTAAATAAAGCTGAGCTTCAACCTTCTGCTCCAAATTACCATTTTAAAAAATGCAATAGGCTTTTCCGGCCTACTAAAGGTGTCTGTCTGTGTGCCCCTGCCTGGTGTTGTCCTCAACTAAATAAAGCTGAGCTTCAACCTTCCGGCTCTCATTAAGTGGTTTTAAAAAAAAAAAATGGTGGTTAGGGCCTACTAACGGCTTCTGCCCCTGCCTGGTGTTGCCCTCAACTAAATAAAGCTGAGCTTCAACCTTCTGCTCCAAATTACCATTTTAAAAAATGCAATAGGCTTTTCCGGCCTACTAAAGGTGTCTGTCTGTGTGCCCCTGCCTGGTGTTGTCCTCAACTAAATAAAGCTGAGCTTCAACCTTCCGGCTCTCATTAAGTGGTTTTAAAAAAAAAAAATGGTGGTTAGGGCCTACTAACGGCTTCTGCCCCTCCCTGGTGTTGCCCTCAACTAAATAAAGCTGAGCTTCAACCTTCTGCTCCAAATTACCATTTTAAAAAATGCAATAGGCTTTTCCGGCCTACTAAAGGTGTCTGTCTGTGTGCCCCTGCCTGGTGTTGTCCTCAACTAAATAAAGCTGAGCTTCAACCTTCTGCTCCAAATTACCATTTTAAAAAATGCAATAGGCTTTTCCGGCCTACTAAAGGTGTCTGTCTGTGTGCCCCTGCCTGGTGTTGCCCTCAACTAAATAAAGCTGAGCTTCAACCTTCTGCTCCAAATTACCATTTTGAAAAATGCAATAGGCTTTTCCGGCCTACTAAAGGTGTCTGTCTGTGTGCCCCTGCCTGGTGTTGTCCTCAACTAAATAAAGCTGAGCTTCAACCTTCCGGCTCTCATTAAGTGGTTTTAAAAAAAAAAAATGGTGGTTAGGGCCTACTAACGGCTTCTGCCCCTGCCTGGTGTTGCCCTCAACTAAATAAAGCTGAGCTTCAACCTTCTGCTCCAAATTACCATTTTAAAAAATGCAATAGGCTTTTCCGGCCTACTAAAGGTGTCTGTCTGTGTGCCCCTGCCTGGTGTTGTCCTCAACTAAATAAAGCTGAGCTTCAACCTTCCGGCTCTCATTAAGTGGTTTTAAAAAAAAAAAATGGTGGTTAGGGCCTACTAACGGCTTCTGCCCCTCCCTGGTGTTGCCCTCAACTAAATAAAGCTGAGCTTCAACCTTCTGCTCCAAATTACCATTTTAAAAAATGCAATAGGCTTTTCCGGCCTACTAAAGGTGTCTGTCTGTGTGCCCCTGCCTGGTGTTGCCCTCAACTAAATAAAGCTGAGCTTCAACCTTCTGCTCCAAATTACCATTTTAAAAAATGCAATAGGCTTTTCCGGCCTACTAAAGGTGTCTGCCCCTCCCTGGTGTTGTCCTCAACTGAACAAAGCTGAGCTTCCACATTCTGGCTTTCGCCCTATACTATCAGATATTAAACTGCATTTGGCCTACTAGTGTGGTTAGGCCCTTGAAATAGTGTCTGCTGCTCTTGGGTTTGCTACTCCACTGAACAAAGCAATGCCGCCTGTTTAGTCCTGTTACCAATTTTGAACTGCATGTAGCCTACTTTATTCTTTGGCCCTATATCTGTTTCCTCCTCATCCTGCCCATTGCCCAGCCACTGCTAAATGAGTCTGCTGGTACATTGACCTAGACCACTACATTCCCCTTGTACTCTACACAGCCAGAATCTGTCCCTGCTGAAAGTAAGGTTCCCCTTCCCGCATGTTATACCACCTTACACAGGGACAAAGAGGAAGGTGCAGATGAAAGTGCAGGTTCCTTCATCAGGTGGGGGGGCATACTCGTTGGCGACGTCACTGGCACAGGGCCCCTCAGAGTACGCAAAAGTGTCGCTGCTGGTGGGAGGCGCCCCCGCCATGCAAACACACCGCCGTACTTTGAGGGGCCCTGTGCCAGTGGCAATGCGAACGAGTGGGCCCCCCCCTGCTTGCTCAGGATCACAGCACTTGCAACTTTTAAATACTTACCTTTCCCTGCAACACCGCCGTGACGTAGTCCGCATTTCCTGGGCCCACGAAAAACTTGAGCCAGCCCTACTCCCCCCACAACTTTCCCCCAATTCCCTATGCCCAACTATTATTATACAGTTAATTAAGATTGGCAAGCTTCAGAAACAAGAATGGATGTTTTTGGCATTAAAATGGGCACTGTAGGTGTTTTCCTGGCCTCCACTCACTGCCGACTATGCTTCCCCATTGACTTGCATTGGGTTTCGTGTTTCGGTCGATCCCCGACTTTTAGCGATAATCGGCCGACTGCACTCGACTCGACTCTGGACAAAATCGGGTTTCCCAAAACCCTACTCGATCTTAAAAAAATGAAAGTCGCTCAACCCTACTGGCCACCATATTATTTTCAATCTCTATATAGAGGGATCTATAGATTCTCACCCTATAGTAAACTGGAGATAGCCTGGTGAGTTTCCTACATACTTCTACAGTGTATGACTCTATGCATACATAATATGGGAACTATTAGCTTGACTAAAAATTTATAAGGGATAGTAGTCAAAAATCCTACTTTATTTATATTGTAATTTCTACATCTAGCAACAATCGGGATCTAGTGGATCGCAGTGGTAACAACTGCTTACTATTTCAATTTAATCCCCAGGAATCCTAGTTAGGAACTTAGAATTGAGAAAAAAAATTGCATATCCACAGCTCTAAATAATAAATGAAGATAGTATTGAACCATGTGTAGTGCACATAGTTCAGTAGTGTTTGCTCCTTTATCTGCTTAGCCTCATTCATCTTGGTTACTGCCTATGCAAAGCATAGCAGTCAACATGAGTTTGTCATCTGCTGCTGCACTTTTCAAAGGAAGTGCTCAAGATGACAAAGCTCAATTCATTTTACCGAGAGCTTTGTTATCTCAGTCGTGGACTATCTAGAGTGCAACAACCGATGGAAAACGCATTTATACTGCAGGGCTTTGCACAGTAATTGCCGGCTCCCACTGCCACGCTCTAAGAAGAAGTGGCACTTAGTCTCTTCATTTTTTGACCGTTAAGTTGGGAGCGTGTGTTAGGGTAAAATTTTGAGCCCTGACAGACCTTTCCAACTGTACCCATCTCCCACCCTTTGGAGATGGGGCACTGATTCAGTGAACTATGCTGGTTTCCTTAAGTGCAGTCCCCTAATAGAATATGTTGCAGTTTTCTGGATCAATGCTTAAGGTTTTAGCTTGAACCCTATGCACCCTTTAACCAAAGTTAAAGCTTGAACTATTAATAGGTACAATGAAAAGTGATACTATAAATGAACACTTACGCATTCCACCAGATATTTATCACAATAGTTTACTTGACTGTTTTCGTTTTTGCCAACTGTAATTTTCTTTTTAATGGTTGAGAGTACCACACTCCATTGTTTTTAAAGCCATGAAACAATCTGAACAAGAACTAAAATGTAAAGAATGTAACATAAGAAAATATTGTTTCTGCCTTTTTCATAACAGAAAAAACTTGCTCTATAGTCAAACAATAGAAAACATTACACATTAAGCAAAAGCGACATAAGTAAATGTTTGAATATATTTGTTTGAGTATGTCCCCTTAAGTCAGTATTTAATGCTACATGCGTCTGAAATATCATGGAATGTGCTAGAAACACTCAGGGTAATTTGCAATTAACATGGTGTAATTGCTTAACTGTTAACTGTTCCAGTAAAGTGTTTAATCGGTTGACTTGTGTGAAAAAAGAAAACTATATTAACAAAATAAACTTAAATGTAAAGAAATATCTGGTTAAGCTGAAATTTGTCTATATGTGGTAATTGTAAGAGTTATACTTATGAATGTGCCGACCCATGGAAGTTCGGTTTCTGATACATGACCTGAACTTTATTCCAAAGTTCAGTTTGGGTACCAGAACAGTACCCGAACTTGAACCAGAAACTGAACCCCATTAAAAACAATGGGGACCCAAAATTTGAGCTGGAAAATCTCTGTCTCACTTTTTGCAATGAACTTTCCCTGGAATGCGGAACATTGCAATGGACTTCCAGGAGAAGTTCGTGTTTGGCGCTTAGCACCCGACACTAACTGTCCGATTCGAACCCCGGACATTTACGTTCAGGTTCGTTCATCTCTAGTTATACTATCTCTAACAAACCCCTCATCAGATTGACCATGCTTTTATATGTCATGCATTAGGAATGAGCTGTTGTGAGATACTGTACCTCTGGTTGGGGATATCTCCAGGGTAAGCTATTGATTGTACATTTGCCCTTCCCACCGTTAGATGTACCAGTAAATTCTATTTTGCAATGCATTCCCGCTAATGGATGTAACACTATGCCCTGGAGATCATTTGGGCACAAGAGCTATGCCCACACGATTGCTGCTGAGAGCTTGGATTTGTCAAGCCAGAGCAGGGGCGGTGCCCACTTCGCCTCCAGTTGTTTAACCCTCTAAATGCTGTGATCAGTAGAAATCACAGGATTTAAAAGACTAAGAGAGAGAGGGGCTCTCTCTCCCACCTGATTGGCACCTCCAGGACGTAATCTTGAGCTGCCACTGCTAGTCATGGCAACCGGAGGTCAAGTGATGACCTCTAGGTCTGCCAGCTACAGTGGCCATGTATCAGTGTAACACTGACAAGTCTAATGCATTGCACTACATGTGTATTGCAAAGCGTTATATCAGTGATCATAGTAAAAAAGGCATTAAAGTCTCATAGAAGGAAAAAATTAAAAAATTAAAAATGTTTAAGAAAATTGTCAAAATAGATGAAAAAAAATCACTAAATAAAGAACAGAAAAAAATGAAAGAAAAATATTAAACCAATAAATACAAGTATTTAAGTCAAAACAAAAAAAGTACAAATATTTGGTATCGCTGGGTCCAAAATGAACCGATGTATAAAAGTAACACACAGTTTAACTATTGATGATCGAATAGTGAAATATTCAGATTCGGGAATATCGGCACAAATAATTTCTAATATCCGTGTACTCATACCGAATAACGAATCAAATGCAACATATCAGACTCTCACCTACCATCGAAACCTTCAAAAAGAACCTGAAGACCCACCTCTTCCGACAAGCCTACAACCTGCAGTAACCACCGATCGACCAAACCGCTGCATGACCAGCTCTATCCTCACCTACTGTATCCTCACCCATCCCTTGTAGATTGTGAGCCTTCACGGGCAGGGTCCTCTCTCCTACTGTACCAGTTATGACTTGTATTGTTCAAGATTATTGTACTTGTTTTTATTATGTATACCCCTCCTCACTTGTAAAGCGCCATGGAATAAATGGCGCTATAACAATAAATAATAATAATAATAATAATAATAATAATAATAATAATAATAATAATAAGTCAATGGGAAAGCCGAATATTTTTCTGCTGGACCCAAAAAACAGGTCTGGGGACCTGAGGAAAGAGCGGAAATGGATGGGAAATAGCTAACACTAAATGGGAACAGCATGGAGAAGTTGTCTGCATGCCTTTCTGATTCACATATGGTATCTGGGAATAATGCTGTCAGACTATTGCTCTGGATATACGGATTTTTAAAAAGACATACTAAACCAAAAAAAAAATATTTTTTTTAAAGGGAAATGCAGCGCCCCAGAGTCCTGGGTGTTGCAGTAATGTCGCTCTTCCACCAGGGGGAGTGATATTACGTCTGATGGTACTAAAGGAGTTCACCTTGCCAGGTATCACAAGTCACACACCACACTTCACACTCCAGTCCACCAGGGGGAGCCTTTCTTCTATCTATTAGGGCACTCCTCACACACGGGTAAAACTGGTGGGTTGGATAGGAAGTTAGTCAGAAGCTGCCTGGGTTTGACCCAGAGAGGACCTGTCAGGCAGACAGGGGGAGAAGGAGGAACATCTGAGCTGCAGACAGAGGGTCCCTGTCAGGGGTGGGATCCTGACAGAGGCAAAGCACGAGAGATAGAACGTTACGGAGCTGCGCCTGCACCCATTGCGGCAGCATCCTAAGAAAGGACACGAAGAGAAGTGTATTGTGGAGAGTGAGAAACGAAGCCACAGCACAAAGAGATAATACCGGGAGGAGTTCTGCCCCAAGATCGGCAGCCTCCTTCTGAGGCACGTAGCCGGTGGCCGGAACACCGAGGGAGTAATTGACTCTACGTATTACTTCAGAGACCGGCAGGACAGTCAATTCCAAGTTGGTTGCGCGACCCTAATACCTAAGAAGACACGGAGGCAAATTGTTGGAGAGGGGCGTCACTAGGGTCCATATAAATAAGCTCCAGGCCTACCCCGTCATACGGGTTGTCCTATCCATACCATCTGGGGGACAGAGAGAGAGAAGATCAGAAACATCCACAAAAGTTGTGAGGACTATCCCGTTGTGCTCAGCAGGGAGGTACTACAACACACAGGCGCTAGTAGGAAGGCTACTGATTTCCACCTGGTTAAGGGAACTCTGGATGTGCCTTCGAACCGGCTGGACTCTGCCTGCCCTGTGATCTGTACTCTGGGCTGTGGACCCTGAAGTCTTCAGTAAAAGGTAAAGAGACTGCAACCTTTGTGTCCTCATTATTCATTGCGCCTTACAACGTCCACCATCACCACCTACACATCTGGGAAGCCCTGGGGACATACTTCACCTGTGGGAAGGTATACCATCTAGCTGCCATTCCATCAACCCAGCGGACCCCTAGCAGCGTCGGTCACCCTGACTGAATACCACAGGTGGCGTCACGAACACCAGACAAACTTCACCTTTAATTGGACGTCCCTCAGTAGGGCAACGGACCGGGTCAGGCCACCGTGACATCTCCAGAACCGAGACAGAGGGACCCGGTACCGAGTACCCCATTGCCCTTAATGTGGGGGCGCTCCAGAAACATCCTAAGAAACATTTTTTCCTTCATAATTACATGTATATAATGCAAAATAAAATAAAAAAATAAATGGATAAAAAATTATACCTCCCCTTTAGGATCTGTTCACTCGGAGCGTTTTTCCTTTAACATTTGTGAGGGCTCTCACTCCTACATTTGGGAGGACGCTCTCTCATGCCAAGTAGTTAGCAAGATAGTGGAATACATATCCCCCCATCCCTCTACAATGCCATTTCAAACATGCCCATTTGAATTTTGGGCTTTGGCCGCCACCACCACGTCCACCGCCATGTCATTATGTGGCCCTCGCTTCCCATTTACTGAGGGTCAGCAAGTGCTGTGAAACCTAAGTTTGGTAAGAGCCCTCAGGTGTCCCTGTATCATACATTTGGGAGAGCTCTCACTCCTACATTTGGGAGGTCCCTCCCTCATGCCAAATAGTTAGCAAGATATTGGAATACATATTCCTCATCTTTTTACAATGCAACTTCAAACATGCCCATTGGAATTTTGGCTTTCACCCGGCACCACCACCACGTCCACCGCCATCTCATTATGCGGCCCTGGCTTCACATTTTCAGAGTGCCAACAGGTGCTCAACAGTTCATATTTTCCAGCAGATCCCAATGGAACAACTGTCAAGGCGGGTGAAGCTACTGTAAGGTGAACATAATACCAGAGTTGGGGGAGCTGTATGATCAATGTCAGGAAATTGGATTCTACCAGACACCAAAAGCATTAGAATTAAATTCTGAATACAGTGTATGTAAGCGAGGGCTGCTATTTTCAGTCTGTCAGGCCTGAAGCCCTTGTCAGGAACATGTACAAGTCTCATTTTACTTGAAAGCAGCCTCCTCAAGGGAAAGAGATAGGAGTGCCATTGACCAATCTGCACACTTCTTCTGGAAACTACCCAACCAGAAAGAATGTATATTTTGTATGGTTTTGAGTAACAATGGAGTAATTACAGGATATGTCCCAGAGAGTGACGAGGTCTGTGGAGTCTATTACTCAGGTGACAGGTAGTGCTACAGAGCTCAGGTAAAGGCCTTAGGGTGGCAATGACCATGTTCCAATTTGTGTAAGGCTGCAGCCTGAATAGGTCTGTGGAGCGTATTAACCCAGTCTCTTAGATGTGCTTACAATGTACAGAACTGGGCAATAACCCCCGAACATTATTTTTAGGACCCAATTTTGAAAATGTAAGGGAAGCAACAGATTAATAAAGAGACATAAGCGTCAAGGCTCTCAGGTGTAACTACTGCCGGGAGGCTACTCTCTGCAACAAGTCTCATTTAGGAGCCTGGAAAAATCAGCAATGGTCTTTGTCCAGCATCATACAATGTAAGGGGCTAACGAATATGTATGCTCTATCTAACTAACAGTTTGTGAACAGACATATATGCTGATAAGGGATAATTGAACACTGCGCTGAGACAACAAATTGGATGTGGTAGCTGACTGTTGTGCATCTGCAGGTTGTGGACAGGAGGCATCAGCGCCTCCTTCATAGACAGCAGAGTGGGAAGGACGTAACACATGGGAAGGGCCAGTAGTTTCACAGTCAGACAGATTTTGTATCCAGGATTTCCCCCTACCTACTGGGGTGCTGCGTATATGAGCAGTATATGGTGTATGCTAACAGAGACATTATGTTGAATTTCCCTTTATAAAGGGATGTGTGGGTAAGATTTTCGAACCAGCAGCATATATATAGAGCGTGTTTCATTACTCATATTATTAGGCTGAAACCTGAAGAATTGTATGAAGCATATTAATGCATTCATATACCAAAATGTCCAAGTCCACTACCAAAAATCAACATCAGGCTAACAGATACACTCTTAAAGAGACCTTGAGAAGGGGAGCACAATAAGCAAATTATAATAATAGAATAATAGAAAATATAGAGATTGATAGTAGAAGCTTGACCTTTGCACAATGTAAAAGTTTCCAAAAATTAATTCAAGGGATCTGTATCATACACACTGAAAGACACGGTGATGGGGTCATCATCACAATACACTTTGCAGATATTACAAGAGGTAAATAAGTCAGAATTTTTTATTGATTTGATAAATAGCGTATCTTTATCTAGCAGTTGTGCGACTACCTCTAATTTTCAGGAGTCTGCTGTTGCTGTGTGTAATAAAACTGATATCTAAAAAAAAAGTTGCCGCACATTGCTAGATATATTGAATTTGTGCATAACAACTATGTGAGGGTACTTGTTAAAAATAAAACCAGGATTTTTTTTTTTCATAAGCATAAAGCATTTAATATGAGAAAGGGTTACGTTAAGGCCGGCGTCACTCCTAACGTATAAAAATACGGTCCGTTTTTTTACAGCCGAGATACGCCGAAATTTTCATGAACAGTGATCTGTATGTCATCCGTATTCAATGGGAGGATGCGATTTTTTTTCCAAAGAGTATCCGTGTGTCATCCGTATAGCATCCGTATGGCGAGAATTTCTCGCCGGCTTGCAAACTGGACATATGGATCCATGGGCTCAAATATTTGTGAAAACATATACCGTATATACTCGAGTATAAGCCGACCCGAGTATAAGCCGACCCCCCTAATTTTGCCACAAAAAACTGGGAAAACTTATTGACTCGAGTATAAGCCTAGGGTGGAAAATGCAGCAGCTACCGGTGAATTTCAAAAATAAAAATAGATGCTCCATACTGTTCATTATGGCCCCATAGCTGTGCCATATAGTGCTCTGCACCATTATTGCCCCATAGCTGTGCCATATAGTGCTCTGCACCGTTCATTATTGCCCCATAGCTGTGCCATATAGTGCTCTGCACCATTATTGCCCCATAGCTGTGCCATACAGTGCTCTGCACCATTATTGCCCCATAGCTGTGCCATATAGTGCTCCGCACCGTCCATTATTGCCCCATAGCTGTGCCATACAGTGCTCTGCACCATTATTGCCCCATAGCTGTGCCATATAGTGCTCTGCACCGTCCATTATTGCCCCATAGCTGTGCCATACAGTGCTCTGCACCATTATTGCCCCATAGCTGTGCCATACAGTGCTCTGCACCATTATTGCCCCATAGCTGTGCCATACAGTGCTCTGCACCATTATTGCCCCATAGCTGTGCCATATAGTGCTCTGCACCGTCCATAATTGCCCCATAGCTGTGCCATACAGTGCTCTGCACCGTTATTGCCCCATAGCTGTGCCATACAGTGCTCTGCACCATTATTGCCCCATAGCTGTGCCATACAGTGCTCTGCACCATTATTGCCCCATAGCTGTGCCATATAGTGCTCTGCACCATTATTGCCCCATATCTGTGCCATATAGTGCTCTGCACCATTGCCCCATAGCTCTGCCATATAGTGCTCTGCACCGTCCATTATTGCCCCATAGCTGTGCCATATAGTGCTCTGCACCGTCCATTATTGCCCCATAGCTGTGCTGCTGCTGCTGCAATAAAAATAATAAAACACATACTCACCTCTCTTGCAGCTCCTCGGCGCCATCTTCCCGGCGTCTCTCCGCACTGACTGATCAGGCAGAGGGCGGCGCGCACACTATATGCGTCATCGCGCCCTCTGACCTGCACAGTCAGTGAGGAGAGAGAGACGCCGGGAAGATGGAGACAGCGCCCGGCGTGTGGAACGCGGACAGGTGACTATGTAATACTTACCTGCTCCCGGCGTCCCGCTCCTTCCCCCTGCCTGTCTTCGGTGCCGCAGCCTCTTTCTCTATCAGCGGTCACCGGCACCGCTTCATTAGAGAAATGAATAGGCGGCTCCGCCCCTATGGGAGGTGGAGCCGCCTATTCATTTCTCTAATGAGCGGTCCCACGTGACCGCTCAGGGGAAGAGGCTGCGGCACCCGGAGACCGTGGGACGGGCAGGGGGAGCGACAGGATCGCCTGGACTAGGTAAGTATATGACAGTCCTCACCCGCCGACCCCACCACCGATCATGACTCGAGTATAAGCCGAGGGGGCACTTTCAGCCCAAACATTTGGGCTGAAAATCTCGGCTTATACTCGAGCATATACGGTATACAGTCTATATATATATATATATATATATATATATATATATATATATATATATATAGACTGTATATATGTATATATATATATATATTTATATTTCATACAGAGCTAGATAGCAGAAAAGCCGGTAATTCAATTGTCGGCTTTTGCTAAATCCTTATCGAACCCTACAGGAGACATGAGACATGGTTTACATACAGTAAACCATTGCATATCCATTATATTTTTATAAATCCCTCACTAATAATGTTAGTCCTGTGTGTGTGCAAAAATTGGGAGTTTTAGGTGTTAGATTAAAGTGTTAATTCATGGAAAAGCTGGCGTGGGCTCCCGCGGAATTTTCTCCGACAGAGAGGGAAAGCCAGTGACTGAGGGCAGATATTAATAGCCTAGAGAGGGACCATGGTTATTGGCCTCCCTGGCTAAAAACATCTGCCCCCGGCCACCCTTGAACAGGCGCATCTGTAAGATGCGCCTATTCCGGCACTTAGCCTCTCTCTTCCCACTGCCCTCTGGCATTGGCATATGGAGTAATAAGGGGTTAATATCACCTTGGTATTGTAAGGTGATATTAAGCCTGGTTAATAATGGAGAGATGTCAATAAGACACCTATCCATTATTAAGCCACTAGTCGGAAAGTGTTAAAAAACCCACACACATTAGGAATAATGTATTTTAATGAAATAAATAAACACAGGTTTTCTTATCTTTATTTTACACTCAATCCAAAAGACCCACATTCTCCTGTAAAAAATTCCAAAATAAAAAAGCAACAATATCCCATACCTGTCTGCCGTACAGTCAAGTCCCATGCTGTAAATATATCTCAAGGGGTTAAATACATTTACAACTGGGAGCGCTGCTAATGCTGCCGCTCTCAACTGTAAAAGACTGGGGAATGAATGAAATCCAGGGAACGGAGCTTCGGTAACTAGCATTGCCGTCACCGAAGCTGTGCCCCCTGGCGGCATGAACTCATATGAACTCTGTAGCGTGAGAAAATATTCAGAAACTTTCCCACGCTACAGAATTCATATGAGTTCATGCCACCAGAGGGAGCAGCTTCAGTGACGGCACAGCATTAGCAGCGCTCCCGGTTGTAAATTTATTTAATCCCTTGAGATGGATTTACAGCATGGGACTTGACTGTGCGGCGGACAGGTATGGGATATTGTTGCTTTTTTATTTTGGAATTTTTTACAGGAGAACAAGGGTCTTCAGTTGGATTGAGCGTACAATAAAGATAATAAAACCTGTGTGTTTATTTATTTCATTAAAATACTTTATTCTTAATGTGTATGTGTTTTTTTTAACAAAAAAACATGTATGGTAAAACAAAATCCTAGAAAAACACAAGAAGACCTAAAGAAACAAGGATCCCTAAAATATAACTTTTAATTGGAATAAGTTAAAAAATATTCTACTTTCATTAAAACAGTATTATATGGGAATGCATGAATGTGCCTGTTAAACTCTAGAAGGTCACTATACTAAGCCTTACCTGGCAGTGGAGGTTGCCACCCTAAATTACTGCGGTAGGTGCCCCCTCTCCTCGAAGGCTCACCCATAAATGTCCCTGAAAATACCTGCAATACAGGAAACCTGGTGAGCCCTATACATAGTCCCTATAAACAGACCTGCCAGGCAGTGGAGGTAGACACCATAATTTGCAGCTGAGGGTGCCCCCACTCATCGATGGCTAGCCCTAGAGTCCCTAACAATCCCTACAATAGAGATAAGCAAAAGATAATAGAAATGTCCCAATACACCCTGGTACCCGTACAAACCAAACACGACACACAAAAAAAAATATTTTTGAAGGGGAAAAAATGCCCAATTGTTTGGGGACGTTATAGATTTTGATTAAAGCCTGATTTATCTTTCTACTGCTACATCTGGGTTTCTCTGGATAACAGGATGGGACACCGCAACAAATAGATTAGTACAGATATCTAAGATGTTGCATTTCTCTCTTTTGTCTAAAAGGATGATTGTGTCCTTGCATTATGCATTTTTATGCTGTGGTGTTATCTTTTAAGTAATTCTTATTGTCTGGGGAACCCTATATGGCTATTACTGCTTGGACAATAATATACTATTTTTTACATCCTATCTACCCACATATTTTTTGATTTTTTTGATTCTCTGATTTGTATATTCATATCAATTGCTTCATCAGTCTATTGTGACGACAAATGCTGATTAATTTATATCTGACATTTAAAAACAAAAATTTCCCCTTCAAAAATGTTTTTTGTGTGTCGTGTTTGGTTTGTACGGGTACTAGGGTGTATTGGGACATTTCTATTATCTAGTGTTTATCTCCATTGTAGGGATTGTTAGGGACTTTAGGGTTAGCCGTCGATGAGTGGGGGCACCTACCACTGAAAATTAGGGTGTCTACCTCCACTGCCAGGCAGGTCTGTTTATAGGGACTATACATAGGGCTCACCAGGTTTCCTATATTGCAGGTATTTTCAGGGACTTTTAAGGGTGAGCCGTCGAGGAGTGGGGGCGCCTACCGCAGTAATTTAGGGTGCCAACCTCCACTGCCAGGTAGGGCTAAGTATAGTGACCTTCTGGGGTTTAACAGGCACATTCTTGTCTTCCCAAATAATACTGTTTTAATGAAAATAGAATATTTTTTAACTTATTCCAATTAAAAGTTATATTTTAGGGATCCTTGTTTCTTTAGGTCTTCTTGTGTTTTCTTTAACCCTCTCAGGCTAGTGGTTTAATAATGGATAGGTGTCTTATTGACACCTCTCCATTATTAACCAGGCTTAATGTCACCTTACAATAGCAAGGTGACATTAACCCCTTATTACCCCATATGCCAATGCCACAGGGCAGTGGGAAGAGAGAGTCTAAGTGCCGGAATAGGCGCATCTTACAGATGCACCTTTTCTGGGGTGGCCGGGGGCAGATGTTTTTAGCCAGGGGGAGCCATTAACCATGGTCCCTTTCTAGGCTATTAATATCTGCCCTCAGTCACTGGCTTTCCCTCTCTGGCGGAGAAAATTGCGTGGGAGCCCAAGCCAGTTTTTTTGCGAATTAACCCTTTCATTTAACACCTAGAGCTCCCAAATTTTGCACACACACACTGCTAACATTATTAGTGAGGGATATATAAAATTATAATGGATATGCAATGGTTTATGTAAACCATGTCTCATATCCTGTTGGGTTCGATAAGGATTTAGCAAAAGCTGACAATTAAATTACCGGCTTTTCTGCTATCTAGCTCTGTATGAAATATAAATATATGTATATATGTGTGTCAATTATATATATATATATATATATATATATATATATATATCTATATCTACCTATACTATGTGTAGACATTTATTCTATCTATTCTATTTGAACCTGTCAGTGTGATTTTACTGTACACCGCACTGAATTGCTGGCTTTTCTATAGGACTCTGGTGCATATTTCTTGCAAGTCACAACGATGGTCCGTATGGTGTGTGAGTGTTTCTCGCACCCATAGACTTGCATAGGCATATTTCGGGCATAATACAGTGACAAACGCAGCATGCTGTGATTTCGTACGAGCGTATAATACGGCCGAGAAATCAATGGATGATAGGAGCTGCACCATAGATTAACATTGGTCCGAGTGCTATGCATTTTTTTAACGCATAGCATCGGTCCATATTATGCTCTATTGTGACTCCAACCTAAGGGACGTGGATTTGGTGGTGCCCGTCAAGGCCATGTTACAGATCAGAAGGTGACTGGAGCTTGTTATAGCTTACTGTCAAAATGTGGTCAGCTGCGAGGATGTTGTGGGTTGGAAGGCAGACAATGGCTCCAGTGTTCTGACAAGCAGCACCAGGAAGTCTTCCACACTATCCAATTTCAGAAGCCAAGAGGCTAGGCCTTTGATTCCTCTACCTGGCCCTCCTTTCTCCCACCATCAAGAGTCCCAGGAGACATGTGACCCCAAAGCTGGTCCCTCTGAGGAACTGTTAATGTTCCATTGTCATTTGTCAGGCTTCTCAACATGTACCATTAAAGAGGGTCATGAAGAGGTGGAGTGCAGTGATGCACAAACATTTGAGCACCCACGGCCAGAAGAAAGCCACATTGGGGATGGTCATTTAATGTCTGAAGAGGTGGAGGATAAGCATGATGCACAGTTGCCATTAGGTCAGCCTCAAATCACAACTCAGAAGGAGGATCAGATTGATGAATTGGAAAATGACGTGGTTGATGGTGCGGAAACTGATCTAACCTGGCATGGTGGAATGTCTAGCAAGCACAGCAGTGCAGAGATGGATCGATCCATAGCAAGAAAAAAGGCAAGAAGAGATAGTGGTTTGACCAGAGGGAGAACTTGGTTTACTGTTCCACAGAGCCTCCCCACTTGGCTAGATAAGACAAGGGTGCGTTGTTCCCCTGTATGGTAGATTTTTTCTGAAAGTCCTTCAGACAAAATAACTGTAATTTGCAGCATCTGCCAAACCAAGCTAAGATGAGGCAAGAACACTGCCAACCTGAGCACCATGAACATGCAAAAGCGCACTGTATCAGCCACTGTAAAATCTTGCTCCAAAGTCACATGCTCGGCATTCAAAGCTTCCTCTTTGAGATTCTGTAGCAAATGTTTTAATAGACAGAGCAGCGGTATGGTTATGCTGACAATAAAAACATCAGCGCTCATCATCTTGGTGCAGTACTCAAGGTTTTGTAGAACCTCACATATGTCATCGATCCACATCCATGGAGCCAAGCACCCGAGTAGGTGGGCGGAACGCCTGGGTTCAAAATATTTGTCTGATCATGAAACCACTGCCCCTTCCTCTGTGTTATGTCCTTCCCAATCTGCTGTCCATGAAGCAGGTGCTGATGCCTCACATACTGTATGTCATTGATCCACACCCACTGTTGTTATGTGTGGGGGCTGAGTGTTACTCTGATGGGCATTGCGAAGCTGGAATTCATACTCTGCTCTCTGCTGCTCACTGAGCCTTGTGAACATATGAACAGCCTACCACCTCAACACATTTATCTAACTATCCCTGTGTTGCACATTTAAAATTTTGTTCAGAGCCAGGTTCCTTGTATCATGTTCTTACACACTGTATGCATTTAATAGCCCTCTGTGTCAGCACTTTTACACATACTGGTTGTTAACCGGTTCATGCAGCATTACACGAACACTTGATTTATTACATTATGGCTGGTCAGAACAATGAAAGCAATTATTACCATCCACCTTTCGTGTCTCCCCTATTTCCTGATAGATTGTAAGCTTGCTAGCAGGTCCCTCATTCCTCTTGGTATCTGTTTTTATGTGATTATTGTTATTCGGTAATGTCTTTTATTGTCTGTACAAGTTCAGTTGCTGATACCACACAGCCCAGCCTCACAGAATATTCTCAAGCCACATTGGGTGATGATGAGGAACTGGAGGAGGAGGATGAGGAGGAACAGGAGTTTTTGGTCTGCGCTACAGAGGGGACTCACAATCCCAGCTTCACACCTGTCCAGCATGGATGGCCTGAAGAGGAAGAGGAGGAGGAGGAGGCTACGCGTCGTGAAGAGGAGAGGATGGTTAGTGTTCTTCCTGGTGAGGACAGTGAATGTTTCACTCTTTGTAGTCTGCTACACATGGCATAGTTCATGTCTTGATGCCTTTCCCAATATCCTCACATGAAAGTAATTTTGTCCAACAAGAAATATTGGCTGTGCACCTTTCTTCTCTCATGTCAGAGGCAGACGTGCCATTTTCAGTGCATGCATGCCAGAGGGCCATTGTGGAAGACTTGCTAAAAAGACTAACCTCAGATAACGCTGCTGGCAGAAGTACTGACTCTTTTCACCCACAAGGATTACAGGGGAGGGCCACACACACCAGGTGCAAATCTGGGGGGAATGTCCACCAACACGTCGATTTTCATGAGACCGTCACATCAGCAAGGGCTATCTGTGGGTGTAAATATGACAAGGAGGGAGAAGTTGACCCAGTTGGTGAAGGACTTCTTAAGTGACCATACCAGAGTCCTTCCTCATTCTTCAGTGCCCTTTAACTATTGGTTGTCAAAGCTGCACACTTGGCCCGACCTCTCCTTGTATGCCTTGGTGGTGCTGCCATGTCTTTCTGCAAGTGTGTTGTCTGAGCGGGTTTTTATTTTGGCAAAATCTATGTGGTCACTTGAGGGTGGATTTTACTTTTGCGCCACTTAGAGGCTCTGTATATGGCGTACACAAAATATTCTTCCCTCCCTCCTGAGTCTCGCCATGTGACTAAGTAGTACTGTACAGTAACATACAGGATAGTGCCACAATCAACAGAAATTTTGTGTCAAATTTTGTGCCATTCTGGGGGGTTCTGATGTTCTGGCACTTCAAGGGCTCTGCTAATGTGACATAGCACCTGCAAACCATGACAGCAAAATCTCCACTCCAATATAGCGCTCCTTCCCTGAGCTCCTTCCTTTGAACTGTGCCTCACAAGTATTTCCTAATTACATGTCAGGTATTGGCACACTCAGGATAAAAATGTAAAACATGAGGCTATAACAATATATTAGTGGTAAAAATGTAATTATGCTTATTTCACCAACCAATAGTATAAATTTCTGTAAGGCACTTGTGGTGTCAATATGCTAGCTGCACCCCTACATGAATTCATTGAGAGATGTAGTTTGTAAAGTGGGGTCAATTTTGGTTGGTCTGTTTTTCTGGCATGTCAGGGACTCTGACAATATGACATGACACCTCAAACCATTCCAGCAAAATCTGCTTTCCAATAAGGCACTCATTCCCTTCTGAGCTTTTCACTGTGCCTAAAAAAGTAGCTTTTGAATACATATGGGGTATTTACATGTTCATGAGAAATTGTATAATAAATTGTACTATTCATTTTCTCCTATTACCCTTTTTGAAAATTAAAAAATAGGGGCCAAAGAAACATTTTAGTGGAAAAAATGGTAATTTTCCATTTATTTAGCCCAGTGTTATACAATTTTGTGAATTGCCCAAGGATTAAAAATGCTCACTACACACCAAATTAAATTCCTCAGCAGGTGTAGTTACTAAAACGGGGTCACTTGTGGGGCCTTCTGCTGTGTTGGCATGTCAGAGACTCTTCAAATGTGACATGGCATCGGCAATCTATTCCGGCACAAATTGATGCTCCAAAATTCAAATTACACTCCTTCCCTTCTGAGCACTGCTGTGCACCCAAACAATAGTTTATCACCACATAAGGGGTATCGACGTACTCAGGAGGAATTGCACAATAAATTATGTTGTCAATTTTTTCCTGCTACTCTTGTAAAAGTAAATAATTTGGGGCAAAATAAACATTTTCGTGGGAAAAGAGTATTTTTTCATTTTCACCACTCAGCGTTATAAAATTCTCTGAAGCACCTGTGGGTTCAAGGTGCTCACCACATCTCTAAATACATTTCTTGAGAGGTGTAGTTTTCAAAATGTAATCACTTGTGGGAGGATTCCACTATTTAGGCACATCAGGTGCTCTACAAACGTGACATGGCGTGCTCTATTTATTCCAGTCAATTTTGCACATCAAAAGTCATTTGGTGGCCCTTCGCTTTTGAGCCCTGCCATGCCCTCAAACAGTAGTTTTTTCACCAAATATTGGGCATCAGTGTACTCATTAGAAATTACACAACAAATTGTATCATCCTTTTTATCATATTATCTTTGTGAAAATTAAAATTTTGTGGCAAAAACAAAATATTTTTGTAGGAGAAATTATTTTTTTCTTTTTTACTGCTCAATGTTATAAAAATCTGTGAGGGTTTTCCACTGTTTAAGCATATCAGGGGCTCTGCAAACCTTCATGGCACCTACTATCTATTCCAACAAAGTTTGCAGTCCAAAAGTCAAATGGTTCTCTTTCCCTTCTGACCCCTGCCGTGCATCCAAATTATAGTTTTCCACTACTATTGGGTATCGGTGTACTCAGTACAAATTGCACAACAAATTGTATGGCAAACTCAACATTTTTGTGGGAAGAATTAACAGTTTTATTGTTTCCTTTAACATATCTTTAATTCCGGTGAAGCACCTAAAGGGTTAATAAACTTAATTGTGTGAATGTGGTTTTGAGCACTTTGTGGGGTGCAGTTTTTAAAACGTTGTCACTTTTGGGTATTTTCTGTCACATAAGCTCTGCAAACTCAAAATGTTGTGACTTTTGGGTATTTTCTGGCACATAAGCTCCATAAAGTCACTCCAAGTGTGATGTGGTCCCAAATAAATTGGCTTTGTAAATTTTTAAATGAAAAATTGCTGATAAACCTTTTAACCCTTCTAACTTCATTAAAAAATAAATAAAAATGCTGCAGATGTAAAGTAGACATGTGGTAAATGTTCCTTATTATCTATAAAAATAAAAATTCAAAGTATGAACATTGCAACATTTTTAATTTTTTTTCAAATTTTCAATATTTTCATAAATAAATGCAAATCATATAAGCCAAAATTTACCCTTAACATGAATTACAATGTGTCTATAAAACAACATTCTCAGATGTAATATGTTGAATGGGATATGTTGAAACATTAGAGAAGTTATTACCTCATAAAATGGCATTGGTCAAAATTGTAAAATTTGGCTTGGTCAGGAAAGCGAAAACAGGTTCGGGGGTGAAGGGGTTAAATTCTATATGCCCAGGGAGGCGCCCATACACATTTGATGGGTGCCCGATCTGGCTGACATCGGTGGGATTGACCAGTTTTTCTATGTATAGGGGCTTTTTAAGTTAGGGTTAAACATGCTTTAATTTAATCCAGCCATTAAAGTCCTTCGATTTCATGCTGTTTCAAACTAAATCCACCATTTAAACATTTATGTTTTAAGCTTCATTATTTATTTTGAAGACACCTTGTTAAACTTTATAAACTATCTTGTGGCCTCTTGGGCTGGTATTGAGAGGGCTCTCACTGACAAAAGGCATTATGACTGAATGGGTACTGTGGTTCTCAATTTTGAAAGTATGTTTTGTTTTCGTAGAACTTCCGAACACATACTCCATAGATTTGGTGCTGGTGGTCATGCCAGTTTGTAACCAAAGATAAAAAGAGTGTAGAATTGACAGAATGGTACAGTCTACAGTTCGTACTAAAACTTCTTTATAATGCCACTGGTAATGAGGATAATTCAAATACTGTACAGAAAAAACTGAGAAAAAAGATGAAAAGTAATAAACATGATGATAAACACTATGTAGTACCAAACCAAAGTAGAAGTAATGTACATCATTATAGCCTTCTCTACATGGTTCAGTACATCAGCTCAATTCATGATAATTTTTAACAGGTTTTTCATTTTACAAGAAATTGTTAATTGCTAAGTTTATGCTATCTACCTCTGAGATATAAACTACTGTGATATTAGTTTACATGAACATTCCTTTACTCCTGTCATTGACAGGGTTCTGAATTAAAACAAAACATTCAATATGGTTTTATTGCATTAAAAAAACATAAAGATTTCACTAAAACACCACTCCAGCATATTTTTCTGGCAGCACTATAGTGGTTGCTACTAATTTAAGTTCCCTTCACTTAGTCTCAAACTAACCAGTCACTGTCTTCATTTGTTATCTGGGCCGTAGTTTGGGACCTGCCACATATTTCCAGTATTTGATAAAGTCACAACTCAATGTACTGTATGTCTATGAAAGCCAGAATGAGAGTTGAACAAGGCCCTCTTAGACTTAAACTGAGAACTTGTGACCATTACCTCCAAGTTCTGGTTGGTCAGAAACCGTAGTCACAAGATGACAGATGGGGATTGGAACAGCATCGGGAACAGCTGAAGACTGTGGCTGGTAAGTGCTGTATAATACTAGGTCCCGGGACATTATGTTAGTGGCACTACTCCACAGTTGAAATAAAAAAAAATGCTTAAAAGATGCTTAAAAGAGGAGCTATCACCAATCTGAAGCTTAGTTTTTTGTTTAATAAAAGAGTGGACAGCCCCATATTGGTGAATTTTATGGAAATAAGTTACTGTTAAAAGTGCTCATGAGTAACAATGATGTCCCCGTAATAGCATAGCGCACTCTGAGGGGCCTACCCAGAGCTACAATGCTGTTAAATGTATGGGCATTTGCAGTGTGCCCATACAGTTAAACTCATCAGCCGAGCATGGAGACTCATAATCCTTGCACTGCCACCTGGCCGCTTTGGGCCTGTGAGCCAAGGAGGCACAATGCCAGCACTAGGCCCCTGCCTGTCATCACTGGATGCCGATACAGTTGAAAGCACTGATGAGCCAGGGATCGATATGCTCCCTCTCCAATCATTCCCTCTCTGCATCTGACGTCAATGAAGCAGACAATGACAACGGGCGCCAAGTAATGACATACAGTAATGACGCCATCTGTCAGTGTCTGCATCCTGAGATGTGTGGGCACTCAGAGCAGCAGGGAAACAAGGAGAAGTGAGTATTGCATTTATTTTTTATGGGGGTGCATTATAGTATATAGAGTTTGCCTTTGGGAAGTAAATTATACTATCGAGTCTGCCTATGAGGAGTGCACTATACTGTATAGAGTCTGCCTATGAGGAGTGCTACAAACTGTATAGAGTCTGCCTATGAGGATTGCATTTTTAATATAAAGGAGAGGCCTATGGAGAGTGAATTATACTTTATAGAGTCTGCTTATGGGAAGTGCATTATACTATATAGAGTCTGCCTGTGGGGAGCACATTATACAATATAGAGTCTGCTTATGGGAAGTGCATTATACAATATGGAGGCGGCCTATGAGGAATGCATTATACTATATAGAGTCTGCCTAAGGGGAGTGCATTATACAATATAGAGTCGCCCTATGGGGAGTGCATTGTACTATACTGAGGACTTTCTGGTGCATTATACCATATGGAAGCTATTTAAGGGGCCATTATACAGTGAGGGGGCTATCATACAGTGTGGAGATTACAGTGAGGGGGTAATCATACATTGTGGGAGCTAATATGGAGCCTTTAACCCCTTCATGACCCAGCCTATTTTGGCCTTAATGACCTTGCCGTTTTTTGCAATTCTGACCAGTGTCCCTTTATGAGGTAATAACTCAGGAACGCTTCAACGGATCCTAGCGATTCTGAGATTGTTTTTTCGTGACATATTGGGCTTCATGTTAGTGGTAAATTTAGGTCGATAATTTCTGAGTTTATTTGTGAAAAAAACGGAAATTTGGCAAAAATTTTGAAAATTTCGCAATTTTCACATTTTGAATTTTTATTCTGTTAAACCAGAGAGTTATGTGACACAAGATAGTTAATAAATAACGTTTCCCACATGTCTACTTTACATCAGCACAATTTTGGAAACAAATTTTTTTTTGGCTAGGAAGTTATAAGGGTTAAAATTTGACCAGTGATTTCTCATTTTTACAACAAAATTTACAAAACCATTTTTTTTAGGGACCACCTCACATTTGAAGTAATTTTGAGGGTTTTATATGGCTGAAAATACCCAAAAGTGACACCATTCTAAAAACTGCACCCCTCAAGGTGCTCAAAACCACATTCAAGAAGTTTATTAACCCTTCAGGTGTTTCACAGCAGCAGAAGCAACAAATAGGGGAAAAATTAACATTTAACTTTTTAGTCACAAAAATGATCTTTTAGCAACAATTTTTTTATTTTCCCAAGGGTAAAAGGAGAAACTGGACCACGGACGTTGTTGTCCAATTTGTCCTGAGTACGCTGATGCCTCATATGTGGGGGTAAACCACTGTTTGGGCGCACGGCAGGGCTCGGAAGGGAAGAAGCGCCATTTGACTTTTTCAATGAAAAATTGGCTCCAATCTTTAGCGGACACCATGTCGCGTTTGGAGCGCCCCCGTGTGCCTAAACATTGGAGCTCCCCCACAAGTGACCCCATTTTGGAAACTAGACCCCCCAAGGAACTTATCTAGAAGCATAGTGAGCACTTTAAACCCCCAGGTGCTTCACAAATTGATCCGTAAAAATGAAAAAGTACTTTTTTTTCACAAAAAAATTATTTTAGCCTCAATTTTTTCATTTTCACATGGGCAACAGGATAAAATGGATCCTAAAATTTGTTGGGCAATTTCTCCTGAGTACACCGATACCTCACATGTGGGGGTAAACCACTGTTTGGGCATATGGTAAGGCTCGGAAGGGAAGGAGCGCCATTTGACTTTTTGAATGAAAAATTATCTCCATCGTTAGCGGACACCATGTCGTGTTTGGAAAGCCCCTGTGTGCCTAAACATTGGAGCTCCTCCACAAGTGACCCCATTTTGGAAACTAGACCCCCCAAGGAACTCATCTAGAGGCATAGTGAGCACTTTATACCCCCAGGTGCTTCACAAATTGATCCGCAAAAATGAAAAAGTACTTTTTTTTCACACAAAATTTCTTTTAGCCTCAATTCTTTCATTTTCACATGGGCAACAGGATAAAATGGATCCTAAAATTTGTTGGGCAATTTCTCCTGAGTATGCCGATACCTCATATGTGGGGGTAAACCACTGTTTGGGTGCACGGCAAGGCTCGGAAGGGGAGGCGTGCCATTTGACTTTTTGAATGGAAAATTAGCTCCAATTGTTAGCGGACACCATGTCGCATTTGGAGAGCCCCTGTGTGCCTAAACATTGGAGCTCCCCTACAAGTGACCCCATTTTGGAAACTAGACCCCCCCAAGGAACTTATCTAGATGCATAGTGAGCACTTATAACCCCCAGGTGCTTCACAGAAGTTTATAACGCAGAGCCATGAAAATAAAAAATAATTTTTCTTTTCTCAAAAATGATTTTTTAGCCCACAATTTTTTATTTTCCCAAGGGTAATAGGAGAAATTGGACCCCAAAAGTTGTTGTCCAGTTTCTCCTGAGTACGCTGATACCCCATATGTGGGGGTAAACCACTGTTTTGGCACACGTCGGGGTTCGGAAGGGAAGTAGTGACGTTTTGAAATGCAGACTTTGATGGAATGCTCTGCGGGCATCAGGTTGCGTTTGCAGAGCCCCTGATGTGCCTAAACAGTAGAAACCCCCCACAAGTGACTCCATTTTGGAAACTAGACCCCCAAGGGAACTTATCTAGATGTGTGGTGAGCACTTTGAACCCCCAACTGCTAAACAGAAGTTTATAACGCAGAGCCGTGAAAATAATAAATGTGTTTCCTTTCCTCAAAAATATTTTTTTAGCCCAGAATTTTTTATTTTTGCAAGAGTAACAGGAGAAATTGGACCCCAAAAGTTGTTGTCCAGTTTCTCCTGAGTACGCTGATACCCCATATGTGGGGGTAAACCACTGTTTTGGCACACGTCGGGGTTCGGAAGGGAAGTAGTGACGTTTTGAAATGCAGACTTTGATGGAATGCTCTGCGGGCATCAGGTTGCGTTTGCAGAGCCCCTGATGTGCCTAAACAGTAGAAACCCCCCACAAGTGACTCCATTTTGGAAACTAGACCCCCAAGGGAACTTATCTAGATGTGTGGTGAGCACTTTGAACCCCCAAGTGCTTCACAGAAGTTTATAACGCAGAGCCGTGAAAATAATAAATGTGTTTCCTTTCCTCAAAAATATTTTTTTAGCCCAGAATTTTTTATTTTTGCAAGAGTAACAGGAGAAATTGGACCCCAAAAGTTGTTGTCCAGTTTCTCCTGAGTACGCTGATACCCCATATGTGGGGGTAAACCACTGTTTGGGCACATGCCGGGGCTCGGAAGGGAAGTAGTGACGTTTTGGAATGCAGACTTTGATGGAATGGTCTGCGGGCATCATGTTACGTTTGCAGAGCCCCTGATATGCCTAAACAGTAGAAACCCCCCACAAGTGACCCCATTTTGGAAACTAGACCCCCCCAAGGAACTTATCTAGATATGTGGTGAGCACGTTCAACCCCCAAGTGCTTCACAGAAGTTTACAACGCAGAGCCGTGAAAATAAAAAATCATTTTTCTTTCCTCAAAAAATATGTTTTAGCAAGCAATTTTTTATTTTCACAAGGGTAGCAGGAGAAATTGGACCCCAATATTTGTTGCCCAGTTTGTTGTGAGTACGCTGATACCCCATATGTGGGGGTAAACCACTGTTTGGGCACACGTCAGGGCTCGGAAGGGAAGTAGTGACATTTGAAATGCAGACTTTGATGGAATGGTCTGCGGGCGTCACATTGCATTTGCAGAGCCCCTGATGTGCCTAAACAGTAGAAACACCCCACAAGTGACCCCATTTTGGAAACTAGACCCCCGAAGGAACTTATCTAGATGTGTGGTGAGCACTTTCAACCCCCAAGTGCTTCACAGAAGTTTATAACGCAGAGCCGTGAAAATAAAAAATAATTGTTCTTTCCTCAAAAATTATGTTTTAGCAAGTAATTTTTTATTTTTGCAAGGTTAACAGGAGAAATTGGACCCCAACAGTTGTTGCCCAGTTTGTCCTGAGTACGCTGGTACCCCAAATGTGGGGGTAAACCACTGTTTGGGCGCACGTCGGGGCTTGGAAGGGCGGGAGCACCATTTGACTTTTTGAACGCAAGATTGGCTGGAATCAATGGTGGCGCCATGTTGCGTTTGGAGACCCCTGATGTGCCTAAACAGTGGAAACCCCTCAATTCTAACTTCAACACTAACCCCAACACACCCCTAATCCTAATCCCAACTGTAGCCATAACCCTAATCACAACCCTAACCCCAACACACCCCTAACCGCAACACACCCGTAACCCTAATTCCAACCCTAATCCTAACCCTAATCCCAACCGTAACCCTAATCCCAACCCTAACCACAACTGTAACCCCAACACACCCCTAACCCTATCCGTAACCCTAACCACAAGCCTAATCTTAACCCTATTTCAAACCCTAGCCCTAATTCCAACCCTAACTCTAATTCCAACCCTAACCCTAAGGCTATGTGCCCACGTTGCGGATTCGTGTGAGATTTTTCCGCACGATTTTTGAAAAATCTGCAGGTAAAAGGCACTGCGTTTTACCTGCGGATTTACAGCAGATTTCCAGTGTTTTTTTGTGCGGATTTCACCTGCGGATTCCTATTGAGGAACAGGTGTAAAACGCTGCGGAATCCGCACAAAGAATTGACATGCTGCGGAAAATACAACGCAGCGTTTCTGCACGGAATTTTCCGCACCATGGGCACAGCGGATTTGGTTTTCCTTAGGTGTACATGGTACTGTAAACTTGATGGAAAACTGCTTCGAATTCGCAGCGGCCAATCCGCTGCGGATCCGCGGCCAATCCGCTGCGGATCCGCTGCCAATCCGCGGCCGATCCGCTGCGGATCCGCGGCCGATCCGCTGCGGATCCGCTGCGGATCCGCGGGTATCCGCTGCGGATCCGCTGAGGATCCGCTGCCGATCCGCAGGTATCCGCTGCGGATCCGCTGCCGATCCGCGGGTATCCGCTGCGGATCCGCTGCCGATCCGCGGGTATCCGCTGCGGATCCGCTGCCGATCCGCGGGTATCCGCGGCCGATCCGCTGCCGATCCGCTGCGGATCCGCGGCTGATCCGCTGCGGATGCGCGGCAGATCCGCTGCGGATGCGCGGCCGATCCGCTGCGGATGCGCGGCCGATCCGCTGCCGATCCGGTGCGGATCCGCGGCCGATCCGCTGAGGATCCGCTGCCGATCCGCTGCGGATCCGCGGCCGATCCGCTGCGGATCCGCGGCCGATCCGCTGCGGATCCGCGGCCGATCCGCTCTGTGTGCACATGCCATAACCCTAACCCTACCCCTAACCCTAACCCTACCCCTAACCCTACCCCTAACCCTAGTTCTAACCCTAGTTCTAACCCTAGTTCTAACCCTAACCCTAGTGGAAAAAAAAAAATAAAAAATTTTTCTTTATTTTATTATTGTCCCTATGGGGGTGATAAAGGGGGGGGTGTTATTTATTATTTTTTTTATTTTGATCGCTGTGATAGAACCTACCACAGCGATCAAAATGTACTTGTAATGAATCTGCCGGCCGGCGGGCGTACTGAGCATGCGCCCGCCATTTTGGAAGATGGCGGCGCCCAGGGAGAAGACGGACCGACTTCGGGAGGCTCGGTAAGTATGAGGGGGTGGTGGGGGGGTGGATCGGAGCACAGGGGGGGGGATCGGAGGACCGGGGGAGCGGACAGGAGCACGGGGGAGCGGACAGGAGCACGGGGGAGCGGACAGGGGAACGGAGGGGGCACCGGACAAAAACGGAGGACTGGGGAGGAGATCGGGGGCGGTGGGGGGGGCCAGTACATGATTTCCAGCCATGGCAGATGCTATTGCAGCATCGGCCATGGCTGGATTGCAATATTTCACCATTTTCATAGGTGAAATATTGCAAATTGCTCTGATTGGCTGTTGCACTTTCAACAGCCAATCAGAGCGATCGTAGCCACGTGGGGGCAAAGCCACCCCCCCTAGGCTGAAGTACAACTCCCCCTCTCCCTGCAGATCGGGTAAAATAGGAATTAACCCCTTCACCCGATCTGCAGGGATGCGATCATTCCATGACGCCGCATAGGCGTCATGGGTCGGGAAGGCACGGGTTTTCATGACACCTACGTGGCGTCATGGGTCGGGAAGGGGTTAAACAGTGTAAGGGTCATCAAACAGTTTGGGGGCTAATAAAGGGTCAGTATACAGTGTGGGGGATACCATACAGTAAGGGGGAATTATTCTAATATTTAAGAAATCATCATATTATGTAGAGGGCAGACTCAGGACATTATTAAATGTTAATAGGGCACTTATTGTTATAGGGGCTAGAGGTTTGTTTTACCATTTAGAGGGCGGACAGAACCACACAGTAGATGCAGTAATAGGAACACATATGGCAGCAGCGGCTCAGCATTGTGGTATCAGCAGGATAAGGAATTTGTGCAGGAAATGTGAGAAGTCAAATGTGTCTTTGCCATAATCTCTGCAGCTGAATCCTGGCTGGAGAAGTTTTAGAGTCGGTCTGGGCCAGATGGAAAAGTGAATAATACCATCAGATTAAACGCCAATTGTAAGTCACTATCTGTAACTGTACTGTAATCTTGTACATTTGCACATGCAGGTGGAATTGCGATCCACCCGCAGCTATTTACCAGTTAAATGCCACTGTCAAACTCTGACAGTGACATTTAAATCGTGCTTCTGGCAATTGCGCTGGAAATACACACACTGGTGACCCGGTGTTAGGGCTAGCAGAACGCACCAAGTAATAGAGAGATTGATACTAGATGGTTTGCAGCCCGGGGTCCACCATGCAGAGATACCTGCTGCAAAGTAATGGCGGATGGACACTGACCTCACACGTGGGTTAAACTTCACCCCGTGCGCTGTACACAGAAACTAATACCCTAACTAGGGTTGTGCTTGCTCTGGAATTCTTCTGTGCTAACCGCACACATGAAGGTACCAGATGCTAAGCCAAGGCTAATTGCCCCCACTGACGCTAGCTGCCTGCCTGAGTGTACAGCCCCAATGCTAAACAGACTCACACCACATATATACAGAGTGGTAGAGTATCCACTGGCAACAGCCAAACACAAATGATACTAGCACATGGCCATGCGGCCATGCAAAACGTTTATAGTTGTAGCTCTCCAGGACCTTCCTAGTGGACCAATAGGAGCTGCTACAGGACCTGAGCGTATGACCCCCGACCTCCAATGAGAGGTCTTACCTTGGGCATGCTCAGAAGGAGAAAGGCAGGACTTAGTCCCAGGTGCGCCTGCTAGCTGCCGAACAGTACTGGTTATAATTGCTGAGCCTTGAAGGGCAGCAGTAACCAAACGTGCAGTATCTGTCTGAGCCAGGTGCTGGGACCGACATCTCTGCTGAGCAGGTTCCACTGCAGCTGGAGAAGAATGGGAGACAGCAGCGGACGTGGTTTGAGATTCCCCCTGTGCAGCAGCAGGAACTTGACACCTAACACCCCGATACGTGATCGCGGGTCACTGATGTGTTGGCATGACAACCTGAGGTCTCCTGGAGACTTTTATTGTTGTCAGTGCTGGCTTTCTATGAGTGCTACCCAGTAGTCGACGCTCATAGCAAGTGAGTAAATCTGCAATATAGAGGCGATCTGAACATTGCCTCTATGCAGCAGAGCCGATCAGGTTGTGGCAGCTTCTAGTCTCCTATGGAGACTATTGAAGCGTGCCAAAAGTAAAAAAATATATATATTTCTAAAAATATAAAAAAAATAAAAAAATATAAAAGTTAAAATCACGCCCCATTCAAAATAAAACAATGAAAATAAAATCTAGCATACACATATTTGGTATCGCTGCATTCAGAATCACCCTATCTATCAATACAAAAAAGGATTAACCTGATCGCTAAACAGCGTAGTGAGAAAAAAAGTCAAAGCTCCAGAATTATGTTTTTTGGTCACCGTGACATTGCGTTAAAATGAAATAATGGGCGGTCAAAAGAACGTATCTGCACCAAAATGGTATCTAGCAAAAGTTGACCCCAAACTCTCAAGTTGTAGGATCCAAGAGTACAGAGTGGGAGATCATCCGTGGTCCTCTTGCAGCGCTGTTGCATTTTTCACATATGTCAGCTAAGTGACAATAATTTGCATTTGGTAAAATCAACAGTCTGATACTGTCCACTCTTTTGTTAAATATAAGTGGGCAGCCGAAGACTGGTGATTTTACTAAATGTAAGTTATTCTTATAGTTCTCTTTAAAGAAGCACTCTCACTAATGCTTTCATACTGGAGCTCCTGCAACCCTCAACCTATTGTCTCCTTCCCCACCATCCTGTAGAATGTAAGTCCGCAAGGGCTGGGTCCTCGCCCCTCTTTACCAGTCTGCAATTGCTAGTCTGTTTAAGTTAAGTTTAAGTGCTCTTTTTCTCTGAAGAGGCAATTTCCACATTATATTTCCCAGAGGAGCATTGCACGGCGAATAAGCCTCCTTACCTTGACAAGCCAGAGCTGGTATGTCACTCTCCATAAGGAGAAACCTTACCCCTTAGGCCTCAGTCCAGAGCAACTCATCTAGCCAAATTAGTTCTCATGCTTCGCACTGACGAGGGCCAACAGCCCAAAACACCGTGTCTGCGAATTGAGACGCTGATTTTGCTTTTATCCCAAGTCATATTGCACGACTCGTTAAAGGGTTGATTGTGACTTGCAGGATCGTTACTTCCAACAGGTGGCGCTATAGAGTTTAAGTCCTCTTTTTCTCTGAAGAGGCAATTTGCATAGTCGGTTTACCAGAGGAGCATTGCACGGCGAATAAGCCTCCTTACCTTGTCAAGCCAGAGCTGGTATCTCACCCTCCATAAGGAGAAACCTTACCCCTTAGGCCTCAGTCCAGAGCCTCTCACCTAGCCAAATTAGTTCTCATTCCTCGCACGGATGAGGGCCAACAACCCGATACACTGTGTCTGCGAACTGAGATACTGATTTGGCTTTTATCCTAAGTCATATTGCACGACTCGTTAAAGGGTTGATTGTGACTTCCAACAGGTGGTGCTATAGAGTTTAAGTCCTCTTTTTCTCTGAAGAGGCAATTTGCATAGTCTGTTTATTGTAAGTGATATCTGTAATTTGTATGTAGCCCCTTCTCATGTACAGCACCAAGGGATCAATGGTGCTATATAAATAAATGATAATAATAATAATAATAATAAAATGTGTATGTACATGCATGTAATGTAGTGCATTGTATATTAATTTTCTCACCTGCTGCTGCTTTCTCCGGTGTCCAGCGCTATTCTTCTCTGCTTGTCTGTGACGTCACTGCAATATTTCAACTAACTGGCTCATTCTACATGCTTTATATAAGCCGGAAGTCGGCATTGTAATGAAAGCCTATGGCGCCTTGTCCTGGTGCTCTATAGGCTTTCATTATATAATCAACTGTGGGTCACACTGAGCGCAGTGTGCATCGGTGTTATGATCCCAGTGGCTTAGGATCACAAATCTAACCAGCTAAGTCAGAGATAATAGGACAAGCTCTGGGGATGTGGTAACTGGACTGACCGCAAACCTGATTCTAACCAAACACACTAAAGGTAGCCATGGAACGTTTCTTGAAATCCTAGACGTCTCTTCACGGCCTGAGAAACTGACTACCCCTAAAGAGAAAGTAAGACCTCACTTGCCTCAGAGAAATACCCCAAAGATATAGAAGCCCCCCACAAATAATAACGGTGAGTCAAGAGGAAAAGACAAACGCAGAGATGAAACAGGTTAAGCAAATGAGGCCCGCTAACGCTAGATAGCAGAAAATAGCAAGGGATCTGTGCGGTCAGTAAAAAACCCTATGCAAAAATATCCACGCAGAGAATGCGAGAACCTCCACACCAACTAACGATTTGGGGGGAGCAACTCAGCACCCCAGAGCACCAGCAAGCAGGGAAATCACATATTAGCAAGCTGGACCAAAACACATCATATACTAGGACACATCTTGAACACAGATGAGCAAAAATAAGCAAACAAAACTTAGCTTCTCTTGGAGAGACTGATAACGGATGTAGACAGGAGCAATCAGAATAGCACTGAATACAACGACAGCAGGCAACCACTGAGAGTCCAGCTGAACTAAATAGGAACCAGCTAACAGATAACGAGACAGCTGATCCAACCTCAGACCTGCAGAATGACACAAAGAGCCACCAGAGGGAGCCCAAAGACAACACTCACACAGTACCACTTGTGACCACAAGAGGGAGCCCAAAAACAGAGTTCACAACACATCGGCCAGTCTGCAGAGTGTTAATGTCACAGAAAAGCTGTGAAGAACAGCGCTGGACAATGGAGAAAGCAGCGGTGTATTAATACACTCACACTAAATTACATGCATGTACACACATTTAATGAATAAAAAGATAGCGAGAGTGATTCTTTAAGCCCTTCAGCATTTCACAGACAGAATCTAGAGGCACAGCTAAAAATACATGCAATAAATTGCAAATGAATACAAATGTATTGACCAGATAGTCCACTGCTATGACATTGATGAGCTATCAAGTCATTGATGTCACAGTAGGGGGTAATCCATTTACATAAGTTTATATTCCATTTTGTATCCTTGTTTTACTATTTGTTAGCTGCTTCCAAATATTGCTTTGAAAGCAATGAATATGAACTTCTTCTTCAGGTGAAGTAACATCTTAAAGTGAAGCCCCAGCATTAAAGCTCAAGCCTACAACACTATATAACCACACGTCCCAAATAAAGGAACATGCAAGATTTATGATTCAAGTTACAGCGGTACAGTGTGGGTCTATAGCAGTTAACACTGTTCCGTAATATGGCGGTGCGCATTAGTTCAATTTCTAAGCCTTTTACATTTAGTCATGCTGAACTATGTCACAAGACCTGAAATATATATTATGAAATAGCATGAATAGCAATTCTCCAATAAATTGATAGCTGTTTATGCGATATTTAGGAAACGTTTATACAACATTGATAAATGTGAAATACTGTGCTCCAGCTAAGTATTAGGTGGTATTTCGTCAGACTATAGACTCAATTGCTTTGTCACAAGCCAGTTATGGAGTGCTTAGCAAGGAACCAAAAGGAGATTTAAATGTACCTGGCGATATTGCTATAATATTAAAATGCTCTCATAGCTACACCACAAGATTCTTAAATAGTTGCTTATTATCCAATTCCATGCTATTACATTTCCAGTGGCATCTTTGGGGAGTCTTACTTTGGGAAACACAAAGGTTTTGCTCACATGATGCTTAGTAGATCGCATAGAACTTGAATCCTAAACACTGTGCATGTTGTACATTTTGACCCTACATAACTTTCAAAAACATGAGTATTTCCATCACTGAGGTATGTCAATAAATAAGAATTGTCCCCAAGGGCAGTTAAGATATCCCAACAATGAGAGATGGGTGGAATAGCTTTGTATAACTCCAATCCAACCAGGGCCATCACAATGTCATCATTGCTGCGTTATGCACACATGTTGCTGCACCAACCCATCTAATCAAATCTGGAGCCAGGAATGCCGGGAGGTAAGGAGACTCACAAGCCATCTGTCCAGTAGTCACAGATTATGGACTTGCCCAATGGACCAGAGTTCAGCGAATTGATTCTCCCATTTCTACTAACAATCCCTTACAATTATGCTGCATGAACAATTAGGTTATCACATATGTACTGATCATACATTACATAATCACCACCAGTAATAGGTTTATTTAAATGTTCCTCTAAATAGCTATATATCATACTTAAGGCAAAGATGTAGGCATAGGCTACTTCTTAAAGTATGTGCCTAGTGACAGAACAGATGTTAGGCAGCCATTAGTGGTCTGTGTAACATCGTAATAGTAACAATCATACATTATGAAGTATATTATAGCTTCTAATCATTGCTATTGATTATTGCTATTTGATCTTCAAAAATTATCTTTTTGTACTTAACACCCTGAAAAAAGAATAAGGTTCTCTTACCTTGGTCTGTATAATGATATACTCTGTCTTGCTGAAATACAACACAGTGTGACAATTCTTTACTTTTGATGTTAGCCATTGCATTGAATTCAGCTCTTATCTTAAACCACAGGGTTATAGTATATTCCTAGGTCATAGTACAGCACAGTGACATGCTCGAAACAGGGAGAAGAATAAAACCCATTTGCTTAACCTTACAGCGTATTTTCATATTCCCACCCATTGGACATAAGACAAACCAGTTTCTCTAGGTAAACATTAGGTATTACATTTACGAGACAGACAAAAGCAGCGGAGCCAGGAACTCAATTCTGAAAATGCAAGAGGTGTAAAATGAAAAATTAGTTTAGTTTAAAATAGGCTGACAAACTGATTGTAACCAGAACAGGTAGATAACGTACGAACTGTCAGCTGGCAACTTTGCATAGTTTCCAATGTGTCCAATTGTCAGCGCGTGGAATAGAAAACAGAAGCTGAGGATTTTTAACTGCTATTAAAGGCTTCATTTAATATCCATTGCTGTAAGATTACACCGTCATCTCCATTATAACTATGTACTGTGAATCACCTTGACATTGCCCAGAGTGGACCAGGTTTGTCATACAATTGGAAACAACACCTAACCCCACATGATTTAACTGACTTTTCAAATGACATTTCAGAATAAGCAGTCATATATGTACATGAAGAAGACACTATTTCTGGCCATTACAGATGTAACATTTCCTAAAATGACAAACATACCAGGAGAGAGTTGTCCTGATGCAGACAAATTGTAACTCAGCAGCAAGCTATGCAAGTTCAATGGTCTTTAATGTGTTTAAAGGGAACTTTTTTGCATCTATCTCTTTCTTGTGTGTGAGTTTAAAACATGCTATTGTACATCTGTAAAAAATGCCAAGTGCAAAATAGCAAAAAAAAAAAGCACAAATCAGCAATTGTTTTAGATTTTTTTACTTAAAAAGATCATTTTATGGTAAAAGTGGTAAAAATTGCAACCTCACAAACATGCCTTGCATGGCTCATGTCTTCAACCTGGTGGTACAGCAATTTCTTCAACATTATACTGGCCTGGATGTGCTGCTGCAGAAAGCACGGTCACTGTGTGCACACTTCAGATGTTCGCACCCTGCAGATCATCGACTTACTGTCATGACTCTGGATGGGCTAGTTCTGGCTCCATCCTGGTCAGGTCTGGTCTAAATTAGTCTGCCTCTCCTTGGTTCTGGGGTGGCTATTTAATGCTGGTGGTTCCTGGGTCTGAGTCGGTTATACTTCCGTCTACTCTGTTTGAGGTAGCTGACCCAGGTTATTCATCTGTAATCATTGTGCCTCTGTGCGAGTGTGCTTTGCTGCATATGACCTCGCCTAACTACTGCCCGTTTTCTGCTAGGTACTTCTCTGTCTGTCCAGACTTTCTGACCCCTTGGCTTGTTTCTGACTAATCTGCTGTTTTGCCCCTTGGTACCTCGCTCCCGTCTGGCTCCCGACCCTTGGCTTGTCCTTTGACCACTTCTCGGTCTTTGTACTCGGTGTCCTGCATTTCTCGTGTGGTAGCTCCGCCCCCATCGTCCATGCAGTGATCAAGTGACCAGCCTAGTTCCGGTAATGTGTGCACTGTGTACCTCATCCCTCTCCCTTGCCTCCCACTAGCACCACCTAGGCTGCCTTTCTTTGACACCAGGCAGCATCATTACACTTACATCGCTACAGAGGTCTTTCAGCCTACCTGTTAGCCATTGCTTACCAATGTTCTGATACGGTGGAATTCCATTTTCTACATGCTGCAGAGGCTATGGCAGCTGCGAAGAGACCTGGTGCAGTATGTCTTTTGGCATAGCCTGGGCCAACACAGTCCGGACGTGTTGCAAATCACTGTTGTGGAGTGGGCACAGGTGATGGACCTCTGCACCTTTCTACACAGTTTTGAAATGGTTACTAAGATGGTCAGTGCTGACGAGGCAGTCATCAGCAGCTCTATTCCAGTCATCTACATGCTGAAGCACACTTTGAGTAGTCTGTGTGAGGAGGTGATGGTCCCAAAAGGAAGAGTTGGAAGCAGATGAGGATGCAGATGGGATAATAATATTTCAAATTTCCGGACTGTCAACGCACAGGCGGGTGCCATGGGAGGGTGGTTTACAGCAATCAAAGGGGGCTCATGGTACCAGACAAGCTGTTGATGAAGATGTCGGAGCCGAGGAACAAATTGAGGAGGATGAGGTGATGGACATGCAACAGATAAAGAGGATAGTGATTTGCTCTCTGTTTTCTGTGGTTGGCAGGAGGGGATGGAGTAAGCAACCTTGATTATTATCCCGGCACCAACACAGCATGGACTTGGACCTCATGGAAATGCCCGACACATGAGAGATTTCTTGCTGCACTATTTTCAACATGATGCCCATATTCTTAGGGTTAGAAATAGTGCTTACTAGGGTTGCCACTCTCTTAGATTCACAGTACAAGGGTAAATTCAGCCAGATGCTTCACCCCTTGGAAAGTGATGCATGCATGCTGGAGTATTGAAATATGCTTGTAGACAATCTTAAGAGTGTTTTTCCCAAGACAGCAGTGAGGCACACAGTGTGCATCCCAGTTGTAGAAGTCCAGCCCCGGGAACTTCAAGGTGTCATCGCCAAACATTAGTAGCAGCAGCAGTGTAAGTGGCATAAGCAATTTCTGTGAGTTGTTTCACACTTTTTTTTAGACCAGCCTGTGCACCAGCAGAACAGAGTACAAGTCTGTCACGTTGTGAATTGTCATGAATCCCAATGGCTAGGGATAGCAAGGGACAAGCAAAGTAATACAAAATATCGGACGAGCTCTAGGGTGATGGAACCTGGGCTGACCGCTGCCCTACGCCTGACAAACGCAACTAGAGATAGCCAGGGAGCGTGCCTACGTTGGTTCTAGACGCCACGCACCAGCCTAAGAGCTAACTAGTACTGCAGAGAAAATAAAGACCTCACTTGCCTCCAGAGGAATGAACCCCAAAAGGTACAGTTGCCCCCCACATGTATTGACGGTGAAATGAGAGGAAGGCACACACATAGAGATGATATATATAGGTTCAGCAAATTGAGGCCCGCTGTAAACTAGAAAGCAGAACGATACAAAAGGGGTCTGAGCGGTCAGCAAAAAACCCTAATCAAAAAAACCATCCTGAGATTACAAGAACCCATGTGCCAACTCATGGCACATGGGGAGAACCTCAGTCCACTAGAGCTACCAGCTAGCATAGAGACATAATAAGCAAGCTGGACAAAAAACCAAACAACTGAAAATCAGCACTTAGCTTATCCTGAAAGATCTGGGAGCAGGTAGGCAGGAACCAAACAGAGCACATCTGAATACATTGATAGCCGGCAAGGGAATGACAGAAAGGCCAGGTAAAATAGGAAACACCCAGCCTCTGATGGACAGGTGGAAACCAAAGGCCGCAACCCACCAAAGTCACCCAGTACCAGCAGTAACCACCAGAGGGAGCCCACAAACAGAATCCACAACAGTACCCCCCCCTTGAGGAGGGGTCACCGAACCCTCACGAGAACCCCCAGGGCGATCAGGGTGAGCTCTATGGAAGGCGCGGACCAAATCAGTCGCATGAACATCGGAGGCGACCACCCAGGAATTATCCTCCTGACCATAACCCTTCCACTTAACCAAATACTGGAGTTTGCGTCTGGAAACACGAGAATCCAAGATCTTCTCAACAACATACTCCAATTCTCCCTCCACCAGCACCGGAGCAGGAGGCTCAACCGAAGGAACAACGGGCACCTCATACCTCCGCAACAACGACCGATGGAACACATTATGAATAGCAAACGATGCTGGGAGATCCAAACGAAAAGATACAGGGTTAAGAATCTCCGAGATCCTATAAGGACCGATGAACCGAGGCTTGAACTTAGGAGAAGAGACCTTCATAGGGACAAAACGAGAAGACAACTACACCAAATCCCCAACAAGAAGTCGGGGACCCATGCGGCGACGGCGATTAGCAAACTGCTGAGTCTTCTCCTGAGATAACTTCAAATTGTCCACCACCTGATTCCAAATCTGATGTAGCCTGTCCACCACCACGTCCACTCCAGGACAATCCGAAGACTCCACCTGACCAGAGGAAAAACGAGGATGAAACCCCGAATTACAAAAAAAAGGAGAGACCAACGTGGCAGAACTAGCCCGATTATTAAGAGCAAATTCGGCCAGTGGCAAAAAAGCAACCCAGTCATCCTGATCAGCAGAAACAAAACACCTCAAATAAGTTTCCAAGGTCTGATTCGTTCGCTCCGTCTGGCCATTCGTCTGAGGATGGAATGCAGACGAGAAAGACAAATCAATGCCCATCTTGGCACAAAACGTCCGCCAAAATCTAGACACAAACTGGGATCCCCTGTCAGAAACGATATTCTCCGGAATCCCATGCAAACGAACCACGTTCTGAAAAAACAAAGGGACCAACTCAGAGGAGGAAGGCAACTTAGGCAAGGGCACCAAATGAACCATCTTAGAAAAGCGGTCACACACAACCCAGATAACGGACATTTTCTGTGAAACCGGGAGATCAGAAATAAAATCCATGGAAATGTGCGTCCAAGGCCTCTTCGGGATGGGCAAGGATAACAACAACCCACTGGCCCGAGAACAGCAAGGCTTAGCTCGAGCACACACTTCACAAGACTGCACAAAGGTACGCACATCCCTAGACAAGGAAGGCCACCAAAAAGACCTGGCCACCAAGTCTCTAGTACCAAATATTCCAGGATGACCAGCCAACACAGAAGAATGGACCTCGGAGATGACTCTACTGGTCCAATCATCCGGAACAAACAGTCTTTCTGGTGGACAACGATCCGGTTTATCCACCTGAAACTCCTGCAATGCACGTCGCAAGTCTGGGGATACGGTGGACAATATTACCCCATCCCTAAGGATACCAGTAGGCCCAGAGTCTCCAGGAGAGTCAGGCACAAAACTCCTGGAAAGAGCATCTGCCTTCACATTCTTTGAACCTGGCAGGTATGAAACCACGAAATTGAAACGAGAAAAAAACAACGACCAACGAGCCTGTCTAGGATTCAAACGCCTGGCAGACTCAAGGTAAATTAGATTCTTGTGATCAGTCAAGACCACCACACGATGTCTAGCACCCTCAAGCCAATGACGCCACTCCTCAAATGCCCACTTCATGGCCAAAAGCTCCCGATTACCCACATCATAATTGCGCTCGGCGGGCGAGAATTTTCTAGAGAAGAATGCACATGGCTTCATCACCGAGCCATTAGAACTTCTCTGTGACAAAACCGCCCCCGCTCCAATCTCGGAAGCATCAACCTCAACCTGAAAAGGAAGTGAAACATCTGGTTGACACAACACAGGAGCAGAAGAAAACCGGCGCTTAAGTTCCTGAAAGGCCTCCACGGCTGCAGGAGACCAATCAGCAACATCAGCACTAGTGTTGAGCGATACCGTCCGATACTTGAAAGTATCGGTATCGGAAAGTATCGGCCGATACCGTCACAGTATCGGAATCCAATCCGATACCGATACCCGATACCAATACAAGTCAATGGGACTCATGTATCGGACGGTATCCCTGATGGTTCCCAGGGTCTGAAGGAGAGGAAACTCTCCTTCAGGCCCTGGGAACCATATAAATGTGTAAAAGAAAGAATTAAAATAAAAAATATCGCTATACTCACCTGTCCGACGCAGCCGGGACTTCAGCGAGGGAACCGGCAGCGTTGTTTGTTTAAAAATCGCGCTATTACTTGGTTACGTGAATTCCCGGCTTGTGATTGGTCAGGTCGGCCATGTTGCCGGGACGCGGACCAATCACAGCAAGCCGTGACGAAATTACGTCACGGCTTGCTGTGATTGGTCCGCGTCCCGGCAATATGGCCGCCCTGACCAATCACAAGCCGGGACGTCACGGGAGGCTGGACACGCGCTCATTTTAAAATGGGCGCGTGTCCAGCCTCCCGTGACGTCACGGCTTGTGATTGGTTGCGCCGCGATCAACCAATCACAAGCCGGGAGGCTGGACGCGCTCATTTTGAAATGGGCGCGTGTCCAGCCTCCCGTGACGTCACGGCTTGTGATTGGTTGCGCCGCGATCAACCAATCACAAGCCGGGAGGCTGGACGCGCTCATTTTGAAATGGGCGCGTGTCCAGCCTCCCGTGACGTCACGGCTTGTGATTGGTTGCGCCGCGATCAACCAATCACAAGCCGGGAGGCTGGACGCGCTCATTTTGAAATGGGCGCGTGTCCAGCCTCCCGGCTTGTGATTGGTTGACCGCGACGCAACCAATCACAAGCCGTGACGTCACGGGAGGCTGGACACGCGCCCTTTTTAAAATGAGCGCGTTTCCAGCCTCCCGTGACGTCACGGCTTGTGATTGGTTAATGGCGGCCATGTTGCCGGGACGCGGACCAATCACAGCAAGCCGTGACGTATTTTCGTCACGGCTTGCTGTGATTGGTCCGCGGCCCGGCAACATGGCCGCCCTGACCAATCACAAGCCGGGACTTCGCGTAACCATGTAAAAGCGGGAATTTTAAACAAACAACGCTGCCGGTTCCTGCGCTGAGGTCCCGGCTGCGTCGGACAGGTGAGTATAGCGATATTTTTTATTTTAATTCTCTATTTTACACATTTTAACATTAATGTTGTTCCGATACCCGATACCCGATACCACAAGAGTATCGGAATCCCGGTATCGGAATTCCGATACAGCAAGTATCGGCCGATACCCGATACTTGCAGCATCGGAATGCTCAACACTAATCAGCACCCTTTTTAGTCAAATCAGTCAAAGGTTTAACAATACTGGAAAAATTAGCAATGAACCGACGATAAAAATTAGCAAACCCCAAGAACTTCTGAAGGCTCTTAACAGATGTAGGTTGTGTCCAGTCACAAATCGCCTGAACCTTGACGGGATCCATCTCAATAGTAGAAGGAGAAAAAATGTACCCCAAAAAAGAAATCTTCTGGACTCCGAAGAGACACTTTGAGCCCTTCACAAACAGAGAATTGGCCCGCAGAACCTGAAACACCTTCCTGACCTGTAGAACATGAGACTCCCAGTCATCAGAAAACACCAAAATATCATCCAAATACACAATCATAAACTTATCCAGATATTCACGGAAAATATTGTGCATAAAGGACTGAAAGACTGACGGAGCATTGGAGAGTCCAAAAGGCATTACCAAATACTCAAAATGGCCCTCAGGCGTATTAAATGCGGTTTTCCACTCATCACCCTGTTTTATCCGCACCAGATTATACGCACCGCGAAGATCTATCTTAGTGAACCACCTAGCCCCCTTAATGCGAGCAAACAAATCAGTCAATAATGGCAATGGATACTGATATTTGACTGTAATCTTATTCAGAAGGCGATAATCTATACAAGGCCTCAGGGAACCATCTTTTTTTGCCACGAAAAAAAACCTGCTCCCAGAGGGGACGAAGATGGACGAATATGTCCCTTTTCCAAGGACTCCTTAATATAATTCCGCACAGCAGTATGCTCTGGCAGTGACAGATTAAATAAACGACCCTTAGGGAACTTACTGCCAGGAATCAATTCTATAGCACAGTCACAATCTCTATGAGGAGGGAGCGAATTGAGCTTAGGCTCCTCAAAAACATCCCTATAGTCAGACAAAAACGCAGGGATCTCAGAAGGAGTAGATGAAGCGATTGAAATCGGAGGTGCATAATCATGAACCCCCTGACATCCCCAGCTTAACACAGACATTGTTTTCCAGTCCAGGACAGGATTATGAGTTTGTAACCATGGCAGACCAAGCACTAGTACATCATGTAAATTATACAGTACAAGGAAGCGAATCACCTCCTGATGAACGGGAGTCATGCGCATGGTCACTTGTGTCCAATACTGCGGTTTATTCATAGCCAATGGTGTAGAGTCAATTCCCTTCAGAGGAATAGGAACTTCCAGAGGCTCCAGACTAAAACCGCAGCGTTTAGCAAATGACCAATCCATAAGACTCAGGGCAGCGCCCGAATCCACATAGGCATCGACGGAAATGGAAGACAGTGAAAAAATCAGAGTCACAGACAAAATGAACTTAGGCTGCAGAGTACCAATGGCAAAAGATTTATCAACCCTTTTTGTGCGTTTAGAGCATGCTGATATAACATGAGCTGAATCACCACAATAAAAACACAATCCATTTTTCCGCCTATAATTTTGCCGTTCACTTCTGGACTGAATTCTATCACATTGCATAGTCTCAGGTGCCTGTTCAGAAGACACCGCCAACTGGTGCACGGGTTTGCGCTCCCGTAAACGCCGATCAATCTGAATGGCCATAGCCATAGACTCATTCAGACCTGTAGGCGTAGGGAACCCCACCATAATATCCTTAATGGCCTCAGAAAGACCATTTCTGAAGTTTGCAACCAGGGCGCACTCATTCCACTGAGTAAGCACCGACCATTTCCGAAATTTTTGACAATATATTTCCGCTTCATCATGCCCCTGAGAGAGGGCTAATAAAGCCTTTTCAGCCTGAATCTCCAGGTTGGGTTCCTCATAGAGCAATCCCAATGCCAGAAAAAACGCATCCACACTGAGCAATGCAGGATCCCCTGGTGCCAATGCAAATGCCCAATTCTGAGGGTCGCCCCGCAGGAAAGATATTACAATCTTGACCTGTTGAGCAGGGTCTCCAGAGGAGCGAGATTTTAAAGAAAGAAACAATTTACAATTGTTCCTGAAATTCAGGAAGGTAGATCTATCTCCAGAAAAGAACTCTGGAATAGGAATTCTAGGTTCAGACATGGGAGTGTGAACAACAAAATCCTGTATGTTTTGAACTTTTGCCGCGAGATTACTCAGGCTGGAAGCCAAACTCTGGACATCCATGTTAAACAGCTAATATCAGAGCCATTCAAGGGTTAAGAGGAGGTAAGAAGCAGCTAGACAGCAATTAAGGGCTAGGCAGCAAAACTCTGAAGGAAAAAAAAAAAAAAAAAAAAATTCCCTTAAACACTTCTTTTTCTCCTGCTTCAGCCCAAACAATTAACACTTTGTGGGCCGGCTATACTGTCATGAATCCCAATGGCTAGGGATAGCAAGGGACAAGCAAAGTAATACAAAATATCGGACGAGCTCTAGGGTGATGGAACCTGGGCTGACCGCTGCCCTACGCCTGACAAACGCAACTAGAGATAGCCAGGGAGCGTGCCTACGTTGGTTCTAGACGCCACGCACCAGCCTAAGAGCTAACTAGTACTGCAGAGAAAATAAAGACCTCACTTGCCTCCAGAGGAATGAACCCCAAAAGGTACAGTTGCCCCCCACATGTATTGACGGTGAAATGAGAGGAAGGCACACACATAGAGATGATATATATAGGTTCAGCAAATTGAGGCCCGCTGTAAACTAGAAAGCAGAACGATACAAAAGGGGTCTGAGCGGTCAGCAAAAAACCCTAATCAAAAAAACCATCCTGAGATTACAAGAACCCATGTGCCAACTCATGGCACATGGGGAGAACCTCAGTCCACTAGAGCTACCAGCTAGCATAGAGACATAATAAGCAAGCTGGACAAAAAACCAAACAACTGAAAATCAGCACTTAGCTTATCCTGAAAGATCTGGGAGCAGGTAGGCAGGAACCAAACAGAGCACATCTGAATACATTGATAGCCGGCAAGGGAATGACAGAAAGGCCAGGTAAAATAGGAAACACCCAGCCTCTGATGGACAGGTGGAAACCAAAGGCCGCAACCCACCAAAGTCACCCAGTACCAGCAGTAACCACCAGAGGGAGCCCACAAACAGAATCCACAACAGTGAATGACTGGAGAGGATGGTGCAGGATTATCTGGAGCTAAATATCAATGCCATCGGGGGGTTTAAACTCTTTTACATTTTGGTCTTCAAAAATGGAAGTGTGGCCTGAGCTCGCCTGTCACGCCTTGGATGTTTTGTCAAGCCTGGCAGACAGCGTTCTCTCAGAACATGTATTCAGCGCTGTTGGTGGTGTCCTGATGGATGAGCACATACAGCTGTCCCCTCAAAGTGCAGACTACCTAACTTTAATTAAAATGAACAAGTCATGGATTTCCGACTACTTTTGCACCCAGTCACAGATTGGGCAGATTAGGCAATGATGTTGTATTTAGTGCCATGTATTGATCTTGCATTATTGCAGTCTGTATCATCTTTGTGGTGTCTTCTGTGCTTGCTATTGCCACTGCTGCTGATGTTACAAACAATTTTTTGAAATGTGGAGGCTCCAAGTTGAGTCTCTGTCTGAGTGGTTGCCTGTAGTAGAAGGCGTGTAAGAGACCTATTACAATATTTCTACTCTGTGGAAATTAATGCTACTTTAGTTTTGATTGACTATTATTATTTTAAATGTGGAGACTCCATTTCAGGTCTCCATCTGGTGGGTTGCCTGTAGTGGAAGGTGTGTCAGAGACCTATAATAATATTTCTACTCTGTGGAAATTGATGCCACTTTCATGCTGTCTGACAATTGTTTTTTGAAAAGTGGAGATTCCAAGTTGGGTCTCCATCAGGTGGGTTTCATGTATAAGTAGGTCTCCCAGACATGCAAGCCGACACTAACTTTCAGTCAACTACCTACCTGTATTACTTTCCTTACATGTTTCCACCATTAGTAGAACCCTAATAGTAGAACTACCCTGGTACCTCATGCATGGACATTGTCTGATTGCTTGTGTGCCATTATAACAGGTTCTACTGTGGGTTAATTCATCAGTCAACTACCGGTGTTACTATTCTTATATTTTTCTATCAATAGTAGTCGATAAAACTGATGTTTGTGCCATCTGGATGTGGCTGGAATAAAAAACAATTGGAGGTGTTGCATGAGGTGTGAGGTCTCTCAGCTAAGAAGGCTTACACCATTCCCTTAACCAACATGTCCTCGTTAAAAGTTCAATTCCAAGCTGTAAAAGCTGGGCCAGAGGTGTGAGGTCTCTCAGCTAAGAAGGCTTACACCGCTCCCTTAACCAATATGTACTCGTTAAAACTTCAATTCCAAGCTGTAAATGCTGGGCCAGAGCCTGATACCTCTTGCATGGCCTGTGGTTGACTACTAGAGATGAGTGAATATTTCAATGTTCGGATAGGATTACGACCGCCAAATTTGCAATATTCACCAATTTGTTCTTCGAATATTCGCCAAACATAACCAAGCGCCATTGAAGTCAATGGGAAGCAAAAACAAATGCATGCACAACACCTTCAAACGGGCCCAAAACCTGCCAAAACACATCAAATTAGAGGTAGACATCAGGAAAGTTGCCTCAATACACCCACAGTACAAATTTTAGAATGGCATGGCAGCAATAAGACATGCATGGGGAATCAGGGTCTGGGCCAGCATTTACAGCTATGAATTGAACTTCAAATTAAGATGAGGTGGGTGAGGCAATCATGATAAAGCTTTGCTGAGGCAAGAAGCCCGACGGATTCGGAAATCAAATGCGCAAAGTCCCTTGGGATTAAATGACCGGATTGACCTGTCAGTATTTTTGTAAGATTTATAAGTTTGTTTAAATTAAAACCATCCTATGATAAATACTAACTTGTAAAAAACTATTTCTTTCTATGTTAATTAACATTGTTAGATCTATTACTGTTTAATGTACTGCACTCTGCATTTGTAGAACTGTTTTTGTGTAAAACAGTAGATGTCTGCTTTTAATATATTGTATATGCTAATTTGTAAGGTCATAGGTCCTATAAAGGAAATTACCTGTAGTTAATCACTTCACCTGGACCCGTAGAAGCGAGTAATCGCGAAACCGCCGTTGTCCATCTTTCACCTCCCCCAGCATTCCTCTCACGTCCTGCTTATCCTCTTTGCTGTCCATGTGAAATAAATGACATGTAAATTTTCACTTTAGCTGGTGAGTGCGGTATTTTTTTCTTCATGAATCATGAGGTATTGGTGTAGGCCTGCTGCGCTGGGAGCCCTGAAAACACATGCAACAGCTCAGCCTGATTTTATGCTCAGCCACACTTTGGTGGCACAAATATCAGTTTCATAGGCTACTATTGTCAGAAAAATCTAAGGATAGTAACACAGGCAGTTGACTCTAAGGAGCTAGAGGCCTGCCATTCTTGGAGACCTACCGCTACAGGCAACAACCATGAAGGAGACCCAACCAGGAGTGTTCACATTTCCAACAATTAGTGACTGACACCAACAAAGTTGCATCAATTTCATCAGATTAGAAATAGTATAATAGGGACCGACACGTCTTCCACTACAGACAGCCCAGCAGATGGTCACCCAACCAGGAGTCCACACATTTAAAAAAATTAGTGACAGACACCACCAAAGTAGAAAGAATTTCAATAGAGTTTAACTAGTATAATGGGGACAGACACCTCTTCCACCACAGCCAACCCAGCAGATGGAGACTGTAACGGGCAAGGTTGTGGAACCACTGTGCCGTAGCCCTCAGAAAGCCTGGAGGAGCATAACTAGGTGGTCTAACAAATCCGACCTCAGATAAGCGGAAAAAGGCGAAAACCGTGACCCAAGGTGGGACAAGGAGGTGGCACCAGGTATTACTCCAGGACTGACCTACAAAGGGTGGCAGTTGACCCGCTAGAGAGGGTACGCTGGTGAGGCCCAACTAAGGGATGAAGAATGCAGGCAGGTGATGTGATGACACTGGAACCATGGGTGCAGATGGGACTGACTGAGGAACAAAAAAGCACTGGTAGGTGCTTCCTGGACCAAATATTAAATGGATGGGCACTGGCAGGTGCGATCTGGACCAGCTGATGGACAGAAGATCACAGAGATGTACGAGCAGACGGGTACAGGGTAGATATGCAGAAGGACGGGCTTGGAAAACCTGACAACTAGAAAGCATGCAAGGCAATCTAACAACATAGCTCAGGCACCTCCATATTGGAGGAGGAGCCTTAAATAGAAGGTGTTGCACAGCTATTGGGTGGGAACACATTAGAGTGACACGCGTGGTCCCTTTAAGAGTGAGGGAGCGTGCGCACCTTAAGTATAGTGCCCGGGCCTACAACTGAACCTTGTGGGACACTGAGACATAGGGGGCAAGACGAGGAGGTGGTGTGTGAGTGTCATGTCTGTTATGTACTAGGAGATCTTATATTGGGCCTGAGTCTGTAAAGGCAAGAGATCAGAAAGTCTTTATTAAGAAAGAATGATCCACTTTGTCAAAGGCAGATGCCAGGTGCAGGAGAAGGAGGAGGACAAACTAGTGTCGCTTTCATTTGGCAGCTCGCAGGTCCTTGTTGACTTTAGGGGTGATAGCGAGACACAGATTATGGTTCAAGGGAGGGCTTTTTAGAGAATGAGTGTGAACGAGGTAGAATGTTTGAATGAGGAGAGGAAGACACCAGTTGTTAGTGACAGGTTGAAGGCTGTTGTAAGGTATGGAATGAGGTGAGACATTATTGGGTCAAGGTCATAGGTAGTGAGGCAAAGAATTCAGCTGAGATGAGAGGAGAGGGAGGGGAAGCTGATGGAGAGAATTTAAAGTGCCGAATAGCTGTTTAGAGTTGTGAGACAGGTATGATATGAGAGATGAGAAGTAGGTTTGTTTTACTGCTGTGACCAATTGTGCAGCATTTTTACAACTTCTATTACTGGAGGGGCTACTACACTCTCTTTCTTTGGCAGCCACACAGTGGTGTGCTTTGTAGATGAGGGCCAGAAAGAACATGTGCTCGAATAGATGGCAAGTGCTGCATCATGTGGCCTCTGCTCCTCTTGATCCACCTTAACATCACACACAGTACAGTCCTCAGAGGTGGCACCCCAATTACCCTTCCTTTCCCCCACATCACAACTTTCCAACCGCCCAACAGACTGTAGGGAACAACAGACGGCTGAGTCTGCAGATGTGTTCACACATTGTATACCATGGCCATCAGAAGTGTACTTCAAAGATATGCAGAGTCAAGACGAGGAAATCATCTGCACCAATACCCAATTTTTTTCAGTTTATTCCAGGGCTAGACGAAGTTGGGTCTGAGCAGAATCCAAGCCCTTGTCAACAGACGTTAACCCCAGGGGGAGGAGGTGACCGATTCGTGATGAGACTCAGATACTTGAGGCACCCGCGGACTGTACTGTGCTGTCAGGGCATGAAGAGGAGTAGAGTGACTTTCAGGGAGAGGTGTGGGAGAACATAGAGGATGATACTGATAGATCCCACTTGGTGTAAAACCCAAGGTATGCAGCTTAGTAGCTCAGCAGAGGAGGAGCAAGATGAGGAAATTATGTTGTGGCTTCTCACAGACACAGAGCTATACAACCACAACAAGCAATGCATCCTCTGTCCCAACTCTGTCAGTGGCCAGCAGTGCTCGTGGGTCTGCAGCTGCCTAGCTTGGGTTTTTTTCAGACTGCCAAAAATGACACAAATCAAGTTATCTATCTGCCAACTTTGTTAAAAACACCAGAGTAGAGTTAAAACAATAATAATAATAATAATAATTTTTATTTATATAGCGCCAACATATTCCGCAGCACTTTACAATTAAGCGGGGACATGTACAGACAATAAATTCAATACAAGTTAAGACAATTTAAACAGTGACATTAGGGGTGAGGTCCCTGCTTGCAAGCTTACAATTTACAAGGAAATGGTGGGACACAATAGGTGAAAAGTGCTTGTTATTTCAGGTCTGGCAATTATAATAAATAGGGATTTTCATATAAAGCTGCATGATCTGGTCATCAGCCCGTGTGTTTAAGTGCAATAGTCAAGTATCAAGTGCAATTATCATGTGCATGGAGGGTGTGGAGACAGATGAATTGTAGGGTGCAGATTCAGAATAATATTTGGAAGGAGGGAACAGGGCAAAGTTCGCTTAATGAGTAGTTGATGTGGTAGGCTTGTTTGAAGAGATGGGTTTTCAAAGCGCGCTTGAATAGGTCGGGGCTAGGTATCAGTCTGATCGTCTGGGGAAGTGCATTCCAAAGAGCTGTCGCAGCACGAGAGAAGTCTTGGAGAAGGAGGTGCGAGGTTCGGATTATGGGGGATGTTAGTCTTAGGTCATTTGTAGAATGGATGGCACGTGTAGGGCGATAGACAGAGATAAGAGAGGAGATATAAGGCGGTGCAGAACTGTGGAGAGTTTTGTGGGTGAGAGAGATGAGTTTATACTTGACCCTGTAGCAAATGGGTAGCCACTGTAATGACTGGCACAAGATGGACGCAACGGTGAAGCTGCTGGACAGAAATATGACCCTGGCTGCCGCATTCAAGATGGATTGGAGAGGAGAAAGTTTGGTAAGAGGGAGACCGATCAGAAGAGAGTTGCAGTAGTCCAGACGAGAATGAATAAGAGCGACAGTAAGAGTGACAGTAAGAGTCTTAGCAGTTTCAAAGGTGAGAAAAGGTCGGATTCTGGAGATGTTTTTAAGATGCAAGTGATAAGAGAGAATGAGTGATCGGACATAGGGAGTAAAGGAAAGTTCTTGGGAGTTATGGTTGAAACCTCCAATTTCAATGATGGGTAGAGTGAGGATAGTAGAAGGGAGAAACACAAGAAGTTCCGTTTTGAAGAGATTTAGTTTCAGATAGAGGGAGGACATGATGTTAGAGACAGCAGGCAGACAATCCTTGGTATTTTGAATTAGGGTAGGGGTGATGTCAGGGGAAGAAGTATATAATTGGGTGTCATCAGAATAGAAATGATACTGGAACCCAAATCTGCTGATTGCTTGTCCAATAGGGGCAGTGTATAGAGAAAAGAGGAGGGGGCCTAGGACTGAGCCCTGTGGAACCCCAATAGTAAGGGGATGAGGAGTGGAAGAGGAGCCGGCAAACGATATAGTGAAGGAGTGGTCAGTGAGGTAGGAGGAGAAGCAGGAGAGGGCTGTGTCCTTGAGGCCTATAGAGCGGAGCATAGTGAGGAGGAGCTGGTGATCCACAGTGTCAAATGCGGCAGATAGATCTAGGAGAATCAGCAGGGAGCAATGACCTTTGGATTTAGCTGTTATTAGATCATTGGAGACTTTAGTGAGGGCAGTTTCAGTGGAGTGTAAAGAGCGGAAACCAGATTGTAAGGGGTCGACAAGAGAGTTATCCTAGAGATAGCGAATTAGACGGGAGTTGACCAAGCGTTCCAGGAGTTTAGAGATGAAGGAAAGGTTAGAGACAAGTCTGTAGTTTGCAGTGCAGTTCTGGTCCAGGGATGGCTTTTTAAGTAAAGGGGTTATGATTGCATGTTTCAATGAGGAGGGAAAGATACCTAAAGAAAGAGAGAGGTTAAATATTTTAGTCAGGTGAGTGGTGACCACTGGCGAGAGAGACTGCAGGAGATGTGAAGGAATGGGGTCACTGTTACAGGTTGTAGGCCGAGCAGAAGTGAGGAGCTTGGAAACTTCTTCTTCTGAAACAGGCTCAAAGATATCTAGTGAGCTTGAGGTTCAGCAGGGAAGGGGATCCAGGCAGTGAGGAGATTAGGCTGAGATATCCTGATGGATGTGGTTGATTTTTTTCTAGGAAATAAGTGACCAGATCCTCACCGCTGAGGTTGGTGATGGGGGCCTGTACTTAAGGTTTCAAAAAGTCTTTTTGGGTTGTTGGATAGTGAGGTGGTGAAGTAGGATTGTTTGGCCAGAGTTATAGGTTTTGAGCATGAACTTATAGTGAATGAAGTCTTCTGCTAAGAGAAATTTTCTCCACTGCCACTCTGCACACCTTGAGCAACGCTGAAGAAAGCATGTTTGCATAGTGTGTCAGGGCTGCTGTTTTCTGTGTCAGGTCTTTCTGCGTGTAGAAGGTGCTGCTTCATCTAGGGCATTCTTCAGTCTATTATTGAAGTGTGACAATGCCAAGTCTGGACAGGAGAGGGAGGATAAAGATGTGTGGAGATTGTCCATAAGCTGCTGGGTATTAATGGTACATGTATTCCGATAAGTGTGGTAAGTGGGTGTTAGGTGTCAAGTTAACGCCGCTTCACAGAAGGAATCTCAATCCATGTCTGCTGTGGTCTCCCATTCTCCCCCAGCCGCAATGGAACCTGCTCAGCAGAGATGTCAGTCACAGCGTCTGGCTCAAGCTGATACTGTGCAAATGGTGACTGCTGCCTTTCCAGGCTCTGCCTTTGTAGCCAGCACTGATCAGCAGCAAGCAGGCCTTTCTGAGACTAAGTCCTGCTTTTTCCATACTGAGCATGCCCAAGGGACGACCTCCAATTGGAGGTCAGTAGTGATGAGCGAACGTGCTCGCCACTATTTGTTACTCGCCCGATTATCGGGGTACTCGCTGAGCAGCGAGCATTTCAGGGATTATTCGGCAGTAACTGCAGTCTCCACCCAGCAGTTTTGGCGGACTTTAGAGACCCAATCATGGTGCAGGGATTGTCTGCCAGGCCATGAAATGCCGCAGCCATCTTTGTTGTGGTCGTGCAGTGATTGGCTGGGCCGTACAGCATCATCCTGAGTATAAGAGACGAGGCACACCCCTGCTCGCCGCATTCTGTTCTTGTTTCAGCGAAAGTAGGGAGAGCTGCTGCCGAGATAGGGTCAGAATTGTGGTTTTAGAGTTAGTGTAGGTCTGCAACTCTTACATCCACAACTCCTGAGAAACCAACAGTCCTTTTTGGGGCTAATTCGTGGGTCTCGATACTGCAGCGCTAGGCAGGCAGGGCACAGCATATCCACATCAGTGTAAGGCCTGCAGGCACTCTATGTGCGTCCATTGCTCCCACTGCATCCTTCCCAAAGCTCCATAATTGCCTGCTGCTGCGGCTTATTTACTGTCTTTATACCTTTTTTTTCCACAAATTCCCCCCCCCCCCCAAAAAGAAAAAAATATATACAGTCTGTTCTGTCAGGCTGAGGCCTGTTGAAAAGTGATAGTTTGTCAGGCATACATAGCATAGTTGTGTGTGCTATCCTTGTGCCCCCCTTTTTTTTAGTGTTTTAAATTCACCGAAAAAGGCCTCATATATCTCTGTGCTCCAAGTTTGGTCATTGGAGGCAGGTGTTCTTATTTTGTGGCTGTATGATACTCAAATTCTATACAGCGCTATTTAGCATCCAAAAAAATTAAAAGGCCACAGATTTGCCAGTGTGGTATTTCCGTTACAGCTGTCATATATCTCTTTGCTCTAAGTTTGGGCATTGGAGGCCGGTGTACCTACTTTGTGGCTGTGTGATACTCAAATTCTTTACAGCGCTATTTAGCATCCAAAAAAATTAAAAGGCCACAGATTTGCCAGTGTGGTATTTCCGTTACAGCTGTCATATATCTCTGTGCTCTAAGTTTGGGCATTGGAGGCCGGTGTACCTACTTTGTGGCTGTGTGATACTCAAATTCTATACAGCGCTACTTAGCATCCAAAAAAATTGAAAGGCCACAGATTTGCCAGTGTGGTATTTCCGTTACAGCCGTCAACCGTCATATATCTCTGTGCTTCAAGTTTGGTCATTGGAGGCCAGTGTACTTATTTTGTGGCTGTGTGATACTCAAATTCTATACAGCGCTATTTAGCATCCAAAAAAATTCAAAGGCCACAGATTTGCCAGTGTGGTATTTCTGTTACAGCCGTCATATATCTCTGTGCTCCAAGTTTGGGCATTGGAGGCCGGTGTTCTTATTTTTTGGCTGTGTGATACTCAAATTCTATACTGCACTATTTTGCATAAAAAAAATTCAAAGGCCACAGATTGGCCAGTGCGGTACTTCTGTGAGAGCTCTCATATATCTCTGTTCCAAGTTTGGGCATTGTAGGCCGTGTGTACTTATTTTTTGGCTGTGTGATACTCAAATTCTATACAGCACTATTTTGCATAAATTAACTTAAAAAAAAAACAAAAAACAAAAATTGAATACAGGCTGAGGCCTGCCTGGTGTTTGGGTTTGAAAAATCGTAGATTTGCAGGCATACTGATCTCATATTATTTTGCTACTAATAAAGACATTTGTGATGAGCATTTGAAATAGTGCAATAGTCCTTTTAAGTCAAGGGGCAAGGGACGGGGAAGTGGACGTGATGCTAATGGTGCACCCAGAGGATGAGGCCGTGGGCAAGGTGAAAGTGAGCAACAACAAAGACCCACATCTTCTCGCTTGACCTTCCTGTCCCAGTTTCTAGGGTACCGCAGCACACCACTATTGAAGCCAGAGCAGTGTGAAATGGTTGTTGGTTGGATAGCGGATAATGCTTCCACCACCACCACCTTGTCTTCCACACGGTCAAGTCTGAGTAGCCGTGAGTGTGGCCGGGATATTCCTCACCCTGATCCTTCTTCCTCCCACCATGCCGAGTGCCCTGAAACAACTGATCCCACACCTGGACACTCTGAAGAGCTGTTCAGTTTTCCATTTCAAGATTCAGAAATCTCTGCCAGTCAACTTGAAGTGGGGAAAGATGAGATCGCATGTAGAGCTGCCCAAAACTTTGACCAGCCCCGGTCACACGAAGGCGATGGTGGGAAAGTGTCACAAGAGGTGGACGATGATGAGACACAATTGCCAGAAAGTCAGGAGGAGGAGCAGGGTGCGGATGTGGAAGACGAGGTGCTGGATGACAAAGTGACTGACCCAATCTTGCAGGAGGACATGCATAGCGAGGACAGCAGCACAAATGGGGAAGGAGGCATATCCCGCCAACAGGCTGGAAGAAGCAGTGTGGTGGCCACAGACAGAAGTCATGCATCCGTAACACCAACATAAGTGAAGTTGCCATTCCACCTGTGAGATCTTCCCGAGTCTGGCTATTTTTTAAAGACTCTACCAATAACACCAAACAGGCCATTTGCAGCACCTGCCATGCCCGCATCAGCAGAGGTAGCAAAACAACCAGTCTGACCACCACCAGCATGATCAGGCACATGCAAGCAAAGCACCCAACTTTGTGGGCCGAACCCCAGGCTCCAGAACCTCTGCCTGCTGGTCACACCACTGCTTCTTCCACTGTTTTGCATAGAAGCCAAACCCCAGTACACCATGCATGTGAAGATGCCTCTAGCCCTGCACCTGTTGTGGCCCACAGTCAAGCAGCACCATCAGCAAGCACGTCCTTGTCCCAGCACAGCATTCAGTTGTCTATAACCCAGTCTTTGAAACGCAAGCGGAAATACCCAGCCAACGCCCCACAAGCCACAGTCCTCAATTCTAATATTTCTCTTCTGCTTGCACTAGAAATGCTGCATTTTAGGCTTGTTGAGACGGAAGCTTTACGCAACCTGATGACGGCGTCTGTCCCAAGGTACTCGGTCCCCAGTCGCCACTATTTCTCCTGGTGTGCCGTACTGGCATTACATCAGCATGTGACCACCAACATTACCCGTGCCCTCAACAATGCTGTTACCAGAAAAGTCCACCTAACCACGGACACGTGGACAAGTGCTTGTGGGCAGGGATGGTACATCTCAATGACGGCGCACTGGGTTAACATAGTGGTAGCCGGGACCCAGTCGGACCTTGGGATGGAACACATCCTCCCCACACCGAGGATTGCTGGCCTTACGTCAATCAGGGTTGCCCCCACAGTCTACAGCTCCCGAACCTCCTCCTTCTCCTCCTCCTGTTAATACTCCATGTCTGAAATCAACACATCAGTCAGAAGCTGGAAGCACTGCAGCACTGCCTCAGCCAAGCGGCAACAGGCTGTGCTGAAGGTAATCTGCATTTGTGACAAACCGCACAATGCAGAAGAGTTGTGGACAGCGCCGAAAGAGCAGTCAAATGTTTGGATGACACCGCTGAACCTACAGCCAGGCATGGTCGTGTGTGACAATGGCCATAACCTGGTGGTGGCTCTGAGGCAAGGTGAGCTCACACATGTACCTTGCTTGGCCCATGTGCTTAACCTCGTGGTTCAACGTTTTCTGAAAAGCTACCCGGAGCTGCCATATCAGCTAGTGAAAGTACGCCGTCTGTCTGCCCATTTTAGAAAGTCAGCTACAGCTTCAGCTGCACAAGGACATGGTACAAGAAAAAGTACAGGGGGATTATACTCAGCTCAGCCTCATTTCTTCTCAACGTGGATTGGTAGGCAATGAGGAGGAGGAAGAACAGAAGCTACTTTCATACGCTATAGATGGTACTACAAAAACATCTGTATTAGCTTCTGTTCAGCGGGGATGGCCTGAGGACAGGGAGGATGAGGAGGAAGAGGACAGCATAGTCAGTCATCCTGTTGGTGAGGACATGGAAGTCTTGCCAGTTTGCAGTCTGGCACGCATGGCTGACTTTATGTTGCGCTGCATTTCGCGTGACCCTCAGATTATCAAAATTTTGGGTGACATTCATTACTGGTTGGTGACACTTCTAGACCCATGCTACAAGGAGAACTTTCAATCTCTTCTGCCTGAGGCAGAGAGGTGCACTAAAATGTTGCAGTACCACAGGGCCCTTGTAGCGGAATTACTTAGAAAATTCCCATCTGAGAATGCTGGCAGCAGATGTCAGAGTTTGTTGTATAACCAAGGAGTCCAAGCAAGAGAGACAGAAGTACAATCCAGCTCAGGCAGGGGAACAATGGCCAGGTTCTGGGACAGTTTTCTCAGACCCCCCCCCATCGAGGCCAAGGGGTGATGTCACAAGAAGTGCAAAGTTTGGGAAGATGGTGAGGGAGTACCTTGCAGATCGTACAAACATCCTCTGTGATTCCTCTGTGCCTTTTATTTATTGGGTAGTATCCAAGCTGGACACGTGGCATGAACTGGCTCTCTACGCCTTTGAGATCCTGGCCTGCCTTGCTGCTAGCATTCTGTCAGAGAGGGTTTTTAGTGCCGCTGGTGGAATTATAACAGATAAGCACATCCACCTGTCAACTGAAAATGCTGACAGGCTGACTCTTACCAAAATGAACAAGGCCTGAATTGGGAAAGACTTCTGTACACCACCAAGTGAAAACAGCAAAACATAACCTCAAATACATTCTCTCTTTTGGGGACCTGTATTCTCATGCACTTCTTCACAACCACACATGGGTATATGCTTCCACATTTGGTCTGTTTGTTGTTATCCACCTCCTTATCCTCATCCTCATCATCCACAACCACTAGATGACCAGCGTGAATGTGCTCTGTACAGTTATAGGCCGGTGAAATTTTGGGCACGGAGGCTGTGATGGCACTAGTTTATTTAGTAAAAAAAGGACACCACATTGGAGAATTGGGCATTACATTACATTGGTCCTACTTCTTAACTCTGTCTCCTGCAATGTGTCCTTTAACTGCCACTAGATGACCAGGGTGCACGTGCTCAGTACTGTTATAGGCCGGTGAATTTTGGGCAAGTGGGCTGTGATGGCACTATATTTCTAAGTCCAAAAAGGACAACACATTGGGGAATTGGGCATGACATTACTTTGGGCCTACTTCTTAACTCTGTCTCCTGCAATCTGTCCAGTTCCTGCCAGTAGATCACCAGGGTGAATGTGGTCTGTACGGGGCATTTAGGTCTAGGGGGCTGTGATGGCATTACTTTAATCAGTCCAAAAAGGACCCCACATTGAGGAATTGGGCATGGCATTCCATTGGGCCTACTTCTTAACTCTGTCTCCAGCAATGTCTCTTGTTTAACTGCCACTAGATCACCAGGGTGAACGTGCTTTGTACTGTTATAGGCCGGTGAAGTTTGGACAAAGGGGGCAGTGATGGCACCAGTCTATTTTTCCAAAAGGTACCCCCTTTGGTAAAACCACATCCTTATTGGAAAACACTTCATAACTAGTGTTGAGCGATACCGTCCGATACTTGAAAGTATCGGTATCGGAAAGTATCGGCCGATACCGGCAAAGTATCGGATCTAATCCGATACCGATACCCGATACCAATACAAGTCAATGGGACTCAAGTATCGGACGGTATCCCTGATGGTTCCCAGGGTCTGAAGGAGAGGAAACTCTCCTACAGGCCCTGGGAACCATATTAATGTGTAAAATAAAGAATTAAAATAAAAAATATTGATATACTCACCTCTCCGACGCAGCCTGGACTTTACCGCCGGAACCGGGAGCCTTCTTTGCTTAAAATGCGCGCGTTTAATGGTTTCCGTGACGTCACGGCTTCTGATTGGTCGCGTGCCGCCCATCTGACCGCGACGCGACCAATCACAACAAGCCGTGACGTAATTTTCAGGTCCTGAATGCCTAGAATTAGGCATCAGGACCTGAAAATTATGTCACGGCTTGTGATTGGTCGCGTCGCGTTCACATGGGCGACGCGACCAATCACAAGCCGTGACGTCACGGGAGGCAGTAAACGCGCGCATTTTAAAATTATGTCACGGCTTCTGATTGGTCGCGTGCCGCCCATGTGACCGCGACGCGACCAATCACAAGCCGTGACGTAATTTTCAAATCCTGAATGCCTAGACAGGTGAGTATATCAATATTTTTAGTTTCCTCTCCTTCAGACCCTGGGAACCATACACTGGAAACTTCCGATTCCGATTCCCGATACCACGAAAGTATCGGATCTCGGTATCGGAATTCCGATACCCGCAAGTATCGGCTGATACCCGATACTTGCGGTATCGGAATGCTCAACACTAGTCATAACATTTGTGTACCTTAAAGAGCTCACTTGAAAAGCTCCTTTTTGTGTTGCCTGGTTGCTAACGTTGGACACAATATGCTTCATATAAATTTGATAAAGCATTCCTGTTACTTTGCCTCAGTAGTTCATAAAAAATATAGCTTTGTCCACTATATTTGTTTCTCTCCTTGCGAGCCTTAACTTTGTCTGCCTCAAATGTACAAATGGAGAATATACAAATGGCGATTTGTAAACAAGATTGAAATACTGTATACCGAATGCATTCAGACAATCACATAGCTGCATTTCTTGTAAAACATTTAGAGATGTGACAGACAATGTTCATAGTGAAACTGAAACTATGCCGGTTGTGGTTTGATCTAAATCCTTGTGGAAAGCAGCTAAGGCTCGTAATATAACCTGCCGTGTCCAAATCCTCAGATAAAGTATGGAAATAGCTATGGAAGATATTCACTAAATTAAAACATAACTTTTAATAAATATATAAAATGCTTGGACCCTAACAAAAATACATACATAGACAGTGTGACAAGGTGCTAAAGTGAACCAGTGCTGAAAAAGTTAAAAAATTGGAACAGTCTTACCAATTTAGACGGACAACTGGAGGAGGTCTCACCAGTTCTGTGGGGCGGGTGGTTCCCAGATGAATACACAATGAAAGAAAGAAGAAAAATAGGCCAAGGGTAGGGAAATATAACCACTGTCTTCCCTGTTAACCCTTGAAGAGCTCCTGTCCTCACAAGGACAGGCCCCAAGTGAGCCCTGCTATGGCCTCCCACCAACCACAGTATACCCTAATAGTCTCTTATCTCCCAGAGATGGTTCACTTTAGCACCTTGTCACACTGTCTATGTATGTATTTTTGTTAGGGTCCAAGCATTTTATATATTTATTAAAAGTTATGTTTTAATTTACTAAATCCTTGTGGCTTTTATTTTCTAGGGGTTTATGGCCCCTCGTCTGATGACTCCATGATATCTCAGTTTCATCCAACCTTGAAAAATGGCCACTTGAAGGTGTGGGTGAAACTAGAGTTACTAGATAGTGTTATTCACTATATAAGACCAGAGAAACATGACTAAGACAGATGCCAAAACTGGGGTACCTGTACATGTACAGAGTGCTGATACTTGCATAATTGGGGACGCCCATGCAGTGTAAGTAATCTCCCAGGGGTTTTATGTTTTGTGTTGCTTCTCTGATATTCCAGACGGATGATGTTTAAAAGCCTCTTGTTGGTGATCTATCTATACTATATGTAGATAATCTTCATATATACATAATCACTATATTTATTTAATCCTTATATGTACTTATTAACCTGTGTATATTAACAAATACAAAAGTGTACGCACTCACACTATTCAATCATACTATTCCTTGAATTCTGTAGTTTGCAATAAAATTGCCTAGTATTGCAAGTATTTGCCTTTTTTAAAGCCGTATCTGAACCTTAGTGTTAAAAACATGTCAAATAAAATTGCAAAATTCTCCTGTAAATAATTGTGCAAAGAGGGAATCATCATATCATTAAAAAATGCAAGTGAATTTTCATGTGCCCATCCAGCATGTGGGTTCCAAGGCCTAATGGGGTGCATTTGACTATGCAGCAGGGCTCGCCTTCCTGCCAATGTATAAAACAAAGGAGTATGGAGCACAAAATGCATATTGTGAAGTGGATTTTCCTGGGCCCATCCACTATATGGGTTCCAAGGCCTAATGGGGTGCATATGACTGACTATGCAGCAGGGCTGACCTTGCTGCCAATGTGTAAAACCAAGGAGTAAGGAAGTGCAAAATGCATATTGTGAAGTGGATTTTACTGGGCCCATCCAGTATGTGGGTTCCAAGGTCTAATGGGGTGCATATAACTGACTATGCAGCAGGGCTGGTCTTGCCGCCAATGTGTAAAACCAATGAGTACGGGAGTACAAAATGCATATTTTGAAGTTGATTTTCCTGGGCCCATCCAGTATGTGGGTTCCAAGGCCTAATGAGGTGCATATGACTGACTATGCAGCAGGGCTCACCTTCCTGCCAATGTATAATAAAAAGGAGTATGGAGCACACAATGCATATTGTGAAGTGGATTTTCCTGGGCCCATCTAGTATGTGGGTTCCAAGGCCTAATGGGGTGCATATGGCTGACCATGCAGTAGGGCTGGCCTTGCCGCCAATGTATAAAACAAAGTAGTATGAAGTACAAAATGCATATTGTGAAGTGGATTTTCCTGGGCCCATCCAGTATGTGGGTTCCAAGGCCTAATGGGGTGCATATAACTGACTATGCAGCAGGGTTGGTCTTGCCACTAGTGTTGAGCGATACCGTCCGATACTTGAAAGTATCGGTATCGGAAAGTATCGGTCGATACCGGCAAAGTATCGGATCCAATCCGATACCGATACCCGATACCAATACAAGTCAATGGGACTCAAGTATCGGACGGTATCCCTGATGGTTCCCAGGGTCTGAAGGAGAGGAAACTCTCCTTCAGGCCCTGGGAACCATATTAATGTGTAAAATAAAGAATTAAAATAAAAAATATCGCTATACTCACCTGTCCGACGCAGCCGGGACCTCAGCGAGGGAACCGGCAGCGTTGTTTGTTTAAAATTTGCGCTTTTACTTGGTTACGTGAAGTCCCGGCTTGTGATTGGTCAGGGCGGCCATGTTGCCGGGACGCGGACCAATCACAGCAAGCCGTGACGAAATTACGTCACGGCTTGCTGTGATTGGTCCGCGTCCCGGCAACATGGCCGCCATTAACCAATCACAAGCCGTGACGTCACGGGAGGCTGGACATGCGCGTATTTTGAAAAGCGCGCGTGTCCAGCCTCCAGTGACGTCCCGGCTTGTGATTGGTTAATGGCGGCCATGTTGCCGGGACGTCACTGGAGGCTGGACACGCGCGCTTTTCAAAATACGCGCATGTCCAGCCTCCCGTGACGTCCCGGCTTGTGATTGGTTAATGGCGGCCATGTTGCCGGGACGTCACTGGAGGCTGGACACGCGCGCTTTTCAAAATACGCGCATGTCCAGCCTCCCGTGACGTCCCGGCTTGTGATTGGTTAATGGCGGCCATGTTGCCGGGACGTCACTGGAGGCTGGACACGCGCGCTTTTCAAAATACGCGCATGTCCAGCCTCCCGTGACGTCCCGGCTTGTGATTGGTTAATGGCGGCCATGTTGCCGGGACGTCACTGGAGGCTGGACACGCGCGCTTTTCAAAATACGCGCATGTCCAGCCTCCCGTGACGTCACGGCTTGTGGTTGGTTAATGGCGGCCATGTTGCCGGGACGCGGACCAATCACAGCAAGCCGTGACGTAATTTCGTCACGGCTTGCTGTGATTGGTCCGCGTCCTGGCAACATGGCCGCCCTGACCAATCACAAGCCGGGACTTCACGTAACCAAGTAAAAGCGCGAAATTTAAACAAACAACGCTGCCGGTTCCCTCGCTGAGGTCCCGGCTGCGTCGGACAGGTGAGTATAGCGATATTTTTTATTTTAATTCTCTTTTTTACACATTATTACATTAATATAGAAAAAAGGAGGAAAAAGAGTCTAATGCTCAAAGGTAAACAATTAGAAACAAACTTTATTGAATATCAGAAATATAAATACGTACAGATAAAAACAGTGTATAATGTACACATATATAAAAAGCAGAGCAATCAGAAAGATAGAGGTACGTGACAAACTCCAACTAGTTAGTGAGACCCAATAAACACACTGCTACACCAAATGAGCACGTTAGTAAAATAGCAGATGCCTACTGTGGAATAATAAATAATTATATCCATGTAAATATAACTGACTCATAGGGTAACAAAACATGAAGCCCTTTGGCAGTGCCGCTCCTAAATAGACGAATGCCTGCTGCTCAATACAGCTAAATGGTAATCATACCCAGAGGAGACAGAAAACTAAGTCTGGCGAAGCCAGACTGACAGTCAAATAATAAAAACAACGTAAGCCACAGTATCTAACGAGGTCATGGCAGCTAATAGTAATTACCCATTTAGTAAGTAGCAGGCGTCCCGGATCTCACTCCCCAACGCACGTTTCGGTGCTATTCCACCTTCTTCAAGGGGGCGTGGTTTCAATAGTAACCGAACCCTCCCTTTTATATCCGGCAAGAATGGACACCTGATATGTGAGTCTCCAATGCAGAGCGCTACAGTGGCGCAAGCGCACAAGCCGCCCCCGGCCTGATATGCATCCATGGAACACAAGCCCCGTAGCCAAGTCACATGGGGTGGGCGGCGCCAACCACCACCGCATGACAGGGCAGATGAGGACGTAGTGCCAGGGCGCAATACCCAAAAGTCAGGAGCGGCAAGCGCGCACGCGCCAAAGGGTATCCCAGCAACCCGGATATACATTGGAGAGATATATCTTATAATAAAAGAACTCATATATAGGTCCCATAGACAAAGACAGGCAAACAGTCGTTACACATTACAGCGGTACCAAAGAAATAATAATGAAAGCACAGCAAAGAACAATCATGTATAAATAGATATAATTCAGACATAAATATAAATAATTACTGAATGAGATCATGGACAGTAATACGTCTGTAGAGCTACCGTACTAGTTCAGTTTATGTGAGGCGAACGGCGCCCAGCCACCACCACACAACAAAACCAAGTCGGGGCAATACCAGACGAGCATTGACCATGTAATCAGTTAAAATACACATACAGTAATGTTATATGCTAAACATATCAACATGTAACATAAATGCTACAAAAGTAGATATATATCCGCAGATGGTAAACATGAACAGTTTTACTCTTCAAAACGATCCCGTTAATGGATTCTCATTTATTTACACCACTGCTGTATGTATACACAGAATGCATCCAGACCAGATCTTCATATAGGCCTGAAGCTAAAAAGTGTCCCCAGGATCAGGAAATGCATCTTTAGGTAAGTATATCAAAAAGAATAAATCTTAGCCATAAATGATCGATGCTTTGTAGTTCATAGCTGTTTTTAGAGCTGGAAGTTGTTTACACCGCTTTTGTATATATATACAGAATATGTCCAGACCAGATCTTCATATAGGCCTAAAGTAACAGGTGTCCCCAGGATCGGGAGGTGCATCTTTGGGCAAGTATGTCATGAAAGGTAAATCATAACTACAGATAATCACTATAATAAAAAACAAGATAAAAAACAAACATAAGTGCCATAATTAAAAACAGAGACAAAGAAACCATTAAAAATCAAGATAGCAACAGTAGACAACGAATAGTGGGAATACATGAAGCAACTAGCATTTACTTTGATCAGAGAAAAGAAGCAAACCCATGGGATTCATTAAGCCCGTGGGGGGACATCGTGCCCAGAATGGTGATCCATCTACACTCTTTCTGGGCCAGTAATCGTTTAATGTCCCCACCACGGATCCCAAGTTGGACATGCTGAATACCCCTGACCATGAAAGACCTCGGATCACTCTGATGGAAACACTTAAAATGCCTAGGGATCGTTTTGAGCAAAGTTAAATCGGTAACTGTAGCTGATGCAAGTATATCACGCACATGTTCGCGAGTGCGTGTTTTTAATTGCCGTGATGTCAGGCCTATATATATTTTTTGACAGCCACATGTGGCATAATAAATCACCTGTGAAGTCGTGCAGGTGATATATTGCCTAATGTTGAAATTCCGTGTCCCATCAGATGAGGTGAAGACAGTCGTTCTCAGAATATTTTTGCAAGATATACATCTACCACAGGGAAAACAACCCTGTAGAGGCCCACGCGAATTAAATGGACTTTGAATATAAGGAACATAATGACTTTTGACCAACATGTCACCCAGATTCTGACTCCTCCTGGCCGTCATCAATGGATCGCTCGGTAGATATTTTGATAAAATGGGGTCCGTCTGAAGAACACTCCAGTGACGCCTAAGGCAATCCCTCATCTGCATCCACTGGCCATTGAATGTAGATATGAATCTGATTTGGTCATTATCTTTCTTGTTTTTACACTGCCCATGTAGAAGTGTAGAACGATTACTCTTTTTAGCCCGTTGATATCCTTGCTTGATGCAGCGCTCGCTGTATCCGCGCATCCGAAATCTATCATGAAGGTCAGTTGCCTGAGTCTCAAATCTCTCCTCAGAAGAACAAATGCGTCTCATTCTAAGGAATTGGCCAACTGGGATGGCCCTGATGGTGGATGCTGGATGGCTAGAGCTGGCATGCAACAGTGCATTAACCGAGGTGGGTTTCCGATATACCAGTGTCCTAGGAAGAGGTTGGCGAAAGAGGGCGCACAAGCCGCCCCCATGGCAGTGCCGCACCGCTGCAGGTAAAAGACATCACGGAAAACAAAAAAGTTGTGGGTCAGGATACTGGGAGAGGGAGGTGTTTGGGGGAGAGGGTGCCCAGGCCGCGGACCATGTGCAGTGCTGGCTACGCTATATAGATGACATCTTTATTGTGTGGCAGGGTAGTGAGCAGCAGCTATTGAGTTTTGTGGAGGAGTTGAATTCCAACCCCTTCAACATAAAGCTGACATGTAAGTACAGCAGAACCGAGGTGGATTTCCTAGATGTGAAAATTCTGGTGGATGAACATCTCCAATTACAGACTGATGTATATCGGAAACCCACCTCGGTTAATGCACTGTTGCATGCCAGCTCTAGCCATCCAGCATCCACCATCAGGGCCATCCCAGTTGGCCAATTCCTTAGAATGAGACGCATTTGTTCTTCTGAGGAGAGATTTGAGACTCAGGCAACTGACCTTCATGATAGATTTCGGATGCGCGGATACAGCGAGCGCTGCATCAAGCAAGGATATCAACGGGCTAAAAAGAGTAATCGTTCTACACTTCTACATGGGCAGTGTAAAAACAAGAAAGATAATGACCAAATCAGATTCATATCTACATTCAATGGCCAGTGGATGCAGATGAGGGATTGCCTTAGGCGTCACTGGAGTGTTCTTCAGACGGACCCCATTTTATCAAAATATCTACCGAGCGATCCATTGATGACGGCCAGGAGGAGTCAGAATCTGGGTGACATGTTGGTCAACAGTCATTATGTTCCTTATATTCAAAGTCCATTTAATTTGCGTGGGCCTCTACAGGGTTGTTTTCCCTGTGGTAGATGTATATCTTGCAAAAATATTCTGAGAACGACTGTCTTCACCTCATCTGATGGGACACGGAATTTCAACATTAGGCAATATATCACCTGCACGACTTCACAGGTGATTTATTATGCCACATGTGGCTGTCAAAAAATATATATAGGCCTGACATCACGGCAATTAAAAACACGCACTCGCGAACATGTGCGTGATATACTTGCATCAGCTACAGTTACCGATTTAACTTTGCTCAAAACGATCCCTAGGCATTTTAAGTGTTTCCATCAGAGTGATCCGAGGTCTTTCATGGTCAGGGGTATTCAGCATGTCCAACTTGGGATCCGTGGTGGGGACATTAAACGATTACTGGCCCAGAAAGAGTGTAGATGGATCACCATTCTGGGCACGATGTCCCCCCACGGGCTTAATGAATCCCATGGGTTTGCTTCTTTTCTCTGATCAAAGTAAATGCTAGTTGCTTCATGTATTCCCACTATTCGTTGTCTACTGTTGCTATCTTGATTTTTAATGGTTTCTTTGTCTCTGTTTTTAATTATGGCACTTATGTTTGTTTTTTATCTTGTTTTTTATTATAGTGATTATCTGTAGTTATGATTTACCTTTCATGACATACTTGCCCAAAGATGCACCTCCCGATCCTGGGGACACCTGTTACTTTAGGCCTATATGAAGATCTGGTCTGGACATATTCTGTATATATATACAAAAGCGGTGTAAACAACTTCCAGCTCTAAAAACAGCTATGAACTACAAAGCATCGATCATTTATGGCTAAGATTTATTCTTTTTGATATACTTACCTAAAGATGCATTTCCTGATCCTGGGGACACTTTTTAGCTTCAGGCCTATATGAAGATCTGGTCTGGATGCATTCTGTGTATACATACAGCAGTGGTGTAAATAAATGAGAATCCATTAACGGGATCGTTTTGAAGAGTAAAACTGTTCATGTTTACCATCTGCGGATATATATCTACTTTTGTAGCATTTATGTTACATGTTGATATGTTTAGCATATAACATTACTGTATGTGTATTTTAACTGATTACATGGTCAATGCTCGTCTGGTATTGCCCCGACTTGGTTTTGTTGTGTGGTGGTGGCTGGGCGCCGTTCGCCTCACATAAACTGAACTAGTACGGTAGCTCTACAGAAGTATTACTGTCCATGATCTCATTCAGTAATTATTTATATTTATGTCTGAATTATATCTATTTATACATGATTGTTCTTTGCTGTGCTTTCATTATTATTTCTTTGGTACCGCTGTAATGTGTAACGACTGTTTGCCTGTCTTTGTCTATGGGACCTATATATGAGTTCTTTTATTATAAGATATATCTCTCCAATGTATATCCGGGTTGCTGGGATACCCTTTGGCGCGTGCGCGCTTGCCGCTCCTGACTTTTGGGTATTGCGCCCTGGCACTACGTCCTCATCTGCCCTGTCATGCGATGGTGGTTGGCGCCGCCCACCCCATGTGACTTGGCTACGGGGCTTGTGTTCCATGGATGCATATCAGGCCGGGGGCGGCTTGTGCGCTTGCGCCACTGTAGCGCTCTGCATTGGAGACTCACATATCAGGTGTCCATTCTTGCCGGATATAAAAGGGAGGGTTCGGTTACTATTGAAACCACGCCCCCTTGAAAAAGGTGGAATAGCACCGAAACGTGCGTTGGGGAGTGAGATCCGGGACACCTGCTACTTACTAAATGGGTAATTACTATTAGCTGCCATGACCTCGTTAGATACTGTGGCTTACGTTGTTTTTATTATTTGACTGTCAGTCTGGCTTCGCCAGACTTAGTTTTCTGTCTCCTCTGGGTATGATTACCATTTAGCTGTATTGAGCAGCAGGCATTCGTCTATTTAGGAGCGGCACTGCCAAAGGGCTTCAAGTTTTGTTACCCTATGAGTCAGTTATATTTACATGGATATAATTATTTATTATTCCACAGTAGGCATCTGCTATTTTACTAACGTGCTCATTTGGTGTAGCAGTGTGTTTATTGGGTCTCACTAACTAGTTGGAGTTTGTCACGTACCTCTATCTTTCTGATTGCTCTGCTTTTTATATATGTGTACACTATACACTGTTTTTATCTGTACGTATTTATATTTCTGATATTCAATAAAGTTTGTTTCTAATTGTTTACCTTTGAGCATTAGACTCTTTTTCCTCCTTTTTTCTATATATTGTTTGAGTCGTCCTCTGCTCATTAGCATCATGCAATTTAGCATGTGCCTGCGATTACACGCATGGTAAAGGTCACTAGATTAAAATATGTTTTTGGGGCTATTTTTCACATTATTACATTAATGTCGTTGCGATACCCGATACCCGATACCACAAAAGTATCGGATCTCGGTATCGGAAATTCCGATACAGCAAGTATCGGCCGATACCCGATACTTGCAGTATCGGAATGCTCAACACTACTTGCCACCAATGTGTAAAACCAATGAGTACGGGAGTACAAAATGCATATTTTGAAGTTGATTTTCCTGGGCCCATCCAGTATGTGGGTTCCAAGGCCTAATGAGGTGCATATTAGGGTTGAGCGAAACGGATCGTTCATTTTCATAAGTCGCCGACTTTTGGCAAAGTCGGCGTCTCATGAAACCGACCCGATCCCTGTGTGGGGTCGGCCATGCGGTACGCGACTTTCGCGCCAAAGTCGCATTTCAATGACGCTAAAAGCACCATTTCTCAGCCAATGAAGGTGGACGCAGAGTGTGGGCAGCGTGATGACATAGATCTCAGTCCCCACAATCTAAGAGAAGGGCATTGCAGTGATTGGCTTGCTTTCTGCCGCGTCACAGGGGCTATAAAGGGGCATTCCCGCCGACCGCCATCTTACTGCTGCTGATCTGAGCGTAGGGAGAGGTTGCTGCAGTTTCTTCAGAAGCAGGGATAGTGCTAGGCAGGGTACATAAAGCCACAAACCGCTTGTGCTGTAGCGATTTCCACTGTCCAACACCACCTTTTGTTTGCATGGACAGTGGAAGCTACATTTTTTTCCCTCAGCGCTGTAGCTCATTGGGCTGCACTAGAAGGCTCCCTGATAGCTGCGTTGCTTTGTGTGCACGCTGCTGTGCAAACCAACTGCTTTTTTCAAAGCACAAATCCTGTTGTTCCTTCCTTTCTGCACAGCTATCTTGTGTGTTTGTCCCCACTTTTGTGTGCAGCAGTCCTTTTTATAGCTGGATGCCATACTTGTCCTGAGACCATTGTAGGGAGATTTAAATTGCCACTAAATGGATCTACGTCAGTTTTGTTTGTCGTATATCTGCCAGCCACGTTCTGCCTTTTACATTGTGTAGTGAAATATATAGGGCCTGTTTTTTGCTGCAGTCTGCCCCCCAAAAAAGGGAGATTTAAATTGCCACTAAGTGGATCTACGTCAGTTCTGTTTGTTGTATATCTGCCAGCCACGTTCTGCCTTTTACATTGTGTAGTGAAATACATCCTGAGATTACTGCAGGGAGATAAAGATTGGCAAGTCTGCCTCTGTGCCAGTCCTGTATGTGGCATCTGTGTCTCATTGTGTGCCACCGAAAACCACTGTGTAATACTGGGCCTTTTTTTTTTTTTCTAAATTCTCCCTTTTAAAAAAAAAAAAATTAGTGGGAGATAAAGATTGGCAAGTCTGCCGCTGTGCCAGTCCTGTGTGTGGCATCTGTCTCTCATTGTGTGCCACCGAAAACCACTGTGTAATACTTGGCCATTTTTTTTGGGGGGGGGTAAATTCTCCCTGTAAAAAAAAAAAAAATAGTGGGAGATAAAGATTGGCAAGTCTGCCTCTGTGCCAGTCCTGTGTGTGGCATCTGTCTCTCATTGTGTGCCACCGAAAACCACTGTGTAATACTTGGCCATTTTTTTGGGGGGGTAAATTCTCCCTGTAAAAAAAAAAAAATTAGTGGGAGATAAAGGTTGGCAAGTCTGCCTCTGTGACAGTCCTGTGTGTGGCATCTGTCTCTCATTGTGTGCCACCGAAAACCACTGTGTAATACTTGGCCATTTATTTTTTTGGATAAATTCTCCCTGTAAAAAAAAAATAATTAGTGGGAGATAAAGATTGGCAAGTCTGCCTCTGTGCCATTGCTGTGTGTGGCATCTGTCTCTCATTGTGTGCCACCGAAAACCATTGCGTAATACTTGGCCATTTATTTTTTGGGGTAAATTCTCCCTGTAAAAGAAAAAAAATTAGTGGGAGATAAAGGTTGGCAAGTCTGCCTCTGTGCCATTGCTGTGTGTGGCATCTGTCTCTCATTGTGTGCCACCAAAAACCACTGTGTAATACTGGGCCATTTTTTTTGGGGGGGGTAAATTCTCCCTGTAAAAAAAATAATTAGTGGGAGATAAAGATTGGCAAGTCTGCCTCTGTGCCAGTCCTGTGTGTGGCATCTGTCTCTCATTGTGTGCCACCGAAAACCACTGTGTAATACTTGGCCATTTATTTGGGGGGGGTAAATTCTCCTTGTAAAAAAAAAAAATATTAGTGGGAGATAAAGATTGGCAAGTCTGCCTCTGTGCCAGTCCTGTGTGTGGCATCTGTCTCTCATTCTGTGCCACAGAAAACCTAGTGTGTAATATTTTTTTTTTTTTTTTAAATTCTCCCAGAAAAAAATAATAATTAGTGGGAGATAAAGATTGGCAAGTCTGCCTCTGTGCCATTGCTGTGTGTGGCATCTGTCTCTCATTGTGTGCCACCGAAAACCACTGTGTAATACTGGGCCATTTTTTTGGGGGGGGGTAAATTCTCCCTGTAAAAAAAAAATTATTAGTGGGAGATAAAGATTGGCATATCTGCCTCTGTGCCATTGCTGTGTGTGGCATCTGTCTCTCATTGTGTGCCACCGAAAACCACTGTGTAATACTGGGCCATTTTTTTGGGGGGGGTAAATTCTCCCTGTAAAAAAAAAATAATTAGTGGGAGATAAAGATTGGCAAGTCTGCCTCTGTGCCATTGCTGTGTGTGGCATCTGTCTCTCATTGTGTGCCACCGAAAACCACTGTGTAGTACTGGGCCATTTTTTTGGGGGGGTAAATTCTCCCTGTAAAAAAAAAAATAATTAGTGGGAGATAAAGATTGGCAAGTCTGCCTCTGTGCCATTGCTGTGTGTGGCATCTGTCTCTCATTGTGTGCCACCGAAAACCACTGTGTAGCACTGGGCCATTTTTTTTGGGGGGGGGTAAATTCTCCCTGTAAAAAAAAATAATTAGTGGGAGATAAAGATTGGCAAGTCTGCCTCTGTACCAGTCCTGTGTGTGGCATCTGTCTCTCATTGTGTGCCACCGAAAACCACTGTGTAATACTGGGCCATTTTTTTTTTGGGGGGGGGTAAATTCTCCCTGTAAAAAAAAAAATAATAGTGGGAGTCTGGGAGATAAAGATTGGCAAGTCTGCCTCTGTGCCAGTCCTGTGTGTGGCATCTGTCTCTCATTGTGTGCCACCGAAAACCTAGTGTGTAATATTGTTTTTTTTTTTTTTTTTAAATTCTCCCATAAAAAAAAAAAATAGTGGGAGATTAAGATTGGCATTTCTGCTTGAGTGCTGGTCCTGTGTGTGCCATCTGTCTCAAATTATTGGGGCACAGAAAACCTAGTGTGTAACATTGGGCCTGATTTTCCTTTCAGTGTCAGGCACCTATAAAGGTATATATAAATCCAACAGAAGTTTGAGTTCACCTTATAAGTTGTTTTACAGTAACAAATACCGTTACTTTGGTTACGTTTTGCAAACAATGAGGAAGTCTAGTGGAAGAGGTCGTGACCGTGGGTGGTCATTGTCAGCTGGTAATGATGGTAGTGGTGGTGGAGCATCAGGTGGTCGTGGTAAAAGCAGTACAGCACCTAAGTCTCGAGTTGTTGAGCCAGGTTCGTTGTCTGGCTACACAAGGCCTCGAACGCTCTCTTTTCTGGGAGTAGGAAAACCACTTTTGAAGCCGGAGCAGGAGGAACAAGTATTGGCTTTCATTGCTGACTCTGCCTCTAGCTCTTTCGCCTCCTCCTCGGAAAGTGCCAAATGTCAGAGCAGTGCATCGACAGTGCATGCTCCCGGTCAGGAACAAGTCGCTTCCTTGTGTCCTTCACCCAGAACAACAGTGAAGGATGCGTCAGTCGACAGAACAGGTTACTCCATGGAGCTCTTTACACATACCGTTCCTGGGTTAGACAGTGAAACAGTTAACAGGCCATGCCCATTCGAAGTTGAATCGGACATGGAGTGCATAGATGCACAGCCACAGCCAGATTACTATGCTGTTCCTTTGACTCAGACCAGAACATTGCCCTCACAGTGTACTGAGGCAGAATCAAACCCAGCGGAGACTATGGTGCCCCGTCACGAACGCAATACCACCGGCTTACACGGTGACACAGACGAAGTTGCACACGACATAGAAGAGGAGGTCATAGATGACCCAGTTGTTGACCCCGATTGGCAGCCATTGGGGGAACAGGGTGCAGGCGGCAGTAGTTCCGAAGCGGAGGAGGAGGAGCCGCAGCAGGCATCAACATCACAACAGGTTCCATCTGCCGGGCCTGTATCTGGCCAAAAACGCGTGGCAAAACCAAAACCAGTTGGAGGACAGCGTGGCCATCCGGTTAAAGAAGCTCAGTTTGCAATGCCTGAAAAGGTATCCGATAGTAGAAAGAGTGCAGTCTGGCATTTTTTTAAACAACATCCAAATGATCAGCGCAAAGTCATCTGTCAAAAATGTTCAACTACCTTAAGCAGAGGTCAGAATCTTAAAAGTCTAAATACAAGTTGCATGCATAGACATTTATCCACCATGCATTTGCAAGCCTGGACTAACTACCAAACGTCCCTAAAGGTTGCAGCACCCTCGGCCAATGAAGCTAGTCAGCAACGCTACATCCCTTCCCTCACTGTAAACCCACCTGCAGTATCTGTGCAGCTTTCCTTGCCAGGCCAAAGCAGTCAGGGAATCACCAGGTTTGCAGTAGGAAACACTGCATGTAGGGCACCGGCAAGAATACCATCTCCAACCCTCTCTCAGTCACCCATGTCCACCGGCACCACCGCTAGTTCCACGATCTCAAGCTCTCCAGTCCAGCTCACCCTACATGAGACTCTTGTTAGGAAAAGGAAGTACTCATCCTCGCATCCGCGTACACAGGGTTTGAACGCCCACATTGCTACACTAATCTCATTAGAGATGATGCCCTACCGGTTAGTTGAAAGCGAAGCTTTTAAAGCGCTGATGGACTATGCTGTACCACGCTACGAGCTACCCAGTCGACACTTCTTTTCTAGAAAAGCCATCCCAGCCCTCCAACAGCATGTTAAAGACCGCATCGTCCATGCACTCAGGCAGTCTGTGACTACAAAGGTGCACCTGACAACAGTTGCATGGACCAGTAGGCATGGCCAGGGACGTTACGTGTCCATCATGGCACACTGGGTGAATGTGGTGGATGCAGGGTCCACAGGGGACAGCAATATTGGGACAGTTCTGCCTAGCCCACGGTCAAGGAAAGAGTTGGCTGTAGGCGTTCGCCCCCTCCCCTCCTCTTCCTCCTCCTCCTGCAGAAGCGAGAGCTCGTCCACAGACCGCAGTCGCACATCCACTCCATCCGCAGCTGCCACTGTTGCACACCAGGTGTGCCATTATGGGACAGCTAGTGGCAAGCGTCAGCAGGCTGCATTGGCAATGAAGTGTTTGGGCGACAACAGACACACCGCGGAAGTTCTGTCCGAGTTCTTGCAGAAAGAAACTCAGTCATGGCTGGGCACTGTACATCTTGAGGCAGGCAAGGTAGTGAGTGATAACGGAAGGAATTTCATGGCTGCCATAGCCCTTTCCCAACTGAAACACATTCCTTGCCTGGCTCACACCTTAAACCTGGTGGTGCAGTGCTTCCTGAAAAGTTATCCAGGGCTACCCGACCTGCTCCTCAAAGTGCGCAGACTTTGCTCGCATATCCGCCGTTCGCCCGTACACTCCAGCCGTATGCAGAACTATCAGCGTTCTTTGAACCTTCACCAGCATCACCTAATCATCGACGTTGCAACAAGGTGGAACTCCACACTGCACATGCTTCAGAGAGTGTGCGAACAGAGGCGTGCTGTTATGTATTTGTGGGAGGATACACGGGCAGGCAGTTGGATGGCAGACATGGAGTTGTCAGGTGTGCAATGGTCGAAGCTACAAGACCTGTGTCAAGTCCTTCAGTGTTTTGAGGAATGCACACGGCTGGTTAGTGCAGACAACGCCATAATAAGCATGAGCATCCCCCTAATGCGTCTGCTTATGCAAAGTTTGACACACATAAAGGAGCAGGCGTCTGCAGCCGAAGAAGAGGAAAGCCTTGATGACTGTCAGCCATTGTCTGGTCAGGGCCGTGTAGAGGACGCGATAGCGGGCGAAGAGGAGGAGGAGGATGAGGAGGATGATGGGGATGAGTACTTTTTTAATGAGGAAGCTTCTCCTGGGCCAACAGAAATTAGTGGCGTTGCAAGGCCGGGTTCTGTTTTTTTAAGGGAGACAAGTGACGTAGATTTGCCTGTAACTGCCCCTCAAACCAGCACAACTGCAGATTTGACAACTGGAACTTTGGCCCACATGGCGGATTATGCCTTACGTATCCTCAAAAGGGACCCACGCATTATTAAAATGATGATCGATGATGATTACTGGTTGGCCTGCATCCTTGACCCTCGCTATAAAGGCAAATTGCAAAATATAATGCCACATGAGAACCTAGAACAAATATTAGCAACCAAACAAGCAACTCTTGTAGACCGTTTGATTCAGGCATTCCCAGCACACAGCGCCGGTGAAGGTTCTCACACGAGCTGCAGGGGGCTACAGGGCAGAGGTGTTAGAGGTGCACAAATCAGAAGTGGCGTTGGACGGAGGGGTTTTCTGACCAGGTTGTGGAGTGATTTCGCAATGACCGCAGACAGGACAGGTACTGCAGCATCTATTCAAAGTGACAGGAGACAACATTTGTCCAGTATGGTTACTAACTATTTTTCATCCCTTATCGATGTTCTCCCTCAACCGTCATTCCCATTTGATTACTGGGCATCCAAATTAGACACCTGGCCTGAATTGGCAGAATATGCATTGCAGGAGCTTGCTTGCCCAGCAGCTAGTGTGCTATCAGAAAGAGTATTCAGTGCTGCTGGTTCAATATTAACCGAAAAAAGGACTCGTCTGGCTACCCAAAATGTGGATGATCTCACCTTCATTAAAATGAACCACTCCTGGATTTCAAATTATTTTGCCCCACCTTTCCCGGCTGACACCTAGCTTTCCTATAAAAAGGTCTTGCTTGTGGACTGGTCTTACTGAGTGTTCCAATCTCTTAATTTGCAGCAGCTGTTTGTCCAGCATATGACATGTTTACACCTCCCTCAATGGGAAAATTCCCCCCACGGGGCCGTGGTCTCGCCACTTGGCGCAAGCACCCGTTACAGTGCTGTTTGTCTGAAGAGGTGGGTGTGCCCGCTTTTGGTCGACGGCACTGCCACTGGGTCCCTCATAGTACAATGAAGTGTCTCTGGCGGTGGTGGTGCGCACCCAACGTCAGACACACCATTGTAACATGAGGGGCCCTGGGACGGTATCGCCGGCCACAAGAGAGTTCACCCCCCCAGCTCAAACTGTGCTCTACCACATGCAGAATTATCTCGCACAGCTCCACCAATGTTTAGTCTATGCGCTGACATCATTCAATGCCTGGCACTGACAATACCAATTTGTTGACATCTATGATGCTAGTTAAAGTAGTCTGGGTCAGTGTCCTATATTGACACCAGTAAATACTTACTGCCAAATAACTTTGTCAGAAACTCAGCAGATAAGCCCACCCCTGTACCTAAGTATGCCACACTTTTTTTTTTGTTGTTTTGCGAGACATTAACATCTATTTATTTTTTGTGAGTACTAACTGTGTCAGACACTCCTTGCAATCCTCCTCCACTGACCACAATGCTGCCTGTGTATCCATGTAACCGATTTAAAACTGCCATGAGCCTATTTTTTGTTATTTTAGGCCTTCGTTAGCCTGTCTGCGGTCCCTCCTTGCAATACTCCTCCACTGACCACAATGCTGCCTGTGTATCCATGTAACCGATTTAAAACTGCCTTGAGCCTATTTTTTGTTATTTTAGGCCTTTGTTAGCCTGTCTGCGGTCCCTCCTTGCAATACTCCTCCACTGACCACAATGCTGCCTGTGTATCCATGTAACCGATTTAAAACTGCCATGAGCCTATTTTTTGTTATTTTAGGCCTTCGTTAGCCTGTCTGCGGTCCCTCCTTGCAATACTCCTCCACTGACCACAATGCTGCCTGTGTATCCATGTAACCGATTTAAAACTGCCATGAGCCTATTTTTTGCTATTTTAGGCCTTTGTTAGCCTGTCTGCGGTCGCTCCTTGCAATACTCCTCCACTGACCACAATGCTGCCTGTGTATCCATGTAACCGATTTAAAACTGCCTTGAGCCTATTTTTTGTTATTTTAGGCCTTCGTTAGCCTGTCTGCGGTCCCTCCTTGCAATCCTCCTTCTACGCTGACCACAATGCTGCCTGTGTATCCATGTAACCGATTTAAAACTGCCTTGAGCCTAATTTTTGTTATTTTAGGCCTTCATTAGCCTGTCTGCGGTCCCTCCTTGCAACACTCCTCCACTGACCACAATGCTGCCTGTGTATCCATGTAACCGATTTAAAACTGCCATGAGCCTATTTTTTGTTATTTTAGGCCTTCGTTAGCCTGTCTGCGGTCCCTCCTTGCAATACTCCTCCACTGACCACAATGCTGCCTGTGTATCCATGTAACCGATTTAAAACTGCCATGAGCCTATTTTTTGTTATTTTAGGCCTTCGTTAGCCTGTCTGCGGTCCCTCCTTGCAATGCTCCTCCACTGACCACAATGCTGCCTGTGTATCCATGTAACCGATTTAAAACTGCCATGAGCCTAATTTTTGTTATTTTAGGCCTTTGTTAGCCTGTCTGCGGTCCCTCCTTGCAATCCTCCTCCGCTGACCACACCAATGCTGCCCGTGTACCCCTGGAACCTATTTAAAACTGCCTTGAGCCTAATTTTTGTTATTTTAGGCCTTCGTTAGCCTGTCTGCGGTCCCTCCTTGCAATTCTCCTCCGCTGACAACACCAATGCTGCCCGTGTACCCCTGGAACCTATTTAAAAGTTCATAGAGCCTATTTATATATTTTGTTTAATATTAATAAAGCCATGATGGACTACGCTGTACCACGCTACAAGCTAACCAGTCGACACTTCTTTTGCGAGAAAAGCCATCCCAACCCTCCACCAGCATGTAAAAGACCGCATTGTCCATGCACTCTGGCAATCTGTGAGTACAAAGGTGCACCTGACAACAGACGCATGGACCTGTAGGCATGGCCACGGAAGGTTACGTGTCCATTACGGCGCAATGGGTTAATGTGGTGGATGCATGGTCCACAGGGGATAGCCTACTAAGTCTGTCTGCAGTCCCTAATTCAAATTGTCCTCCACTGTCTAAATCTGAGTTTCAACCTTCTGGCTCTCATTAAGTGTTTTTTTTAGAAAAAAATTGGTGTTTGGGGCCTAATACCTCTGTTTGCCGCTCCCTGTTGTTTGTCCTCAACTGTATAAAGCTGAGCTTCAACCTTCTGGCTTTCGGCCTATAGTATCAGATATTAAACAGCATTTGGCCTTCAACTTTGGTTGCGGCCTACTAACGGTGTCTGCCCCTCCCTGGTGTTTGTCCTCAACTGTATAAAGCTGAGCTGCAACCTTCTGGCTCTCATCAAGTGCTGTTTTTTAAAAAGCTTGGTGGTTACGGCCTACTAACTGTGTCTACCACTCCCTGGTGTTTGTCCTCAACTGAATAAAGCTGAGCTTCAACCTTCTGGCTCTCATTAAGTGCTGTTTTTTAAAAAGCTTGGTGGTTACGGCCTACTAACGGGGTCTGCCGCTCCCTGGTGTTGTCCTCCACTGTATAAAGCTGAGCTTCAGTCTTTAGGCTTTTGGCCTATAGTAGCAGATATTAAACTGCATTTGGCCTACTAGTGTGGTTGGGCCCTTAAAACAGTGTCTGCTGCTCCTGGGTTTGCTACTCCACTGAACAAAGCAATGCTGCCTGTTTAGTCCTGTTACCAATTTTGAACTGCATTTAGCCTACTTTATTCTTTGGCCCTATATCTGTGTTTCCTCCTCATCCTGCCCATTGCCCAGCCACTGCTAGATGAGTCTGCTGGTACATTGACCTAGACCACTACATTCCCCTTGCACTCTACACAGCCAGAATCTGACCCTGCTGAAAGTAAGGTTCCCCTTCCCGCATGTTATACCACCTTACACAGGGACAAAGAGGAAGGTGCAGATGAAAGTGCAGGTTCCTTCATCAGGTGGGGGGGCATACTCGTTGGCGACGTCACTGGCACAGGGCCCCTCAGAGTACGCAAAAGTGTCGCTGCTGGTGGGAGGAGCCCCCGCCGTGCAAACACACCGCTGTACTTTGAGGGGCCCTGTGCCAGTACTAATGCCAACGAGTGGGCCCCCCCTGCTTGCTTAGGATCACAGCACTTGCAAACTTGACATACTTACCTCTCACTGCTCCACCGCCATGACGTAGTCCACGTTTCCTGGGCCCACTAAAACCTTGAACCAGCCCTACCCCCCACAACTTTTGCCAAATGACCCCCAATTTCCAATGCCCAACTATTATTATAAAGTTAATTAAGATTGACAAGCTTCAGAAACAAGAATGGATGTTTTTGGCATTAAAATGGGCACTGTAGGTGTTTTCCTGGCCTCCACTCACTGTCGACTATGCTTCCCCATTGACTTGCATTGGGTTTCGTGTTTCGGTTGATCCCCGACTTTTAGCGATAATCGGCCGACTGCACTCCACTCGACTCTGGACAAAGTCGGGTTTCGCAAAACCCGACTCGATCTTAAAGAAATGAAAGTCGCTCAACCCTATTCCAATCTCTTAATTTGCAGCAGCTGTTTGTCCAGCATACGACATGTTTACACCTCCCTCAATGGGAAAACTCCCCCCACGGGGCCGTGGTCTCGCCACTTGGCGCAAGCACCCGTTAGAGTGCCGTTTGTCTGAAGAGGTGGGTGTGCCCGCTTTTGGTCGACGGCACTGCCAGTGGGTCCCTCATAGTACAATGAAGTGTCTCTGGCGGTGGTGGCGCGCACCCAACGTCAGACACACCGTTGTAACATGAGGGGCCCTCGGACGGTACCGCCGGCCACAAGAGAGTTCACCCCCCCAGCTCAAACTGTGCTCTACCACGTGCAAAATTATCTCTCACAGCTCCACCAATGTTTAGTCTATGCGCTGACATCATTCAATGCCTGGCACTGACAATACCAATTTGTTGACATCTATGATGCTAGTTAAAGTAGTCTGGGTCAGTGTCCTATATTGACACCAGTAAATACTTACTGCCAAATTACTATGTCAGAAACTCAGCAGATGAGCCCACCCCTGTACCTAAGTATGCCACACTTTTTTTTTTTTGTTTTTTGGCGAGACATTAACATCTATTTATTTTTTGTGAGAACTAACTGTGTCAGACACTCCTTGCAATCGTCCTCCGCTGACCACACCAATGCTGCCTGTGTACCCCTGCGAGATAGCTCTAAGTGCCTTGAGCCTATTTTTATTTATTTTAGGCCTAGTAAGCCTGTCTGCGGTCCCTCCTTGCAATCCTCCTCCACTGACCACAATGCTGCCTGTGTATCCATGTAACCGTTTTCAAACTGCCTTGAGCCTATTTTTAGTTATTTTAGGCCTAGTACGCCTGTCTGCGGTCCCTCCTTGCAATCCTCCTCCTCCGCTGACCACAATGCTGCCTGTGTATCCATGTAACCATTTTCAAACTGCCTTGAGCCTATTTTTAGTTATTTTAGGCCTAGTACGCTGTCTGTGGTCCCTCCTTGCAATCCTCCTCCTCCGCTGACCACAATGCTGCCTGTGTATCCATGTAACCGATTTAAAACTGCCTTGAGCATATTTTTAGTTATTTTAGGCCTAGTACGCCTGTCTGCGGACCCTCCTTGCAAACCTCCTCCGCTGACCACAATGCTGCCTGTGTATCCATGTGACCGATTTAAAACTGCCTTGAGCCTATTTTAAGTTATTTTAGGTCTAGTACGCCTGTCTGCGGTCCCTCCTTGCAATCTTCCTCCGCTGACCACAATGCTGCCTGTATATCCATGTAACCGATTTAAAACTGCCTTGAGCCTATTTTTAGTTATTTTAGGCCTAGTACGCCTGTCTGCGGTCCCTCCTTGCAATCCTCCTCCTCCGCTGACCACAATGCTGCCTGTATATCCATGTAACCGATTTAAAACTGCCTTGAGCCTATTTTTAGTTATTTTAGGCCTAGTACGCCTGTCTGCAGTCCCTCCTTGCAATCCTCCTCCTCCGCTTACCACAATGCTGCCTGTGTATCCATGTAACCGATTTAAAACTGCCTTGAGCCTATTTTTAGTTATTTTAGGCCTAGTACGCCTGTCTGCGGTCCCTCCTTGCAATCTTCCTCCGCTGACCACAATGCTGCCTGTGTATCCATGTAACCGATTTAAAACTGCCTTGAGCCTATTTTAAGCTATTTTAGGCCTAGTACGCCTGTCTGCCGCACCTCCTTGCAATCCTCCTCCTCTGCTGACCACAATGCTGCCTGTGTATCCATGTAACCGTTTTCAAACTGCCTTGAGCCTATTTTTAGTTATTTTAGGCCTAGTACGCCTGTCTGCAATCCCTCCTTGCAATCCTCCTCCTCCGCTGACCTCAATGCTGCCTGTGTATCCATGTAACCGATTTAAAACTGCCTTGAGCCTATTTTTAGTTATTTTAGGCCTAGTACGCCTGTCTGCGGTCCCTCCTTGCAATCCTCCTCCGCTGACCACAATGCTGCCTGTGTATCCATGTAACCGATTTAAAACTGCCTTGAGCCTATTTTTAGTTATTTTAGGCCTAGTACGCCTGTCTGCGGTCCCTCCTTGCAATCCTCCTCCTCTGCTGACCACAATGCTGCCTGTGTATCCATGTAACCAATTTAAAACTGCCTTGAGCCTATTTTTAGTTATTTTAGGCCTAGTACGCCTGTCTGCGGTCCATCCTTGCAATCCTCCTCCTCCGCTGACCACAATGCTGCCTGTGTACCCCTGGAACCTATTTTAAAGTGCAAAGAGCCTATTTCTTTATTTTATGTAATATTAAAAAAGCCATGATGGACTACGCTGTCCCACGCTACGAGCTACCCAGTCGACACTTCTTTTGCAAGAAAAGCCATCCCAGCCCTCCACCAGCACCACCTCCATTGTCCATGCACTCTGGCAATCTGTGAGTACAAAGGTGCACCTGACAACAGACGCATGGACCTGTAGGCATGGCCACGGAAGGTTACGTGTCCATTACGGCGCAATGGGTTAATGTGGTGGATGCATGGTCCACAGGGGACAGCCTACTAAGTCTGTCTGCAGTCCCTAATTCAAATTTTCCTCCACTGTCTAAATCTGAGCTTCAACCTTCTGGCTCTCATTAAGTGCTTTTTTAAAAAAAATTGGTGGTTGGGGCCTAATACCTCTGTTTGCCGCTCCCTGGTGTTGTCCTCAACTGAATAAATCTGAGCTTCAACCTTCTGGCTCTCCTTAAGTGATTTTTTTTAAAAAAATTGGTGGTTGGGGCCTAATACCTCTGTTTGCCGCTCCCTGGTGTTGTCCTCAACTGAATAAATCTGAGCTTCAACCTTCTGGCTCTCCTTAAGTGCTTTTTTTTAAAAAATTGGTGGTTGGGGCCTAATACCTCTGTTTGCCGCTCCCTGGTGTTGTCCTCAACTGAATAAATCTGAGCTTCAACCTTCTGGCTCTCATTAAGTGCTTTTTAAAAAAAATTGGTGGTTGGGGCCTAATACCTCTGTTTGCCGCTCCCTGGTGTTGTCCTCAACTGAATAAATCTGAGCTTCAACCTTCTGGCTCTCATTAAGTGCTTTTTTAAAAAAAATTGGTAGTTGGGGCCTAATAACTATGTTTGCCGCTCACTGGTGTTGTCCTCCTCCTGAGTGTTCTCCTCCTCCTTGGTGTTCTCCTCCAGGTTGCCTTGTCTGAGCTTCAACCTTCTGGCTCTCATTAAGTGCTTTTTTAACAAAAAATTGGTGGTTACGGCCTACTAACCGTGTCTGCCACTCCCTGGTGTTGTCCTCCACTGTATAAAGCTGAGCTTCAGTCTTTAGGCTTTCGGCCTATAGTATCAGATATTAAACTGCATTTGGCCTTCAACTTTGGTTACGGCCTACTAACGGTGTCTGCCGGTCCCTGGTGTTGTTCTCAACTGTATAAAGATGAGCTTCAACCTTCTGGCTCTCATTAAGTGCTTTTTTAACAAAAAATTGGTGGTTACGGCCTAATAACAGTGTCTGCCGCTCCATGGTGTTGTCCTCCACTGTATAAAGCTGAGCTTCAGTCTTTAGGCTTTTGGCCTATAGTAGCAGATATTAAACTGCATTTGGCCTACTAGTGTGGTTGGGCCCTTAAAACAGTGTCTGCTGCTCCTGGGTTTGTTACTCCACTGAACAAAGCAATGCCGCCTGTTTAGTCCTGTTACCAATTTTGAACTGCATTTAGCCTACTTTATTCTTTGGCCCTATATCTGTGTTTAGTACTCCTCATCCTGCCCATTGCCCAGCCACTGCTAGATGAGTCTGCTGGTACATTGACCTAGACCACTACATTCCCCTTGCACTCTACACAGCCAGAATCTGACCCTGCTGAAAGTAAGGTTCCCCTTCCCGCATGTTATACCACCTTACACAGGGACAAAGAGGAAGGTGCAGATGAAAGTGCAGGTTCCTTCATCAGGTGGGGGGGCATACTCGTTGGCAACATCACTGGCACAGGGCCCCTCAGAGTACGCAAAAGTGTCGCTGCTGGTGGGAGGAGCCCCCGCCGTGCAAACACACCGCTGTACTTTGAGGGGCCCTGTGCCAGTACTAATGCCAACGAGTGGGCCCCCCCTGCTTGCTTAGGATCACAGCACTTGCAAACTTGACATACTTACCTCTCACTGCTCCACCGCCATGACGTAGTCCACGTTTCCTGGACCCACTAAAACCTTGAACCAGCCCTACCCCCCACAACTTTTGCCAAATGACCCCCAATTTCCAATGCCCAACTATTATTATAAAGTTAATTAAGATTGACAAGCTTCAGAAACAAGAATGGATGTTTTTGGCATTAAAATGGGCACTGTAGGTGTTTTCCTGGCCTCCACTCACTGCCGACTATGCTTCCCCATTGACTTGCATTGGGTTTCGTGTTTCGGTCAATCCCCGACTTTTAGCGATAATCGGCCGACTGCACTCGACTCGACTTTGGACAAAGTCGGGTTTCGCAAAACCCGACTCGATCTTAAAAAAATGAAAGTCGCTCAACCCTAGTATCAACATTGCAGGCCTTTGATTCATTATATTGTGCAGAGAGGCCTTGACAAGCACTCTCTCCCTCCAATAAAAGGCATCATAAAGCTGTGCAATGGCGCCAGTGTGCCAAGCCGGGTGGTGCCAGTCCTTTTCTAACTTCTGATGATGACAGCCAGCCAATCAAAATAATGACACAATTAAGATGGCTACGGCATTATAGTGACTCGTGGGCAATCCCCACATGCTTATATACTGCTTAACAAGAGCCAAAATGCAGGCCAGCGTGGAAATTTGAGTTTTACATAGAACACTGCCCTTTACTCACTGAGCAAAAAGCACATCCAAGCATCGTGATACTTGAGTGATAACCGAGTATCACCGAGCATATTCGATCATCCCTACTTGAAGTGGCTCATGAGCCAAAGCATGCCACATCTTCTCTAAAACATGGTGGAAGCATTGAGATGGCATGGGCATATGCAGAGCCCCAGGGTCCTGGTCGTTGCAGTAATATCATTCTCCTCTAGGGGGGAGTGATGTTACGTTTGGAGGCAATGAAGGAGATCTCTTTATCAGGTAACACAATGCATGCAACATGTTCACACTCCAGACCAGAAGGGGGAGCTCTAAACCTGTTTAAGGTGAACTCCCCTATAAGAACAACCTGATCTGGAAGGAAAGGGTTCAGTTCCTGTCAGGAAGACAGAGGGAAAGGAAGAATAGGAGCCTTGGAGCTTGAAGTGCGGCAGCTACCAAGAAAACAGACGGATAGAACGCAGAACATATTGCAGCAAGCGTGAAGGAAAGCAAAGCAATGGAGAGGATATAAGAGGGAGATCAGCCCGGAGCATACTGCCTCCTTCTGAGGCGCAGAAATCCGGTAGCCAGAATACCAAGGGAGTAAGGACCTTTATGCTTTACTTCAGAGACTGGCAGGACAGCTAATTGCAGGTTACCTGTCCACACCTACACCCAGGAGGCATGGTGGCACCCCTCAGAGGCCGGGGCATGCTAGAGTCCCTACAAACAGCCTCAAGCCATCAGTCATACGGGTTTGTCCTATCCTATCTGTGGGACAGAGAGAGAGAGACATAACATCTACAACATCTGTGAGGACCTTATCAGAAGCTTAGCAGTAAGGGACTATATCACTGCAGCGCTAGAGGAAGGCTACTGATTTCCACCTGGATAAGGGGACTGCGGACTTGCCTCTAAACCGGCTGGACTCTGCCCTGTGGTCTGGTGCTCTGGTCTGTGGATGCTGAAGCCTTCAGTAAAGGTAAAGAGACTGCAACCTTGTGTCCTCGTTCTTCACTGCGCCTCTCACCATCCACCATCAACACACCGGGAAGCCCTGGCAACACACTTCATCTGTGGGAAGGTATACCATCTAGCTGCCATAACATCACCCCAGCGGACCCCTAAAGTAGCGTCGGTCACCCTGACCGAATACCACAGGTGGCGTCATGAACATATCCCTTTAAAGACCTTTGCCTTTAACCATGGATGTCCGAGGGCCATGGACCGGGTAAACCACCATGACATCCCCCTGAGAACCGAGGGACCCGGTACCGAGTGCCTCCTAGCCCTTGGGGGCGCTCCACATACACTGGCTTACTAGTGTTTATTAATGGTGTGACTGAAGACATATGCAGCTGGATAAATTCTGAAGTGTACAGGTACAATGGGAAAATAAGAATTTGATACACTGATGATTTTGCAAGTTTTGCTACCCACAAAGATTGGAGAGGTCTGTAATTTATTGTATTATTGTAGGTAAACTTTAACTGTGAGAGACAGAATCTAAACAAAAAAACCAGAATATCATGTTGAATGATTTTTACGTAATTATTTTGCATTTTATTGCATGACATAAGTATTTCATACAATAGAAAAACTAAGCTTAATATTTGGTACAGAAACCTTTGTTTGAAATTACAGAGGTCAGATGTTTCCTGTAGTTCTTGACTAAGTTTTCACATACTGCAGCAGGCATTTTGACCCACTTTTCCATACATATCTTCTCCAGATCTTTCAGCTTTCAGGGCTGTCACCAGGCAACATTGAGTTTCAGCTCCCTTCAAAGATTTTCTATTGGGTTCAGGTCTGGAGACTGGCTAGGCCACTCCAGGACCTTAAAATGCTTCTTACGTAGCCACTCCTAAGTTGCTATGGCTGTGTGTTTTGGGCCATTGTCATGCTGGAAGACCCAGCCATAACCTGCCTTCAATACTCTGAGTGAAGGAAGTTGATGGCCAAAATCTCGCGATACATGACCGAACCCATTCATCCTCCTTTCAATACGGTGCAGACGTCCTGGCCAATTTGGAGAAAAGCACTCCAAAAGTGCTATGTTGCTACCACCATGCTTTACAGTTAGGATGGTTTTTTTGAGTTATACTCATCCTTCTTTTTCCTCCAGACACGTTGAGTGGAGTTGATACCAAAAAGTTCTGTTTTGGTTTCATCTGACCACATGACCTTCTTCCATACCTCTTCTGGATAATCCAGATGATCATTGGTGAACTTCAAATGGGTCTGGTTTATGCAGGGGGATTTTGGCACGCCTTTGCAGTATTTTAATACATGGCGCAGTGTGTTATTAACAGTAATGTTTGAGACTGTGGTTCCAGCTCTCTTCAGGTCATTGACCAGGTTCTTCCATGTAGTTCTAGGCTGACTCCTGGCATTTCTAAGTATCATTCTTACCTCATGAGGCAAGATCTTGCATGGAGCCACAGACCGAGGAAGATTGGCAGTCATCTTGTGTTTCTTCCATTTTCTAATAATTGTGCAAACAGTTGTTGCCTTCCCCTTGCTTGCTGTTATCCTGTAGCCCATCTCAGCCTTGTGATGGTCTAGAATTTTTTCCCTGGTGTTATTAGACAGCTCCTTGGTCTTGGCAATGGTGGAGAGGTTGGAGTGTGATTGATTGAGTGTATGGACAAGTGTCTCTCACACAGTAAAAGTGCACACGGGTGTAATTAATGCTGGTGAAGAGTGCAGGGTAGGATGGATTCCTAAAGAAAAACTACCATGTCTGTGAGAGCCAGAATTCTTGCTTATTGGTAGGTGATCAAACACTTATTGCATGCAATAAAATGCAATTTAATTATTTAAAAATCATTAGTGATGGGCAAACCCCTGGATGCTCGGGTCCTGTGGGTTCAGCCTAACATTTAAAAAAAAAGCTTGGCTCTGTTACCACAACAGTGCCTGAACCCGGACCCCATTCAGATGAATGGGGGGCCCGAACATACGTTGTTTGCCAAACTGTCATCTGCATAACAAAGTCCAGCTTTTTATGCTTCTAATTTCCTGATACATTTTTCTAAAATAATTTCTTAATATATATTTATGTTGGATGAAGCATGTTTTTCTTCTCTTCTATTAACCCTGCTGTTCTGTTCGGGTCATAGTGACCCAAACAGACTTTTTGCGGCCCTGTAGATTTTTTTCTGTAAGTCTCTAAAACTTGAGACTCCTTGACTTTTCCTCATTTGGGGGGACCTACATATGAGTATATATATATATTTTTTTTCGTTTACTTTTTTGCTACACGAAAAAAGTTACACTAGTTCTGTTCGGGTCATAGTGACCCGGCATCGTTTTTTACAGCTGTGAGGCCATATTTTCAGTGAAATAAAGGACTTATAACCTCAGTTGGGTCTATTTATTGCATCTACTATTGTATATCAATTGATTTTTTTCCTAAATTATTTCAATGGGGTCGTACGCGCGCTCTACCGGGGGTATGCATTGAGATCTGCGCACCATAAAAATGGCTTTATATTGATTATTTTTGGTGCGCAGTCTATTCTAAAATGTAGAGTGCATCCGGAGAGATCACTAGGTGTGCACTACACGTGTATATTTTGCGCAGAACGGACTGCTCAGAACGCGCTGTCTAAGACGGTTTTTGTTTGTAAATCTGAGCTGTAAAGTCTTGCAAATAATTTTTTTGGCTAAGTAAGTCTGTCTTCCTGGCTTATCTGCTTGTTTTCAGAAGTTTTCAAAATGTTTGATTTGATTGTTTTGATTTTTTTTTTTTTTTTACAAAAATGTGTATTTTTCTATTTTCGTTTTGCTCATTGATCTGTTTTTTCAGAATAAAAACAAAAAAAAAAGATTTCTGTTTCATTTTTCTTTTTTTTACTACCAAACATGTTCACAAACAGTCTAGTAAGCAAAAAGTTATAAAAAAAAATGAGTCAGAGTGTCTAAAATCAAGGTTTAATAAGCCGGGTCATAGTGACCCGAACAGAACTAGTGTATAGTAAATGCGAACAGAACAGCAGGGTTAACTGAAAAATTGAATTGGGTAAATTATAAAATCCTGGCTGCCTACCACCACCACCCACTGACTAAGCTTAGAATATTCCTTCACACTGTTTTAGTAATGAGCTCAATAAATACTTAGTTTGCATAAATGAATAAAGGAATTCATAAGCCTATCTACACAGTGGAGCTTTGTATCTCTGCATGAGAAAAATGGACACAAATAGAAAAATGTAGAAATTCGTTGCTATTTAGATTAAAAAAAGTTGACTAAATGTGCATTCACACATCCATATGTAGTATCCTAGTAATGTCCATTTTTTAACCTGACAACACTTGGATACAGGGATTGTTATTTGTCCATTCAAACATTCATGAAAATCAGGGATCCGAGAAAAAATATAGAGCATGTCCTATTCGAATCCAACATTACGTATCTGAATAGGACGTACTCAATGGGTCTGTGTGCTGTCCAATAAAGAATCACAGCATGCCAAGATTTATTTTTCTCATGCCAAATCAGCATAGTAAAGTAGAATGTAAAATGACTATAAGTAAAATGATTACTTTGGCAGCACCATCTACTCCCTGTCCATCACGTCATCTATACTGTAGTGTAGTTGCCTTTGCTGCAATTGCTTGTCCTATATTGGTAGACATCACTTTTCCTGAACTGTCAATTTTTTCTACCTTGCAACTTCTGGCACTGCCACTGCACACAGAATCGGTTTTAGAGAAATTGGGGCCCTGTGCAAAACTCAAACTGGCACATCCAATTCTGAATTATTCAACCAGCAACACTGTTAGTATAACAATTAAAATGGAAAACTCAGGAGTCTTTTTGCATGGAGCAAGACACTACAGAAAACAGTTTATAGGTGGTAAAGTCTATATTATCACACACGGTGTTTCAAACGGGTGCAGGGAAAACAGCAAAGTCTATAAACACACAGTGTAGATATTGAATGCAACTTGAGAGGAGAAAGTAATCAACAGAGCAGTATGTTAATCAGAGTTACACTTGAGGATGCTTGAAAACAAGTAAGTCCTTGTCTAGTCCATACACGAATAAATATATATAGTATAAGCCAGTTCAAATAATATAGTAACTCATCCAGGGAGACCTGGGTAGGAAGTCTCGGGTATTTGAAAGCAGGACAGCAACAGCTTACATGTACAACAAATGCAGGTGAGAGCAACACGAACAGCCAGAAGCAGGAGGAATACTGGAAACTAGTGTATGCAGCAGAAACTCTAAGAGTGGAGAAACAGGGTATCCACATGTATCCACAGAAGCAGGCAGAAAGCCAGGAAGCCACCAGGGACAGGAGCTGGACACAGGCAGAATACTCTAGCACAGACTAAAGGCTGGGGCGGAGTTATAAGCAGGGCCAGACTGGCCATCTGGCAATTCAGGCAAATGCCAGAAGGGCCTGTCTGGTCATGGGCCGCCTTGACTGCTACATTGCTAACAGAATCGATGATCTCATGACATCCATACTGTGAAGAGTTGTGACAGAGCAGAAAGTTGCTGAGTCCTTTACTTACTGCAGCAGGCCACCGGTATCATTAGAAACATTGGTCTTGTAGTACATCTTGCTTTCCTCCATCTAGGGTAATATTAGTAATATATCCCCAGCTGGTACTTGGAAACGGGGACAACATGGGCCTGTGTAATTGCAAATGCCAGGGCCTAATTTCAGTCCCAGTCCATACCTGGTTTAAAGGCAGGAAGACACGGGGCACATGAGACAAAAGACACCATCTTGAAAGAGGGCAGGAATGCCCAGAAGGTAATCAAAAATGTTAAGAGTCTTGACAGGCCCCCTTCAGACGTCTGTATAAAACACGTTTGTGTTATATCAGTACCAGTGTCATCAGTGCTTTTAATCAGCGTCTTGTCTGTTTGCCATCTGTGTTTTTCTGATATGGATACTGGAAAAGAAATTACAAAGCTTCTCATATACTTTCAATGTTAAACACATACAGCACATGGACGGAACATGGATTGTATGTTGACACAGACACATAGACTTGTATTGGTCCTTGTCATCTGTGCTGTCGGGAAAACATGAATATGTCACACGTATGGATGCCACAAGTTAAAGAAATACGGTTGTGTGAAGGGGGCCATACAGTCAAAGAACAGCAAACAATTGTGGTCTTTTTGCACATCCTACATTACAAAGGCTCAATAAACAGTGATGAAAATAAGTTCTATAGGTCCCCCAAACTACCCTGCTAAATCCTCTCTGGCTTCAGTGCCGATGCTCTAGTGTCCCTGTTAGTGATTACTCAAATCTATAATATAACGCTGGGAGCGTCACTCTGTCCGAAGACTTTATAGACTGCGTAAGCACAAGCGCCGGCGCAGTCTGGACCCCACAGAGTGACGCTCCCAGGAGGAGATCGCGGTATGCGTAAGTAGTGAACGCATACCGCGATCTCCAACGGAGAAGCAGGGATGAGCCAGGAGGGTGAGTATGTGATATTTACCTCTTCCCATTTCAGTGATGCGCGCTGCTCCATCCTCCGCCTGTGTCTGTTCAGTCAGAGGGCGGCGCGCATTAACGCGTCATCATGCCCTCTAAACTGAACGGTTCAGAGGGCGCGATGACGCGCTTAATGCGCGCCGCCCTCTGACTGAACAGGCAGAGGACCCGGAAGATGGAGCGGCGCGTAGCAGTGGAACGTTGGACAGGTAAATATAGCAAGTGCCGGGGGCCTGAGCTAGCGGCGACTCCGGCACCTGACCCCCACAGCGCGCCGGTGTCCCCGCCTGCTCAGGCCGCCAGCACTCGGCGCCCAGCACAGCCGCCCACACTCACCAGAGCCACGCACAGCCGCCCACACTCATCAGAGCCAAGCACAGCCGCCCACACTCATCAGAGCCACACACAGCCGCCCACACTCACCAGAGCCACGCACAGCCGCCCACACTCACCAGAGCCATGCACAGCCGCCCGCACTCACCAGAGCCACGCACAGCCTCCCGCACTCACCAGAGCCACGCACAGCCACCCGCACTCATCAGAGCCACGCACAGCCGCCCACACTCACCAGAGCCACGCACAGCCGCCCGCACTCACCAGAGCCACGCACAGCCGCCCACACTCACCAGAGCCACGCACAGCCGCCCACACTCACCAGAGCCATGCACAGCCGCCCGCACTCACCAGAGCCACGCACAGCCGCCCACACTCACCACCGCCATGCACAGCCGCCCACACTCACCAGAGCCACGCACAGCCGCCCACACTCACCAGAGCCACGCACAGCTGCCCGCACTCACCAGAGCCACGCACAGCCGCCCGCACTCACCAGAGCCACGCACAGCCGCCCGCTCTCACCAGAGCCACGCACAGCCGCCCACACTCACCAGAGCCACGCACAGCCGCCCGCACTCACCAGATCCACGCACAGCCGCCCGCACTCACCAGAGCCACGCACAGCTGCCCGCTCTCACCAGAGCCACGCACAGCCGCCCGCACTCACCAGAGCCACGCACAGCCACCCACACTCACCAGAGCCACGCACAGCCGCTCACACTCACCAGAGCCACGCACAGCCGCCTGCACTCACCAGAGCCATGCACAGCCACCCACACTCACCAGAGCCACGCACAGCCGCCCGCACTCACCAGAGCCACGCACAGCCGCCCGCACTCACCAGAGCCACGCACAGCTGCCCGCTCTCACCAGAGCCACGCACAGCCGCCCACACTCACCAGAGCCACGCACAGCCGCCCACACTCACCAGAGCCACGCACAGCCGCCCGCACTCACCAGATCCACGTACAGCCGCCCGCACTCTCCAGAGCCACGCACAGCCGCCCGCTCTCACCAGAGCCACGCACAGCCGCCCACACTCACCAGAGCCACGCACAGCCGCCCACACTCACCAGAGCCACGCACAGCCGCCTACACTCATCAGAGCCACACACAGCCGCCCGCACTCACCAGAGCCACGCACAGCCGCCCCCACTCACCACCGCCATGCACAGCTGCCCACACTCACCAGAGCCACGCATAGCCACTCCCACTCACCAGAGCCACGCACAGCCGCCCACACTCACCAGAGCCACGCACAGTCGCCTGCACTCACCAGAGCCACGCACAGCCGCCCGCACTCACCAGAGCCATGCACAGCCGCCCTCACTCACCAGAGCCACGCACAGCCGCCCACACTCACCAGAGCCACGCACAGCCACCCACACTCACCAGAGCCACGCACAGCCGCCCACACTCACCAGAGCCACGCACAGCCGCCCGCACTCACCAGAGCCACGCACAGCCGCCCCCACTCACCACCGCCACGCACAGTCGCCCACACTCACCAGAGCCACGCATAGCTGCCCACACTCACCAGAGCCATGCACAGCCGCCCACACTCACCAGAGCCACGCACAGCCGTCCGCACTCACCAGAGCCACGCACAGCCGCCCACACTCACCAGAGCCACGCACAGCCGCCCGCACTCACCAGAGCCACGTACAGCTGCCCTCACTCACCAGAGCCACGCACAGCTGCCCACACTCACCAGAGCCACGCACAGCCGCCCACACTCACCAGAGCCACGCACAGCCGCCCAAACTCACCTGAGCCACGCACAGCCGCCCGCACTCAACAGAGCCATGCACAGCCGCCCCCACTCACCACCGCCACGCACAGCCGCCCACACTCACCAGAGCCACGCATAGCTGCCCACACTCACCAGAGCCACGCACAGCCGCCCACACTCACCACCGCCACGCACAGCCGCCCACACTCACCAGAGCCACGCACAGCCGCCCGCACTCACCAGAGCCACGCACAGCCGCCCGCACTCACCAGAGCCACGCACAGCCGCCCGCACTCACCATAGCCACGCACAGCCGCCCGCTCTCACCAGAGCCACGCACAGCCGCCCTCACTCATCAGAGCCACGCACAGCCGCCCACACTCACCAGAGCCATGCACAGCCGCCCGCACTCACCAGATCCACGCACAGCCGCCCGCACTCACCATTGCCACGCGCAGCCGCCCGCTCTCACCAGAGCCACACACAGCCGCCCACACTCACCAGAGCCACGCACAGCCGCCCACACTCACCAGAGCCACGCACAGCCGCCCACACTCACCAGAGCCATGCAGAGCCGCCCGCACTCACCAGAGCCACGCACAGCCGCCCGCACTCACGAGAGCCACGCACAGCCGCCCCCACTCACCACCGCCACGCACAGCCGCTCACACTCACCAGAGCCACGCATAGCCGCCCGCACTCACCAGAGCCACGCACAGCCGCCCGCACTCACCAGAGCCACGCACAGCCGCCCACACTCACCAGAGCCACGCACAGCCGCCCACACTCACCTGAGCCACGCACAGCCGCCCGCACTCACCAGAGCCACGCACAGCCACCCCCACTCACCACCGCCACGCACAGTCGCCCACACTCACCACAGCCACGCATAGCTGCCCACACTCACCAGAGCCACGCACAGCCGCCCACACTCACCAGAGCCACGCACAGCCGTCCGCACTCACCAGAACCACGCACAGCCGCCCGCACTCACCAGAGCCATGCACAGCCGCCCGCACTCACTAGAGCCACGCACAGCCGCTCTCACTCACCAGAGCCACGCACAGCCGCCCCCACTCACCAGAGCCACGCACAGCCGCCCACACTCACCAGAGCCACGCACAGCCGCCCAAACTCACCAGAGCCACGCACAGCCGCCCACACTCATCAGAGCCACGCACAGCCGCCCACACTCACCAGAGCCACGCACAGCCACCCACACTCACCAGAGCAACGCACAGCCGCCCACACTCACCAGAGCCACGCACAGCCGCCCACACTCACCAGAGCCACGCACAGCCACCCGCACTCACCAGAGCCACGCACAGCCGCCCTCACTCACCAGAGCCACGCACAGCCGCCCTCACTCACCAGAGCCACGCACAGCCGCCCTCACTCACCAGAGCCACGCACAGCCGCCCGCATTCACCAGAGCCACGCACAGCCGCCCACACTCACCACAGCCATGCACAGCCGCCCACACTCCCCAGAGCCACGCAGCCGCCCACACTCACCAGAGCCACGCACAGCCGCCCGCACTCACCAGAGCCACGCACAGCCGCCCGCACTCGCCAGAGCCACGCACAGCCGCCTGCACTCACCAGAGCCACGCACAGCCGCCCGCACTCACCAGAGCCACGCACAGCCGCCCGCACTCACCAGAGCCACGCACAGCCGCCCGCACTCACCAGAGCCACGCACAGCCGCCCACACTCATCAGAGCCACGCACAGCCGCCCACTCTCACCAGAGCCACGCACAGCCGCCCACACTCACCAGAGCCACGCACAGCCGCCCGCACCCACCAGAGCCACGCACAGCCGCCCTCACTCACCAGAGCCACTCACAGCCGCCCTCACTCACCAGAGCGCCACGCACAGCTGCCCACACTCACCAGAGCCACGCACAGCCGCCCACACTCACCAGAGCCACGCACAGCCGCCCGCACCCACCAGAGCCACGCACAGCCGCCCTCACTCACCAGAGCCACGCTGTTTTGATTCCAGTGGTAGAGGATCTCAGGAATTCCGGCAAGGTCAACAAAAACAAAAGAACTGCTCTAGGGAGGTGGAAACTGGGCTAACCGCATAACTGATCCTAACACAACAACTAGAAGTAGCCGGTGAACGTGCCTACATTGATTCTAGACGTCTCGAGCCAGCCGGAGAACTGACTACCCCTAGAGGGAAAATAAGACCTCACTTGCCTCCAGAGAAATTGAACCCCAAAGATATAGAAAGCCCTCAACAAATAATAACGTTGAGGCAAGAGGAAAACACAAACGTAGAGATGAACTAGATTCAGCAAAGTGAGGCCCACTAGTCTAGATAGGCAGAAAATAGATAGTGAACTATGCGGTCAGCAGAAAACCCTGCAAAAACATCCACGCTGAATATTTCAAGAACCCCCACACCGACTGACGGTGCGGAGGGAGAATATCAGCACCCTAGAGCTACCAGCGAGCTAGAAAATCACATATTAAGCAAGCTGGACAAAAACACTGAAAAATGCAAATGATCCAAAGTATTCAAAATGGACTTAGCTTTTCTTGCATGAGACAGACGGAAAGGAATCAGGAGGAGACCTTATAGGACTGGATACAACGATGCCAGGCAAGAGACTGAGTCCAGAGGAGACCTAAATAGGGAACACCCGCTGCTTAATGACACAGCTGGAGCCTAGGCCTGCAACAAGACATGCCTCACACAATACCGTTAGTGACCACCAGAGGGAGCCCAGAAACACAGTTCACAACAGTACTCCCCCCTTGAGGAGGGGTCACCGAACCCTCACTAAGACCCCCAGGGCGATCAGGATGAGCAGCGTGAAAGGCATGAACCAAATCAGCCGCATGAACATCAGAGGCGACAACCCAGGAATTATCCTCCTGACCATAGCCTTTCCACTTAACTAAATACTGAAGTCTCCGTCTAGAAATACAAGAATCCAAAATCTTCCCCACCACGTACTCCAACTCGCCCTCAACCAAAACCGGGGCAGGCGGCTCAACAGCAGGAACCATAGGCACCACGTACTGCCGCAACAAGGACCTATGGAACACATTATGAATAGCAAATGACGCTGGAAGGTCCAAGCGAAAAGACACCGGGTTAAGGATTTCCAAAATCTTATAAGGACCGATAAAGCGAGGCTTGAACTTAGGAGAGGAGACCTTCAAAGGAACATGCCGAGAAGACAACCAAACCAAATCCCCAACACGAAGTCGGGGACCCACACCGCGGCGGCGGTTGGCAAAACGCTGGGCCTTCTCTTGTGACAATTTCAAATTGTCCACCACATGGTTCCAAATCCGCTGCAACCTATCCACCACAGAATCAACCCCAGGACAGTCAGAAGGTTCAACCTGGCCCGAGGAGAAACGAGGATGAAAACCAGAGTTGCAGAAAAAGGGTGAAACCAAAGTGGCAGGACTAGCCCGATTATTAAGGGCAAACTCGGCCAGTGGCAAAAAGGTAACCCAGTTGTCCTGATCAGCAGAAACAAAACATCTTAAATAAGTCTCCAACGTCTGATTAGTTCGCTCGGTCTGGCCATTAGTCTGAGGATGAAAAGCCGACGAAAAAGACAAATCAATACCTATCTTAGCACAAAAGGATCGCCAGAATCTGGACACAAACTGGGATCCTCTGTCAGACACAATATTCTCAGGGATGCCGTGCAAACGAACCACATTCTGAAAGAACAAAGGAACCAAATCAGAGGAGGAAGGCAACTTAGGCAAGGGCACCAAATGGACCATTTTAGAAAAACGATCACACACCACCCAGATGACAGACATCTTCCGAGATACCGGAAGATCCGAAATGAAATCCATGGAAATGTGCGTCCAAGGCCTCTTCGGGATAGGCAAGGGCAAAAGCAACCCGCTGGAACGAGAACAGCAAGGCTTAGCCCGAGCACAAATCCCACAGGACTGCACAAAAGAACGCACATCCCGCGACAAGGAAGGCCACCAAAAGGACCTAGCCACCAAATCTCTGGTACCGAAAATCCCAGGATGCCCCGCCAACACCGAAGAATGAACCTCAGAAATAACTCTGCTAGTCCATCTGTCAGGGACAAACAGTCTCTCTGGTGGGCAACGATCAGGCCTATCAGCCTGAAATTTCTGCAGCACTCGTCGCAAATCTGGGGAAATGGCAGACAAAATCACTCCCTCTCTGAGAATACCAGCCGGCTCCGAGACTCCCGGAGAGTCAGGCACAAAACTCCTAGAAAGTGCATCAGCCTTCACGTTCTTCGAACCAGGCAGGTACGAGACCACAAAGTCAAAACGGGAGAAAAACAAAGACCAACGAGCCTGTCTAGGATTCAGGCGCTTGGCAGACTCGAGATAAATCAGATTTTTATGATCAGTCAAGACCACCACACGATGTCGCCACTCCTGAAATGCCCACTTCATAGCCAGCAACTCCCGATTACCAATATCATAGTTCCGCTCAGCAGGCGAAAATTTTCTAGAAAAGAAGGCGCATGGCTTCATCACGGAGCCATCAGAACTTTTTTGCGACAAAACGGCCCCTGCACCAATCTCAGAAGCATCAACTTCAACCTGGAAGGGAAGAGAGACATCCGGCTGGCACAAGACTGGCGCCGAAGTAAACCGACGCTTCAGCTCCCAAAAGGCTTCCACGGCCGCAGGAGACCAATTAGCAACATCAGAACCCTTCTTGGTCATATCCGTCAAAGGTTTAACCACGCTAGAAAAATTAGCGATAAAACGACGGTAAAAATTAGCAAAGCCCAAGAACTTCTGCAGGCTCTTAACAGACGTGGGCTGAGTCCAGTCATGAATGGCGCGGACCTTGACTGGGTCCATCTCCACAGTAGAAGGGGAAAAAATAAAACCCAAAAAAGAAACCTTCTGTACCCCAAAGATACATTTTGAGCCCTTCACAAATAAAGCATTCTCACGCAGAACCTGAAACACCATCCTGACCTGGTTCACATGGGACTCCCAATCATCAGAAAAAACCAAAATATCATCCAGATAAATAATCATAAATTTATCCAGATATTTCCGGAAGATGTCATGCATGAAGGACTGAAACACAGAAGGAGCATTAGAGAGTCCAAAAGGCATCACCAGGTACTCAAAATGACCCTCGGGCATATTAAATGCTGTTTTCCATTCATCTCCCTGCTTTATGCGCACAAGGTTATACGCACCACGAAGATCTATCTTGGTGAACCAACTGGCACCCTTAATCCGAGCAAACAAATCAGACAACAATGGCAAAGGATACTGAAATTTCACCGTGATCTTATTCAGAAGACGATAATCTATACAAGGTCTCAAAGACCCGTCTTTCTTGCCCACAAAAAAGAATCCTGCACCAAGAAGAGAAGATGATGGGCGAATATGTCCCTTCTCCAAAGACTCCTTTATATAACTCCGCATCGCGGCATGCTCTGGCACAGATAAATTAAAGAGTCGTCCCTTAGGAAATTTACTACCAGAAATCAAATCTATAGCACAATCACAGTCCCTATGAGGAGGAAGGGCACTGGAACTGGGCTCATTAAATACATCCTGATAGTCTGACAAAAACTCAGGGATCTCAGAAGGAGTAGAAGAAGCAATAGACACCAATGGAGAATCGCCATGAATCCCCTGACAACCCCAACTTGACACAGTCATAGCTTTCCAATCTAAAACTGGATTATGGGCCTGTAACCATGGCAGACCCAAAACAACAACATCATGCATTTTATGCAGTACCAGAAAACGAATCACCTCCTGATGTACAGGAGTCATGCACATGGTCACTTGCGTCCAATACTGAGGTTTATTCTCTGCCAATGGCGTAGCATTAATTCCTCTAAGAGGAATAGGAATTTCCAAAGGCTCCAGGACAAACCCACAGTGCCTGGCAAACGACAAATCCATCAGACTCAGAGCAGCACCAGAATCCACAAAAGCCATAACTGAGTAAGAAGATAATGAACAAATTAAAGTCACAGACAAAATAAACTTAGGCTGAAAAGTACTAATGGCGACAGGATTAACAATTTTTTTTAAGCGTTTAGAGCATGCTGAGATAACATGTGTTGAATCACCACAGTAAAAACGCAACCCATTTTGACATCTATGATTTTGCCGCTCGGCTCTGGTCAGAATTCTGTCACATTGCATAGAATCAGGTGACCGTTCAGATAGCACCGCCAAAGGATTAACAGATTTGCGCTCCCGCAAACGATGATCAATTTGAATGGCCAGAGCCATTGAATCATTCAGACCTGTAGGGATAGGAAACCCCACCATCACATTCTTAATGGCTTCAGAAAGACCATTTCTGAAATTTGCGGCCAGGGCACACTCATTCCATTGAGTAAGCACGGACCATTTCCGAAATTTTTGACAATACACCTCAGCTTCGTCCTGACCTTGAGAGATAGCCAGCAACATCTTTTCAGCCTGATTTTCAAGATTAGGCTCCTCATAAAGCAAACCAAGTGCCAGAAAAAACGCATCAACATTCACCAATGCAGGATCTCCTGGCGCCAGAGAGAAGGCCCAATCTTGAGGGTCGCCGCGCAAGAAGGAGATAACAATTTTTACTTGCTGAGCGGAATCACCAGAGGAACGAGGTTTCAGAGACAGAAACAATTTACAATTATTCCTAAAATTCAGGAAATTAGATCTATCTCCAAAAAACGGCTCAGGAATAGGTATTTTTGGTTCAGACATAGGGCTATGGATAACAAAATCCTGAATGCTTTGCACCCTAGTAGCAAGCTGAGCCACACTAGAAGTCAGAGTCTGGACATTCATATCTGCAGCAGAGCTCCAGCCACTCAGAGTAAAAGGGGATGGAAGAAGCTAGGCAAACTACAGCAACACAAAAAAAAACAAAACAAAAAAAAATCAGAACTTCTTTTAATCCCGCTTCTGCGATGCAATAAACATTTTCGTTTGGGCCTGGCATACTGTTATGATCCCAGTGGTAGAGGATCTCAGGAATTCCGGCAAGGTCAACAAAAACAAAAGAACTGCTCTAGGGAGGTGGAAACTGGGCTAACCGCATAACTGATCCTAACACAACAACTAGAAGTAGCCGGTGAACGTGCCTACGTTGATTCTAGACGTCTCGAGCCAGCCGGAGAACTGACTACCCCTAGAGGGAAAATAAAACCTCACTTGCCTCCAGAGAAATTGAACCCCAAAGATATAGAAAGCCCCCAACAAATAATAACGGTGAGGCAAGAGGAAAACACAAACGTAGAGATGAACTAGATTCAGCAAAGTGAGGCCCACTAGTATAGATAGGCAGAAAATAGATAGTGAACTATGCGGTCAGCAGAAAACCCTGCAAAAACATCCACACTGAATATTTCAAGAACCCCCACACCGACTGACGGTGCGGAGGGAGAATATCAGCACCCTAGAGCTACCAGCGAGCTAGAAAATCACATATTAAGCAAGCTGGACAAAAACACTGAAAAATGCAAATGATCCAAAGTATTCAAAACGGACTTAGCTTTTCTTGCATGAGACAGACGGAAAGGAATCAGGAGGAGACCTTATAGGACTGGATACAACGATGCCAGGCAAGAGACTGAGACCAGAGGAGACCTAAATAGGGAACACACGCTGCTTAATGACACAGCTGGAGCCTAGGCCTGCAACAAGACATGCCTCACACAATACCGTTAGTGACCACCAGAGGGAGCCCAGAAACACAGTTCACAGCACCACGCACAGCCGCCCTCACTCACCAGAGCCACGCACAGCCGCCCTCACTCACCAGAGCCACGCACAGCCACCCACACTCATCAGACCACGCACAGCCGCCCACACTCATCAGAGCCACGCACAGCCGCCCGTACTCATCACCGCCACGCACATCTGCCCGTATTCACCACTGCCACGCACAGCCGCCCGTACTCACCACCGCCACTCACAGCTGCCCGCACTCACCACCATCACGCACAGCCGCCCGCACTCACCACCGCCACGCACAGCCGCCCGCACTCACCACCGCCACGCACAGCCACCCGCAATCACCACCCCCATGCACAGCCGTCCGCACTCACCAGAGCCACGCACAGCCGCCCGTACTCACCACGGCCACGCACAGCCGCCCGTACTCACCACCGCCACGCACAGCCGCCCGCACTCACCACCGCCACGCACAGCCGCCCGCACTCACCACCGCCACGCACAGCCGCCCGCAATCACCACCCCCACGCACAGCCGTCCGCACTCACCAGAGCCACGCACAGCCGCCCGTACTCACCAGAGCCACGCACAGCCGCCCTCACTCACCAGAGCCACGCACAGCCGCCCGCACTCACCAGAGCCACGCACAGCCGCCCGCACTCACCAGAGCCACGCACAGCCGCCCGCACTCACCAGAGCCACGCACAGCCGCCCGCACTCACCACCGCCACGCACAGCCGCCCGCAATCACCACCCCCATGCACAGCCGTCCGCACTCACCAGAGCCACGCACAGCCGCCCGTACTCACCACGGCCACGCACAGCCGCCCGTACTCACCACTGCCACGCACAGCCGCCCGCACTCACCACCGCCACGCACAGCCGCCCGCACTCACCACTGCCACGCACAGCCGCCCGCACTTACCACCACCACGCACAGCCGCCCGCACTCGCCACCGCCACGCACAGCCGCCCGCACTCGCCAGAGCCACGCACAGCCGCCCTCACTCACCAGAGCCACGCACAGCCGCCCGCACTCACCAGAGCCACGCACAGCCGCCCGCACTCACCAGAGCCACGCACAGCCGCCCGCACTCACCAGAGCCACGCACAGCCGCCCGCACTCACCAGAGCCATGCACAGCCGCCCGCACTCGCCAGAGCCACGCACAGCCGCCCTCACTCACCAGAGCCACGCACAGCCGCCCGCACTCACCAGAGCCACGCACTGCCGCCCGCACTCACCAGAGCCACGCACAGCCGCCCGCACTCACCAGAGCCACGCACAGCCGCCCGCACTCACCAGAGCCACGCACAGCCGCCCACACTCACCAGAGCCACGCACAGCCGCCCGCACTCACCAGAGCCACGCACAGCCGCCCGCACTCACCAGAGCCACGCACAGCCACCCGCACTCACCAGAGCCACGCACAGCCGCCCGCACTCACCAGAGCCACGCACAGCCGCCCTTACTCACCAGAGCCACGCACAGCCGCCCACACTCATCAGAGCCACGCACAGCCGCCCACACTCACCAGAGCCACGTACAGCCGCCCACACTCACCAGAGCCACGCACAGCCACCCACACTCACCAGAGCCACGCACAGCCGCCCACACTCACCAGACCACGCACAGCCGCCCACACTCATCAGAGCCACGCACAGCTGAATGTACTCATCACTGCCACACACAGCTGCCCGTACTCACCACTGCCACGCACAGCCGCCCGTACTCACCACCGCCACTCACAGCCGCCCGCACTCACCACCGTCACGCACAGCCGCCCGCACTCACCACCGCCATGCACAGCCGCCCGCAATCACCACCCCCACGCACAGCCGTCCGCACTAACCAGAGCAACGCACAGCCGCCCGTACTCACCACGGCCACGCACAGCCGCCCGTACTCACCACCGCCACGCACAGCCGCCCGCACTCACCACCGCCATGCACAGCCGCCCGCACTCACCACCGCCACGCACAGCCGCCCGCACTCACCACCGCCACGCACAGCCGCCGGCACTCACCACCGCCACGCACAGCCGCCCGCACTCACCACCGCCACGCACAGCCGCCCGCACTCGCCACCGCCACGCACAGCCGCCCGCACTCACCACAGCCACGCTCAGCCGCCCGCACTCACCACAGCCAACTCAGCCGCCCACACTCTACACCGCCATGCACAGCCGCCTGCACTCACCTCCGCCACGCGCAGCCACCCGCACTCAGCACAGCCGCCCGCTCTCAGCACAGCCGCCCGCTCTCAGCACAGCCACCCGCAGTCAGCACAGCCGCCCGCACTCAACACCGCCACGTGCAGCCGCCCGCACTCAGCACAGCCACGCGCAGCCGCCCACACTCACCACCGCCACACACAGCCGCCCGCACTCACCACCGCCATGCACAGCCACCCGCACTCACCACTGCCACGCACAGCCGCCTGCACTCACCACTGCCATGCACAGCCGTCCGCACTCACCACCGCCATGCACAGCCGCCCGTACTCACCACCGCCACGCACAGCCGCCCGCACTCACCACCGCCACGCACAGCCACCCGTACTCACCACAGCCACCCGCACTCGCCACCGCCACGCACAGCCGCCCGCACTCGCCACCGCCACGCACAGCCACCCGCACTCGCCACCGCCACGCACAGCCGCCCGCACTCGCCACCGCCACGCACAGCCGCCCGCACTCGCCACCGCCACGCACAGCTGCCCGCACTCGCCACCACCACGCACAGCCGTCCACACTCACCAGAGCCACGCACAGCCGCCTACACTCACCAGAGCCACGCACAGCCACCCACAATCTTCAGAGCCACGCACAGCCGCCCACACTCACCAGAGCCACGCATAGCCGCCCACACTCATCAGAGCCACGCACAGCCACCCACACTCACCAGAGCCACGCACAGCCACCCGTACTCACCACCGCCACGCACAGCCGCCCGTACTCACCACCGCCACGCAAAGCCGCCCGCACTCACCACCGCCACGCATAGCTGCCCGCACTCACCACCGCCACGCACAGCCGCTCGCACTCACCACCGCCACGCACAGCCGCCCGCACTCACCACCGCCACGCACAGCCGCCCGCACTCACCACCGCCACGCACATCCGCCCGTACTCACCACCACCACGCACAGCCGCCCGCACTCGCCACCGCCACACACAGCCGCTTGCACTCACCACAGCCGCCCGCACTCGCCACCGCCAAGCACAGCCGCCCGCACTCGCCACCGCCACGCACAGCCGCCCACACTCGCCACCGCCACGCACAGCCGCCCGCACTCGCCACCGCCACGCACAGCCGCCCGCACTCACCACAGCCATGCTCAGCCGCCCGCACTCACCACAGCCAACTCAGCCGCCCGCACTCAGCACTGCCACGCGCAGCCGCCCGCACTCAGCATCGCCACGCGCAGCCGCCGCACTCACCACCGCCACACGCAGCCGCCCACACTCACCACAGCCGCCCGCACTCAGCACTGCCACGCGCAGCCGCCCGCACTCAGCACAGCCACGCGCAGCCGCCCGCACTCTGCACAGCCACCCGCACTCTGCACAGCCGCCCGCACTCTGCACAGCCACCCGCACTCAGCACAGCCGCCCGCACTCAGCACAGCCGCCCGCACTCAGCACCGCCACGTGCAGCCGCCCGCACTCAGCACAGCCACGCGCAGCCACCCGCACTCTGCACAGCCACCCGCACTCTGCACAGCCGCCCGCACTCTGCACAGCCGCCCGCACTCTGCACAGCCGCCCGCGCTCTGCATGCAGGATGGGAGCAGCACATGATAGGATGGGGGCAACGGATGGAACAGCACATGACAGGATGGGGACACAGGATGGAGCACCACATGACAGGATGGGGACGCAGGATGGGAGCACATGACAGGATGGGGATGCAGGATGGAGCAGCACATGACAGGATGGGGGCGCAGGATGGAGCAGCAAATGACAGGATGGGAGAGCAAGATGGGAGCAGCACATACCAGGATGGAGACCATATACCAATATAAATGCTCGCCACCCGGGTGTAGAACGGGTTCAATAGCTAGTTGCAGCTATAACGATAGGTACACCGCAAGATTACAGAAGCCAAGTGCTCAGACTGGCAGAGATACCCAGAGCATCGGTGCTCGAACCACGGGTGATTTATCATTTCATGCTAATTTATTTTGCATTTTCAGAAAACCCTTGTAGGGTCTGTTCAGATTCACTGTTTTTTCTGTTTATTGTTCTGCATCAGAGTGCTGGCAGGAAAAATTCTGCATTTTTGCAGCCTTTTCACTTGCATTTTTGCTTCCCATTCCCAGTTCTATAGGAAAAACAACGCTGCAAAAATGCTGAAAGACTTGACATACAACAGATTAATTAAAAAAAGTGTATTCTGGTCAGTGTCTGTGTCTGGTTGCTGTATTGGCATAGATTAATATAGTATATAGTATAATAGTTTTCACACTGTGCTTCTGCAGTGCATCTGGGGGCCCTGCCTGCATCCCCCTAAAATAGATTCACACAAATCCCCGATGGGTCCATTGACTGCAATGATACAAACAGAGTTCAAATGAATGCCATTTGTTTTTTTTTTCTAATATTTGTTGTCTGATTTATTTTTTGAAAGCGTCGGTTTGTGTTTTTTTTCTAAAAGTGTCCACTTTTCTGTGGCTGTTGGAACTGATGGACACATTCAGAAAAAAATCACCCGTTGAATTATGGTTTGTGACTTCTTGAAAGTTCCCCCTAAAGAATCCTGAGGTCGAGACTTGGAACAGAAATTATACCACTATACCAATATTGAACTTCATTGTGCAACTCTGACAAATACCTTCATGTCCAGAGGATCCCCAGATGTTTGAGGGCTGGACGAATGAGGACGAAGGGTCCCCATTTGTCCAGCCCTACTTAGAGACCAGCTGGAATGCTATGCAAAATTTGAACATATTCTTAAAAAGTGTTCTTTTGATCTTATGACTCTGACAGTAAATTATCTATAGAAGGCAATCATTTTTACCAAAGAAAATATCAACATTTGAAACCCAACTTGCACCTGACATTTCCACAGAACTGGAAACTTGAAAAATAAGGTCAAGATTACCATTGATCAACACTGATGTGACACTGAAATCAAGAAGAGGAATACATTTGTGAGGGATACAGAAGATTCCGAACTGGATAGTGTATAGATGGTGGGACAGATATGCGCCCACAAGATTTATAAACAGATCCTTTATCAAGGCCGCCACTAGGGTTGAGCGAAACGGGTCGGCTATTTTCAGAAGTCGCCGACTTTTGGCAAAGTCGGCTTTCATGAAACCCGACCCCTGTGTGGGGTCGGCCATGAGGTCGGCGATCTTCTGAATCTGGTATCGGAATTCCGATACCGAGTTCCGATATGTTTGCGATATCGGAAATCGGTATCGGAATCCACATTTAAGTGTAAAATAAAGAATTAAAATAAAAAATATTGATATACTCACCTCTCCGGAGGCCCCTGGACATCGCCACTGGTAACCGGCAGCCTTCTTTGCTTAAAATGAGCGCGTTCAGGGCCTTAGATGACGTCACGGCTTGTGATTGGTCGCGGCCGCCCATGTGACCGCCACGCGACCAATCACAAGCCGTGACGTAATTCTCAGGTCCTAAATTCCTAATTCTAGGAATTTAGGACCTGAGAATTACGTCACGGCTTGTGATTGGTCGCGTGGTGGTCACATGGGCAGCCGCGACCAATCACAAGCCGTGACGTCATCTAAGGCCCTGAACGCGCTCATTCTTAAGAAGGAAGGCTGCCGGAAAGAAGCAGAGCGCGTCCGAGGGTGAGTATATACCTAATAGGAATATACTCACCCTCGGCTTCTTTCTGGCAGCCTTCCTTCCTAAGAATGAGCGCGTTCAGGGCCTTAGATGACGTCACGGCTTGTGATTGGTCGCGTGGCGGTCACATGGGCGGCCGCGACCAATCAGAAGCCATGATGTCATGGAAGGCCCTGAACGCGCTCATTTTAAGCAAAGAAGGCTGCCAGTTACCAGCGGTAAGGTCCAGGCTGCGTCGGAGAGGTGAGTATATCAATATTTTTTATTTTAATTCTTTATTTTACACATTAATATGGATCCCAGGGCCTGAAGGAGAGTTTCCTCTCCTTCAGACCCTGGGAACCATAGTATCCCATTGCACTGCATTGGGTTTCGTGTTTCGGCCGACCCCGACCCCGACTTTTTTATAGGATCGGCCGATTTCACTCGACCCGACTTTTGAGAAAGTCGGGTTTCGTGAAACCCGACCCGATCCTATAAAAATAAAAGTCGCTCAACCCTAGCCGCCACCTTACGTTCGGATATAGAAAGATGGGATCTTTTTACCAACTCATCAGAAATTCACAAAATGAAGAGGACCAGAAGAAGGAATTGACACAAGAAACAACATGGACTCAACTTGAGTGACCTGCTCACAGGTACATCCCCACTGGTGGTAAATATCTCCTCAAGATCACTGGGTATTGCTGAATTGGCCGTATTACAAAAGGGATTGTCCTTTTGACCATGTATAGATATAAAAATATTAACTTGGAGATGGAACTTCAGTGATTTTTTCGCAAACAAAGATGAAAAGAACATTTTTCTAAAAAATCAATGGTTACTGAGCCACAATCTAACCGAACTAACAATGAGACACTGATTACAGCTGCTAGCCTGGGATTATTCTCAAAAATCACTGACAAACCTCCTCATGTCTCCCATGTTTTATAGAACATTTACAGTTTTGTGGATAATACTTTATAGAATCTTCAAGGTGACATTGACAAAGATTTGCTATATGATCCATCAAACCTTACGCTTCTAGACCAACAGGCCTTGAGATCACTACAAAGTGACAACAATCTAATTATCAAGCTCACTGACAAAGGGGTAGCCATTGTGGTCATGAACAGATCAGATTAACTCTTAAGGCCCCGTCACACATAGCGATTTACCAACGATCACGACCAGCGATACGACCTGGCCGTGATCGTTGGTAAGTCGCTGTGTGGTCGCTGGGGAGCTGTCACACAGACAGCTCTCTCCAGCGACCAACGATCGGGGGAACGACTTCGGCATCGCTGAAACTGTCTTCAACGATGCCGAAGTCCCCCTGCAGCATCCGGGTAACCAGGGTAAACATCGGGTTACTAAGCGCAGGGCCGCGCTTAGTAACCCGATGTTTACCCTGGTTACCAAAAAAAAACAAACAGTACATACTCACCATCTGATGTCCGTCAGGTCCCTTGCCGTCTGCTTCCTGCTCTGACTGAGCCGCCGTACAGAGAGAGCAGAGCGCAGCGGTGACGTCACCGCTGTGCTGTACTTTCACTTTCACTTTGCGGCGCTCAGTCAGTGTGGGAAGCAGACGGCAAGGGACCTGACGGACATCAGATGGTGAGTATGTACTGTTTGTTTTTTTTTAAAATTTACGCTGGTAACCAGGGTAAACATCGGGTTACTAAGCGCGGCCCTGCGCTTAGTAACCCGATGTTTACCCTGGTTACCAGTGAAGACATCGCTGAATCGGTGTCACACACACCGATTCAGCGATGTCAGCGGGACCTCAACGACCAAAAAAAGGTCCAGGCCATTCCGACACGACCAGCGATCTCACAGCAGGGGCCTGATCGCTGGTACGTGTCACACATAGCGAGATCGCTACTGAGGTCGCTGTTGCGTCACAAAACTTGTGACTCAGCAGCGATCTCGCTAGTGATCTCGCTATGTGTGACGGGGCCTTTAGAGGTTACGAGACAACCCAGCGATAATATGATCTATCAGAAACATCCCAATGATCCTACACACCAACTGTACGAATTGATCTCTGGTGTCCTCCAGAAGTTAATCGCCAGGGGGGGTGATAGACAAGACGTGTGAGTTCCTTCTGAAAAAAAAAACATTCTATTACACCATTATTTTATATAATACCAAAGATACACAAGAATTTGGAACATCCCCTTGGTAGACCTATTGTGGCATCCACTCAGTCAATCTGGAGCGGCCCCCAAATGCAGGGCAGCGGGGTACTCTGTACCTAGTCCCTCGGTCTCGGTTCTAGGAGTGTCACGGTGGCCCGACCCGGTCCGTGGCCCTGATAAGGGGCGCCCAAATAAAGGTGTAGGTGAGAGTTTGTCAAGTGTTAGTGACGCCACCTGTGGTATTCGGTCAGGGTGACCGACGCTGCTAGGGGTCTGCTGGGGTGATGGAATGGCAGCAAGATGGTGTAACTTCCCACAGGTGAAGTATGTCCCCAGGGCTTCCCTTGATGAGCAGATGGTAATGGTGTAGGTCGCAGTAAATGACGAGGACACAGAGTTGCAGTCTCTTTACCTTTTTACTGAAGGCTTCGGCATCCACAATCCAGAGCACTGCTAACAGGGCTGGCTGAGACTGGCCGGTCCGAAGGCACATCCAGAGTTCCCTTTGCAGGTGGAAATCAGTAGCCTTCCTACTAGCGCCTGGGTGTTGTAGTACTTCCCTGCTGAGCACCACGGGATAGTCCTCACAACTGTCCTGTATGTTTCTGTTCTTTCTCTCCATCCCCCAGATGGTTTGGATAGGACGCTGTTATGACCCCAATGGCGAGGGTCTCAGAGGAACAAGTAAGTCTGCGAAGTACAAAAATCCAGCTCATAGGGCAGTGGTAACTGGGTTGACCATATATCTACTCCTAACGCCAACACTAGAAGTAGCCGGGGAACATGCCTACGTTGGTCGCTAGATGTCTCGCGCCAGCCGGAGGACTAACTACCCCTAGAAGAGGAAAACAAAGACCTCTCTTGCCTCCAGAGAATAGACCCCAAAAGTTGGATACAAGCCCCCCACAAATAATAACGGTGAGGTAAGAGGAAATGACAAACACAGAGATGAACTAGGTTTAGCAAAGAGAGGCCCACTTACTAATAGCAGAATGTAGTAAGATAACTTATATGGTCAACAAAAACCCTATCAATATCCACACTGGAAATTCAAGAACCCCCGAACCGTCTAACGGCCCGGGGGGAGAACTCCAGCCTCCCTAGAGCTTCCAGCAAGGTTAGGATACAGATAATGTACAAGCTGGACAAAAATGCAAACAAAAACAAATAGCAAAAAGCAAGAAAGCAGACTTAGCTTAATCTAGCAGGAACCAGGATCAGTAGACAAGAGCACAACAGATTAGCTCTGATTACAACATTGCCAGGCATTGAACTGAAGGTCCAGGGAGCTAATATAGCAACACCCCTGACCTAACGACCCAGGTGAGCATACAAGGGATGGCAGACATTCCCAGAGTCAAATCACTAGTAACCACTAGAGGGAGCCAAAAAGGTAAATTCACAACAGTACCCCCCCCTTAGTGAGGGGTCACCGAACCCTCACCAAGACCACCAGGGCGATCAGGATGAGCGGTCTGAAAGGCACGAACCAAATCGGCCGCATGCACATCAGAGGCGACCACCCAGGAATTATCCTCCTGACCATAGCCCTTCCACTTGACCAGGTACTGAAGCCTCCGCCTGGAGAGACGAGAATCTAAGATCTTCTCCACCACGTACTCCAACTCGCCCTCAACCAACACCGGAGCAGGAGGCTCAGCAGAAGGGACCACAGGCACAACGTACCGCCGCAACAAGGACCTATGAAATACGTTGTGAATGGCAAACGACACCGGAAGATCCAGGCGAAAGGATACAGGATTAAGGATTTCCAATATCTTGTAAGGACCAATGAAGCGAGGCTTAAATTTGGGAGAGGAGACCTTCATAGGAACAAATCGAGAAGACAGCCATACCAAATCCCCAACGCGAAGTCGGGGACCCACACCGCGGCGGCGGTTGGCAAAACGCTGAGCCTTCTCCTGTGACAACTTCAAATTGTCCACCACATGACTCCAGATCCGCTGCAACCTATCCACCACAGAATCCACCCCAGGACAGTCAGAAGGCTCCACATGTCCCGAGGAAAAACGAGGATGGAAACCAGAGTTGCAGAAAAATGGCGAAACCAAGGTGGCGGAACTAGCCCGATTATTAAGGGCAAATTCAGCCAACGGCAAGAAGGTCACCCAATCATCCTGATCAGAAGAGACAAAACACCTCAAATAAGCCTCCAGAGTCTGATTAGTTCGCTCCGTTTGTCCGTTAGTCTGGGGATGAAAAGCGGACGAAAACGACAAATCAATGCCCATCCTACCACAAAAGGATCGCCAGAACCTGGAAACAAACTGGGATCCTCTGTCCGACACAATATTCTCAGGAATGCCGTGCAAACGAACCACGTTCTGGAAGAACACAGGAACCAGATCAGAAGAGGAGGGCAGCTTAGGCAAAGGAACCAAATGGACCATCTTGGAGAAACGATCACATATCACCCAGATGACAGACATGCCCTGAGACACCGGAAGATCAGAAATGAAATCCATAGAGATGTGTGTCCAAGGTCTCTTCGGGACAGGCAAGGGCAAGAGCAACCCGCTGGCACGAGAACAGCAAGGCTTAGCTCGAGCACAAGTTCCACAGGACTGCACAAATGACCGCACATCCCTTGACAAGGAAGGCCACCAAAAGGACCTGGCCACCAGATCTCTGGTGCCAAAAATTCCCGGGTGCCCTGCCAACACTGAGGAATGAACCTCGGAAATGACTCTGCTGGTCCATTTAGCAGGCACAAACAATCTGTCAGATGGACAAGAGTCAGGCCTACCAGCCTGAAATCTCTGCAACACACGCCGCAGATCGGAGAAATAGCTGACAAGATAACTCCTTCCTTAAGAATACCCACAGGTTCAGCGACTCCAGGAGCATCAGGCACAAAGCTCCTAGACAGAGCATCGGCCTTCACATTCTTAGAACCTGGTAAATACGAGACCACAAAGTCAAAACGGGAGAAAAACAATGACCAGCGGGCCTGTCTAGGATTCAGGCGTTTAGCAGACTCGAGATACATCAGATTTTTGTGATCAGTCAAGACCACCACACGATGCTTAGCACCCTCGAGCCAATGACGCCACTCCTCAAATGCCCACTTCATGGCCAACAACTCCCGATTGCCCACATCATAATTTCGCTCTGCTGGCGAAAACTTCCTGGAGAAAAAGGCACAAGGTCTCATAGTAGAGCAACCAGGGCCTCTCTGCGACAAAACGGCCCCTGCCCCAATCTCCGAAGCATCCACCTCCACTTGAAAGGGAAGTGAGGTGTCAGGTTGGCACAAAACAGGCGCCGAAGTAAACCGGCGTTTCAACTCCTGGAAAGCCTCCACGGCAGCAGGAGCCCAGTTAGCTACATCAGAGCCTTTCTTGGTCATATCCGTCAATGGTTTAACAACGCTAGAAAAATTTGCGATAAAACGACGGTAAAAGTTAGCAAAACCCAAGAACTTCTGAAGACTCTTAACTGACGAGGGTTGAGTCCAATCATGAATAGCTCGGACCTTGACTGGGTCCATCTCCACAGCAGAAGGGGAAAAAATGAACCCCAAAAAGGGAACCCTCTGTACACCAAAGAGACACTTTGAGCCTTTAACAAACAAAGAATTTTCACGCAAAATCTTAAAAACCATCCTGACCTGCTCCACATGCGAGTCCCAATCATCAGAAAAAACCAGAATATCATCCAGATAAACAATCAAAAATTTATCCAGATACTTCCGGAAAATGTCATGCATGAAGGACTGAAAAACTGAAGGTGCATTAGAGAGCCCAAATGGCATCACCAAGTACTCAAAATGACCTTCGGGCGTATTGAATGCGGTTTTCCATTCATCGCCTTGCTTAATGCGCACAAGGTTGTACGCCCCACGAAGGTCTATCTTGGTGAACCACTTGGCACCTTTAATCCGGGCAAACAAGTCTGACAACAGCGGCAAAGGATACTGAAATTTGACAGTGATCTTGTTTAAAAGCCGATAGTCAATACAAGGCCTCAAAGATCCGTCCTTTTTGGCCACAAAAAAGAATCCCGCACCAAGAGGGGAAGAAGAAGGACGGATATGCCCCTTCTCAAGAGACTCCTTGATATATGAACGCATCGCGGTATGTTCAGGTACCGACAAATTAAACAGTCTCCCCTTAGGAAACTTACTGCCAGGAATTAAATCTATTGCACAGTCACATTCCCTATGAGGAGGCAGTGCACTGGACGTAGACTCGCTGAAGACATCCTGATAATCAGACAAATACGCCGGAACTTCCGAAGGCGTAGAAGAAGCAATAGACAAGGGCAGGGAATCTCCATGAATTCCATGGCAGCCCCAACTTGACACCGACATTGCCTTCCAGTCCAAGACTGGATTATGGGTCTGTAACCATGGCAAACCCAAAACAACCAAATCATGCATCTTATGCAGAACAAGAAAACGTATCACCTCCCGATGTTCGGGAGTCATGCACATGGTAACCTGTGTCCAAAACTGCGGTTTATTTTTTGCCAAAGGCGTAGCATCAATACCCCTAAGAGGGATAGGATTTTCTAATGGCTCCAGAACAAAACCGCAGCGCTTGGCAAATGACAGATCCATCAGACTCAGGGCAGCACCTGAGTCTACAAACGCCATGACAGGATACGATGACAGTGAGCAAATCAAAGTTACAGATAGAATAAATTTAGGTTGCAAATTACCAATGGCGACAGGACTAACAACCCTAGTAAGACGTTTAGAGCATGCTGAGATAACATGTGTAGAATCACCACAGTAGTAACACAAGCCATTCTGGCGTCTATGAATTTTCCGCTCATTTCTAGTCAGGATTCTATCACATTGCATTAAATCAGGTGCCTGTTCAGACAACACCATGAGGGAATTTGCGGTTTTGCGCTCCCGCAACCGCCGGTCGATTTGAATTGCCAGGGCCATGGAATCATTCAGACCTGTGGGAATGGGAAAACCCACCATCACATTCTTAATGGCTTCAGAAAGGCCATTTCTGAAATTTGCAGCCAATGCACACTCGTTCCACTGGGTCAGCACGGACCATTTCCGAAATTTTTGGCAATACACTTCAGCCTCGTCCTGGCCCTGAGACATAGCCAGCAAGGCTTTTTCTGCCTGAATCTCAAGATTGGGTTCCTCATAAAGCAAACCGAGCGCCAGAAAAAACGCATCAATATCAGCCAATGCCGGATCTCCTGGCGCCAGCGAGAAGGCCCAATCCTGAGGGTCGCCCCGTAAAAAAGAAATAACAATTTTCACTTGCTGAGCGGAGTCTCCAGATGAACAGGGTCTCAGGGACAAAAACAATTTACAATTATTCCTGAAATTTCTAAATTTAAATCGGTCTCCGGAAAACAGTTCAGGAATCGGTATCTTAGGTTCTGACATAGGATTTCTGATAACATAATCTTGTATGCCCTGCACACGAGCAGTAAGCTGGTCCACACCTGTAATCAAGGTCTGGACATTCATGTCTGCAGCAAACACAAGCCACTCAGAGGTAAAGGGGAAAAGAAAAAAAAATGAGAAAGAGAAAAAAAAAAAACTTAGAATTTTCTTTCTTATAATCCCGCTTCTGCAATGCATTTAACATTTAATACTGGCCTGGCAAACTGTTATGACCCCAATGGCGAGGGTCTCAGAGGAACAAGTAAGTCTGCGAAGTACAAAAATCCAGCTCATAGGGCAGTGGTAACTGGGTTGACCATATATCTACTCCTAACGCCAACACTAGAAGTAGCCGGGGAACATGCCTACGTTGGTCGCTAGATGTCTCGCGCCAGCCGGAGGACTAACTACCCCTAGAAGAGGAAAACAAAGACCTCTCTTGCCTCCAGAGAATAGACCCCAAAAGTTGGATACAAGCCCCCCACAAATAATAACGGTGAGGTAAGAGGAAATGACAAACACAGAGATGAACTAGGTTTAGCAAAGAGAGGCCCACTTACTAATAGCAGAATGTAGTAAGATAACTTATATGGTCAACAAAAACCCTATCAATATCCACACTGGAAATTCAAGAACCCCCGAACCGTCTAACGGCCCGGGGGGAGAACTCCAGCCTCCCTAGAGCTTCCAGCAAGGTTAGGATACAGATAATGTACAAGCTGGACAAAAATGCAAACAAAAACAAATAGCAAAAAGCAAGAAAGCAGACTTAGCTTAATCTAGCAGGAACCAGGATCAGTAGACAAGAGCACAACAGATTAGCTCTGATTACAACGTTGCCAGGCATTGAACTGAAGGTCCAGGGAGCTAATATAGCAACACCCCTGACCTAACGACCCAGGTGAGCATACAAGGGATGGCAGACATTCCCAGAGTCAAATCACTAGTAACCACTAGAGGGAGCCAAAAAGGTAAATTCACAACAGGACGCACCTGTATTACGGGGTAGGCCTGGACTTATTTTATAGGGACCCTAGAGGCGCCCCTCTCCCACAATTGCCTCCGTTGTCTTCATTAGGTGTAAAGGTGAGACAGCCAACCTAGAGTTAACTGCCCTGCCGTAGTTCAAAGTAATGCGTAGAGCCTATTACTTCCTCGGTGCTCGGCCACCGGCTACGCGCCTCAGAAGGATGTTACCGATCTTGGGGCACGACTCCTCCTGGTTCTATCTCCTTTGTGCTGTGATCTCTTTTCTCACTTCTCCACAATATACTTCACTTCGTGTCCTTTTTTAGGAGACTGCCGCTATGCAGTGCAGGCACAGCTCTGTAACGATCTGTCTCGTGCTAGGCCACTGTCAGGATCCCACACCTGACAGGTCCTCCCTGGAACTCTCCCAGGCTGCTTTCTGACTAACTTCCTATCCAACCCCCAGTTTTAACAGAGTGTGGGGAGTGGCCTAATACATAGAACCGTTTGCTCCCCCTGGTGGCCGGAGTGTGAAGTCACATCTGTGTGTGACTGTGATACCTGGTCAGGTGAACTCCTTTAGTGCCATCAGACGTACCATCACTCCCCCTGGTGGAGGAGCGACGTTACTGCAACGACCAGACTCTGGGGCACTGCACTCCCCCCGTTAAATCCAGTACTCCCGGACTGGAAAAAGAAGAACAACAATACATGTTAGCAAAAGACATACAAATTTTTTTGGAAATGCTGTAAACAATTAAACATACAGGTCCTTCTCAAAAAATTAGCATATAGTGTTAAATTTCATTATTTACCATAATGTAATGATTACAATTAAACTTTCATATACTATAGATTCATTATCCACCAACTGAAATTTGTCAGGTCTTTTATTGTTTTAATACTGATGATTTTGGCATACAACTCCTGATAACCCAAAAAACCTGTCTCAATAAATTAGCATATTTCACCCGACCAATCAAATAAAAGTGTTTTTTAATGCCAAACAAAAAAAACATCAAATAATAATGTTCAGTTATGCACTCAATACTTGGTCGGGAATCCTTTGGCAGAAATGACTGCTTCAATGCGGCGTGGCATGGAGGCAATCAGCCTGTGACACTGCTGAGATGTTATGGAGGCCCAGGATGCTTCAATAGCGGCCTTAAGCTCATCCAGAGTGTTGGGTCTTGCGTCTCTCAACTTTCTCTTCACAATATCCCACAGATTCTCTATGGGGTTCAGGTCAGGAGAGTTGGCAGGCCAATTGAGCACAGTAATACCATGGTCAGTAAACCATTTACCAGTGGTTTTGGCACTGTGAGCAGGTGCCAGGTCATGCTGAAAAATGAAATCTTCATCTCCATAAAGCATTTCAGCCGATGGAAGCATGAAGTGCTCCAAAATCTCCTGATAGCTAGCTGCATTGACCCTGCCCTTGATGAAACACAGTGGACCAACACCAGCAGCTGACATGGCACCCCACACCATCACTGACTGTGGGTACTTGACACTGGACTTCAGGCATTTTGGCATTTCCTTCTCCCCAGTCTTCCTCCAGACTCTGGCACCTTGATTTCCAAATGACATGCAAAATTTGCTTTCATCAGAAAAAAGTACTTGGGACCACTTAGCAACAGTCCAGTGCTGCTTCTCTGTAGCCCAGGTCAGGCGCTTCTGCCGCTGTTTATGGTTCAAAAGTGGCTTTACCTGGGGAATGCGGCACCTGTAGCCCATTTCCTGCACACGCCTGTGCACGGTGGCTCTGGATGTTTCCACACCAGACTCAGTCCACTGCCTCCTCAGGTTCCCCAAGGTCTGGAATCGGTCCTTCTCCACAATCTTCCTCAGGGTCCGGTCACCTCTTCTCGTTGTACAGCGTTTTCTGCCACATTGTTTCCTTCCAACAGACTTACCATTGAGGTGCCTTGATACAGCACTCTGGGAACAGCCTATTTGTTGAGAAATTTCTTTCTGGGTCTTACCCTCTTGCTTAAGGGTGTCAATGATGGCCTTCTTGACATCTGTCAGGTCGCTAGTCTTACCCATGATGGGGGTTTTGAGTAATGAACCAGGCAGGGAGTTTTTAAAAGCCTCAGGTATCTTTTGCATGTGTTTAGAGTTAATTAGTTGATTCAGAAGATTAGGGTAATAGGTCATTTAGAGAACCTTTTCTTGATATGCTAATTTATTGAGACAGGTTTTTTGGGTTATCAGGAGTTGTATGCCAAAATCATCAGTATTAAAACAATAAAAGACCTGACAAATTTCAGTTGGTGGATAATGAATCTATAGTATATGAAAGTTTAATTGTAATCATTACATTATGGTAAATAATGAAATTTAACACTATATGCTAATTTTTTGAGAAGGACCTGTATAACAGTGCTCCCCTTTATGGGAGGTGAGAACACTTGAACGTTGTGAAAATCTTGGTCATGCACAGTTCATGACTCTCAGTTCAGTAAGTGCAACTTGAAACAGCAGGGATCCCGGGTAAACAAAGGGATCCCTTTTGAAAGTTTTGGAGCAATTCAGTGTTTATTACTCCATTGTCCATTTTAAACCTGTAACAAAGATATATATACAAACATTTTTAACCAAACAGCAGCACCCGTTAATACCTCCAAGTTTTGTAGCGAATTGGGGTTTGATTCTTGGTGCTACGTATAGACCTCCTCAGTGCCGGGGTTGCTAGTGATCTAACAGGACCCGCTGTGCTTGCTATCGCTGGTGTAGTGCACTGTCTTCTAGCTACACTTCTAGTGAGTCTGGGTAGCACTGGTATGCTAGAGCTCTCAGGACCGCTGCTACTAATTGTGGGCATGGAAGATTCACCGATAGCAGAGGGATGACTTGCCAATTCAACAGTTGGCACGGCATCCTCTGTCGGAATCTGCTGTGGTTGAGTTATAGCCAAAATCGCTTCGGCTATGGGAAACTGTTGGTGCAGAGTCTCTTTTGGCTCCAAATGATCTGGCATCACATTTGGTTCCGGCGGCTTCGGCTGACGAAACGCTAAGACAGGTACCACGATGGCCTGATTTATTCAAGTCCAAGACTGGGGAAAATTGCCAAGAACAGTGTGTATCATCTTCTCCTCTTCTATAGGTGGAGATGTTCCCGGATCTGTTTCCCTATCTTTCAACTTATCAGGGCATACTTTGAGGTGGTCTCTGAATATTGCTGTTGAAGTTTCTCCACCATCTTTGCTGATGAGACAGACCTTCGGATTGTCGAAGTTGGATGGCGGGATGGTATAGGGTTCTGCTTCCCATTGGTCATCCAGTTTGTGTAGTCTCCTCTTCCGTTTGAGTACTTGTTCACCTGGCGACAAGGGAATTGCAGGAGCATGCTGGTTGTAGTCCCTTTCTTGTTTTTGTCTGGCTTGGGCTAGACTTCTTTCCACGCATTCCTGCATTTTGCGGTACCTTTGCTGCCTTTCTGTATCCCAATCTGCATCTGACAAAGTATCTTCGGGGGTTAGGACCCCCATGTCTAGATCAACAGGCAACTTACTAGATCTCCCTCGCATCAGATATGCTGGAGTGCAGTTGGTGGAATTCACTGGGATGTGGTTGTACATGTCTACCAAGTCAGGCAACTTTGTTGGCCACAAGTTCCGTTCCTCCACAGGCAAGGTATTCAGTAAGTCGATTACCACTTGGTTCATCTTCTCGCACATCCCGTTAGTTTGTGGGTGATACGGTGTTGTTCTGATCTTCTTGCACCCGTATAAATTGCAGAATTCCTGGAACACCTCTGCTTCAAATGCTGGCCCTTGATCGGTCAGTACCTTCTCCGGGTACACACGTGGTCTACAGAAGCACTGCTGGAAGGTTTTGGTGGCCGTCCTGGCTGTCAGATCTTTGACAGGCACCACTACCAGAAATCTAGAGTAGTGGTCCATGATGGTGAGCGCGTACACATAGCCTGACCGGCTGGGTGTTAACTTCACATGATCTAGCGCGACCAGTTCAAGCGGCCGTTTGGTGATGATATGCTGCAGGGGATCCCTCTGGCTGTCACAGTCCTTCCTGCACAGGCTACATGGGCCACACTCTCGACACCACTTTTCGATGGCTTTCTTCATGCCAACCCAGTAGAACCTCCCACGGAGTATACTCTCCAACTTCCTCCATCCGAAGTGTCCTGCCCCATCGTGGTACGCTCCCAGAACCATTGGTGCATCTTGCCTTGGGACTACTATCTGCCATACCAACTCAGGAGTGCGTGGGTCTATGCTTCTTCGGCATAGCTTACCATCGTGGATAAACAGTTTGCCTCTCCCCTTCCACAGTTGTTGTGTCTCTTGTGGATCATCCGGATCGGGGTGCGAACCTGCCTGCGTCAGAAGCTCTTTCACCCGACGGACCGCGGGGTCACCATCCTGGGTCTCTGCCCATCCATGGAGGGGCAGGGGATTCAGCATGGCATCCTGCTTGTTCTTGTGCCTGTTCTCCACATTATGGGAACACTGGGTGGCCTTGGGGCGATGGAAAGCGGGCAACTCTATCTCTTCAAGTGCTTCCGGGTCTTCTCCCATTTCTGGCAAGTTGGGCATCCTGGACAATGCATCGGCATTCGCATTCTTGTGCCCTGCCCGGTACTTGATGGTGAAGTCATAGTTGGACAACCGGGCCATCCACCGCTGTTCCAAGGCACCAAGTTTTGCTGTGTCCAAGTGTGTTAGTGGATTATTATTTGTGAAGACGGTGAATTTTGCTGAGTCCAGGTAGTGTACGAAACCTCTCCGTCACTGCCCAAACGATGGCGAGGAACTCCAGCTTAAAGGAACTGTAATTGTCCGGGTTCCTTTCAGTGGGATGAAGTTTCCTGCTGGCGTAAATAATTACCCTCTCCTTGCCTTTCTGGACCTGGGACAACACTGCTCCTAGTCCCATGTTGCTGGCATCCATATACAGCACAAACGGTTGGTCATATTCAGGGTAGGCCAGTACCTCTTCTCCCATCAGCGCCAACTTTAAGCAAGTGAAGGATCCCTCCAGTCCGTCGTTCCAATCAAATGGGGTATTCTTACCCTTGGTTTTCTTGGATTGGGCCACCAACAGGTCTTGCAGTGGTGCGGCTTTCTTGGTGAAGTCCTTGATAAACCTCCTGTAGTAGCCTACCAACCCGAGGAACTGCCGGACTTCATGGAGGTTGCCAGGCTTTGGCCAGTCTTTGATCACAGTGACCTTGTCAGGGTCTGGGGCCACACCTTCAGCACTCACTACATGGCCCAGGTACTGCATTTTGGGCTTTAACAGATGGTATTTGGATGGTTTTACCTTTAAGCCAAAGTTGGACAGGGCTTTGACAACCTCGGCCAGGTGCTTCAGATGGTCCTCATAAGTCTTGGAGAAGACAATGACATCGGCCAAATATAGCAACATGGTTTCGAAATTCTTGTGTCCCAGACAGCACTCCATCATCCTCTGGAACGTTCCCGGGGCATTACACAATCCAAAAGGCATGTAGTTGAACTCGCAGAGACCCATCGGCTTCGTGAAGGCCGTCTTTTCCTTGTCCGCCTCTGCCACGGGAACCTGCCAGTACCCACTGGTGAAATCCAAGGTGGAGAAGTAGTTAGCAGATTTTAAAGCAGCCAAAGACTCCTCTATCCTGGGCAATGGGTATGCATCCTTATGTGTAATGCGATTTAGCTGCCTATAATCAACACACATCCTCATTGTACCATCTTTCTTCCTAACGAGGACTAATGGAGCTGCCCAGGGGCTACAACTGTCTCTCACTACCCCAGCCTCCTTCATCTCTCGCAACATGTCTTTGGCACACTGATAATGAGCTAGGGGTACAGGACGGTATCTCTCTTTTATGGGTGGATGATCTCCTGTGGGGATGTGATGTTGAATCCATTTTACCTGCCCAAAATCTAGGGGGTGCTTGCTGAATACCCACTCATACTCATGAACCACTCTGTAGGCCCCCTGTTTCTGGTGTGATGGGATAGAGTCAGTGCCCACATGTAATTCCTGACACCAATCTCTCGTTTGCCCTGCAGAGCCACTGTTCTCCGCCTGGTTGGATGGGACCTAGGGTTCAGGTGCCTGTATCACACTATTATCAACAGTAAATAGTTTAGCAAGTGTGGCATATTTGGTTAGATGGATCTCTTCCTCTCCACAATTAAGGACGCGTACTGGCACCCTCCCCTTGCGGACCTCAACCACTCCTCGGGCTGTCAGGAGGGTAGGCCTACTATCTGAACATACAGGTTCTACCAGGGCCTGGTAATCTTTACCCCTGAGGCCTATTGCTGCCCGACACCATATTATCATTTCACTCCAGGGGGGTATTGCAATGGGGGTTGAATCACTCACTGTGACACGGCCAATTTCATCACCAGTCAGTTCTACCTGTTGTCTCTGCATCAGAGCTCTGATTTCTTTCTGCAGGGCACGTTGTTCACTGTAACCAGCTGTTTCTGCCACCTGCTGTAACAAGACAATAACCTCTGCAAGATAATTTTCTATGACATTAGTACCAATGGTCATCAGGGGGTTACATTCACGTCGGTCAATGTCAACAATTACAATTCCTTGGGCCTCCAATTCTACCCGCCCCACTTTAATGGTGACCTCTTTGTACCCCACTTGTGGCAATGGCTGACCATTACTGGCTATTATAGTGAAATCATCATCGGGGCCACGAGTAATGTTGGTGTCCTCCCAATAACGCTTGTAAAGGATGTAAGGCATAGTTGTCACCTGAGAACCGGTGTCCAACAGAGCGTTCATGGGAAAACCGTCGATCACAATGGGGAGAACAGGTCGTCCTTCAATATATTTGGCTCTCCAATTTTGTGGGCCGGGTCGTCCTACTCCTGGGGGTCGGCCCTCTGCCCCAGGGGTTGCTTGTTTAAATGACAGTACCTTGCAAGGTGGCCCACCTGGTGGCAGCGGCGGCAGATGGGTCGTCCGTCCTGATGAAAGCGATCGTCGTCTCTGCCTCTGGTCAGCGGAATCCTCCTCTGTCTCCGCCAGGGGACATCCTCCCGTCTGGAAGCCAGCTTGATCTTTTCTTTGGGGGCCTCCTGTAGAGACTGTACGATCCAGGCTAAGGCAGCAACGCTCTTGGTCAGTTCTTGCATCTGGAGGCGTAGTCCTGCAGGGGAATCGTCTTCCAGGGTCTGGGCATCGGCCTCGGCAGAAACTGGAGTATCCGGCGCCACCTCCTGGTGGTACATGTTGCTCCTGCAGCACTTGGATGGCTTTCTCCTTAAATTGCGCAAAGGTCAGGTCAGGGTTCTGCATGGCCAGGATGTGCAGTTGGGCCCTTTGGTGACTGCACAGGAACCCCTCAATGAACCGCTCCTTCAAGAGTTTATCCTCATCTTGCATGCTGTTTGGATCATTCTGCTTGATGGCCCACAGTGCCTCCTGGAGATTAAGGGCATAGTCCCGTAAGCTATCCTGTGGCCTCTGCTTGCACCCATAGAACGTCAATTTAATTTCTGTGGCGGTGCGGGTGTCAAAGGTAGCTTTGAGCTTTGCAAAGACCTGCTGCGCAGTTCTCTTATCCGCAGCGGGCCAGGACTTCACTTCTCTCAGGGCCGCTCCAAACAGTTGGCCCGTTACCATGTGAACTTTCTGAGGCTCTGTCAAGGGATAAAACTCAAGTAGGCTGCAGATCCCTTCTTTAAAGTCAGTTAATGTATGCGATTCTCCAGAGCATCGTGGGAGCCTGGCTGCTCTGTTATGACCCCAATGGCAGAGGGTCTCAGAAATAATTACTAAGTCTGCAAACACAAAACACCAGCTCATAGGGCAGTGGTAACTGAGCTGACCATATATCTAATCCTAGCACCACAAATAGCAGCAGCCAGGGAACGTGCCTACGTTGGTTCTAGACGTCTCGCGCCAGCCGGAGAACTAACTAACCCTAGAAGGGAAAAGAAAGACCTTTCTTGCCTCCAGAGAAAATACCCCAAAAGTTGGATACAAGCCCCCAACAAATAAAAACGGTGAGGTAAGAGGAAAAGACAAACGTAAGAATGAGCTAGGTATTTAGCAAAGAGAGGCCCACTAGCTAATAGCAGAATATAGTAAGATGACTTATATGGTCAGCAAAAACCCTATCAAAATATCCACGCTGCATATTCAAGAACCCCCGAACCGTCTAACGGCCCGGGGGGAGAACACCAGCCCCCTAGAGCTTCCAGCAAAGTCAGGAATCACATTTAGTACAAGCTGGACAAAAATAGGAGCAAAGCAAATAACCAAAAAACAAAGAAGCAAGACTTAGCTTAATTTTGTACAAACCAGGACCAGCAGACAGGAGCAAACAGAAACGATCTGATTACAACGATGCCAGGCACTGGACTAAGGATCCAGGAAGTTTATATAGCAACACCCCTGGACTAACGACCCAGGTGGGTGCCAAACTGAGGAAAGACAATCCCAGAGTCATATCACTAGTAACCACAAGAGGGAGCCAAAAGGTCTAATTCACAACAGTACCCCCCCTTAAGGAGGGGTCACCGAACCCTCACCAAGACCACCAGGGCGATCAGGATGAGCAGCGTGAAAGGCACGAACTAAATCGGCCGCATGCACATCAGAAGCAACCACCCAGGAATTATCCTCCTGACCATAGCCCTTCCACTTGACCAGATACTGAAGCCTCCATCTGGAGAGACGAGAATCCAAGATCTTTTCCACCACGTACTCCAACTCGCCCTCAACCAACACCGGAGCAGGAGGCTCAACAGAAGGAACCACAGGTACAACGTACCGCCGCAACAAAGACCTATGGAACACGTTGTGAATGGCAAACGACACCGGAAGATCCAAGCGAAAGGACACAGGATTAAGGATTTCCAATATCTTGTAAGGACCGATGAAGCGAGGCTTAAATTTAGGAGAGGAGACCTTCATAGGAACAAATCGAGAAGACAGCCATACCAAATCCCCAACACGAAGTCGGGGAGCCACACCGCGGCGGCGGTTGGCAAAACGCTGAGCCTTGTCCTGTGACAACTTTAAGTTGTCCACCACATGATTCCAGATCTGCTGCAACCTATCCACCACAGAATCTACCCCAGGACAGTCAGAAGACTCCACATGTCCAGAGGAAAAACGAGGATGGAAACCAGAGTTGCAGGAAAATGGCGAAACCAAAGTAGCGGAACTAGCCCGATTATTAAGGGCAAACTCAGCCAACGGCAAGAAGGTCACCCAATCATCCTGATCTGCCGAAACAAAACACCTCAAATAAGCCTCCAGAGTCTGATTAGTTCGCTCCGTTTGTCCATTAGTCTGAGGATGAAAGGCAGACGAAAACGACAAATCAATGCCCATCCTAGCACAAAAGGATCGCCAGAACCTGGAAACAAACTGGGATCCTCTGTCAGACACAATATTCTCAGGAATGCCGTGTAAACGAACCACATTCTGAAAGAACACAGGAACCAGATCGGAAGAGGAAGGCAGCTTAGGCAAAGGCACCAAATGGACCATTTTAGAAAAGCGATCACATACCACCCAGATGACAGACATGCCCTGAGACACCGGGAGATCTGAAATGAAATCCATGGAAATGTGTGTCCAAGGCCTCTTCGGGACAGGCAAGGGCAAGAGCAACCCGCTGGCACGAGAACAGCAAGGCTTAGCTCGAGCACAAGTCCCACAGGACTGCACAAATGACCGCACATCCCGTGACAAGGAAGGCCACCAAAAGGACCTAGCCACCAGATCTCTGGTGCCAAAAATTCCCGGATGCCCTGCCAACACCGAGGAATGAACCTCGGAAATGACTCTGCTGGTCCACTTATCAGGAACAAACAGTCTGTCAGGTGGACAAGAGTCAGGTCTACCAGCCTGAAATCTCTGCAACACACGTCGCAAATCGGGAGAAATGGCCGACAAGATAACTTCCTCTTTAAGAATACCAACTGGTTCTGCGACTCCAGGAGAGTCAGGTACAAAGCTCCTTGAAAGAGCATCAGCCTTCACATTCTTTGAACCTGGTAAATACGAGACCACAAAGTCAAAACGGGAGAAAAACAATGACCAGCGGGCCTGTCTAGGATTCAGGCGTTTAGCAGACTCGAGATACATCAAATTTTTGTGATCAGTCAAGACCACCACACGATGCTTAGCACCCTCGAGCCAATGACGCCACTCCTCAAATGCCCACTTCATGGCCAGCAACTCCCGATTGCCAACATCATAATTCCGCTCAGCAGGCGAAAACTTCCTAGAGAAGAAAGCACATGGTCTCACTACCGAGCAACCAGGGCCTCTCTGCGACAAAACGGCCCCTGCCCCAATCTCAGAAGCATCCACTTCGACCTGAAAGGGAAGTGAGACATCAGGCTAGCACAAAACAGGCGCCGAAGTAAACCGGCGCTTCAACTCTTGGAACGCCTCCACGGCTGCAGGAGCCCAGTTAGCAACATCAGAACCTTTCTTGGTCATATCCGTCAAAGGTTTAACAACGCTAGAAAAATTAGCGATAAAACGACGGTAGAAGTTAGCAAAACCCAAGAACTTCTGAAGACTCTTAACTGACGTGGGTTGAGTCCAATCATGAATAGCTCGGACCTTGACTGGGTCCATCTCCACAGCAGAAGGGGAAAAAATAAACCCCAAAAAGGGAACCTTCTGTACTCCAAAGAGACACTTTGAGCCCTTAACAAACAAAGCATTCTCACGCAAAACCTGAAACACCATCCTGACCTGCTCCACATGTGAGTCCCAATCTTCAGAGAAAACCAGAATATCATCCAGATAAACAATCATAAATTTATCCAGATACTTCCGGAAAATATCATGCATAAAGGACTGAAACACTGAGGGAGCATTAGAGAGCCCAAAAGGCATCACCAAGTACTCAAAATGACCTTCGGGCGTATTAAATGCTGTCTTCCATTCATCTCCATGCTTAATGCGCACAAGGTTGTACGCACCACGAAGATCTATCTTGGTGAACCACTTGGCACCTTTAATCCGGGCAAACAAGTCCGACAACAGAGGCAAAGGATACTGAAATTTAACAGTGATTTTATTCAGAAGCCGATAGTCAATACAAGGTCTCAAAGATCCGTCCTTCTTGGCCACAAAAAAGAATCCCGCACGAAGAGGGGAAGAGGATGGACGGATATGCCCCTTCTCCAGAGACTCCTTGATATACGAACGCATTGCGGCATGCTCAGGTACAGACAGATTAAATAGTCTTCCCTTAGGAAATTTACTACCTGGAATCAAATCTATGGCGCAGTCACAGTCCCTATGAGGAGGCAGAGCACTGGACCTGGACTCGCTGAATACATCCTGATAATCAGACAAATACTCAGGAACTTCCGAAGGAGTAGAGGAAGCAATAGACACCGGCGGGGAATCAGCATGAATTCCCTGACAGCCCCAACTTGACACAGACATTGCCTTCCAATCCAAGACTGGATTGTGGGTCTGTAACCATGGCAGACCCAAAACGACCAAATCATGCATTTTATGCAGAACAAGAAAACGAATCACCTCCCGATGTTCAGGAGTCATACACATGGTTACCTGCGTCCAAAACTGCGGTTTATTTTCCACCAATGGCGTAGCATCAATACCTCTAAGAGGAATAGGATTTACCAACGGTTCAAGAACAAAACCACAGCGCTTGGCAAATGACAGATCCATATGACTCAGGGCAGCACCTGAATCCACAAACGCCATAACAGGGTAAGAAGACAATGAGCAAATTAAAGTCACAGACAAAATAAATTTAGGTTGCAAATTACCAATGGCGACAGGACTAACAACCCTTGTTAGGCGTTTAGAGCATGCTGATATAACATGTGTAGAATCACCACAGTAAAAACACAACCCATTCTGACGTCTATGATTTTTCCGCTCATTTCTAGTCTGAATTCTATCACATTGCATTAAATCAGGTGTTTGTTCAGACAACACCACCAGAGGATTAGCGGTTTTGCGCTCCCGCAAACGCCGGTCAATTTGAATAGCCAGCGCCATGGAATCATTCAGACTTGTAGGAATGGGGAAACCCACCATTACATTCTTAATGGCTTCAGAAAGGCCATTTCTGAAATTTGCGGCCAGAGCACACTCATTCCACTGAGTAAGCACGGACCATTTCCGAAATTTTTTGGCAATACACTTCAGCTTCATCCTGGCCCTGAGAAATAGCCAGCAAGGCTTTTTCTGCCTGAACTTCAAGATTGGGTTCCTCGTAAAGCAATCCGAGCGCCAGAAAAAACGCATCAATATTTGCCAATGCCGGATCTCCTGGCGCTAGCGAGAAAGCCCAATCCTGAGGGTCGCCCCGTAAAAAAGAGATAACAATTTTAACTTGCTGAGCTGAATCTCCAGATGAACGGGGTCTCAGAGATAGAAACAATTTACAATTATTCCTGAAATTCCTAAACTTAAATCGGTCTCCAGAAAACAGTTCAGGAATAGGTATTTTAGGTTCAGACATTGGACTACTGGTAACAAAATCTTGTATGCCCTGCACACGAGCAGCAAGCTGGTCTACACTTGTAATCAAGGTCTGGACATTCATGTCTGCAGCAAGCACAAGCCACTCAGAGGTAAAGGGGAGGAAGAGAGGAAAAAAAAAAAAACAAAACTCAGAATTTCCTTTCTTATTATCCCACTTCTGCAATGCATTAAACTTTCAATGTTGGCCTGGCATACTGTTATGACCCCAATGGCAGAGGGTCTCAGAAATAATTACTAAGTCTGCAAACACAAAACACCAGCTCATAGGGCAGTGGTAACTGAGCTGACCATATATCTAATCCTAGCACCACAAATAGCAGCAGCCGGGGAACGTGCCTACGTTGGTTCTAGACGTCTCGTGCCAGCCGGAGAACTAACTAACCCTAGAAGGGAAAAGAAAGACCTTTCTTGCCTCCAGAGAAAAGACCCCAAAAGTTGGATACAAGCCCCCAACAAATAATAACGGTGAGGTAAGAGGAAAAGACAAACGTAAGAATGAGCTAGGTATTTAGCAAAGAGAGGCCCACTAGCTAATAGCAGAATATAGTAAGATGACTTATATGGTCAGCAAAAACCCTATCAAAATATCCACGCTGGATATTCAAACGTCTAATGGCCCGGGGGGAGAACACCAGCCCCCTAGAGCTTCCAGCAAAGTCAGGAATCACATTTAGTACAAGCTGGACAAAAATAGGAGCAAAGCAAATAACCAAAAAACAAAGAAGCAAGACTTAGCTTAATTTTGCACGAACCAGGACCAGCAGACAGGAGCAAACAGAAACGATCTGATTACAACGATGCCAGGCACTGGACTAAGGATCCAGGAAGTTTATATAGCAACACCCCTGGACTAACGACCCAGGTGGGTGCCAAACTGAGGAAAGACAATCCCAGAGTCATATCACTAGTAACCACAAGAGGGAGCCAAAAGGTCTAATTCACAACACTGCTCCACATATATATGGCATGGGGAAGGGCATTATGGCCGCTGTAGCTGCAGCGGTGTCTGGCTGGCTGATGGGAGCAGCAAGCTTTGTGGGACCCGGCGGCGGTACAAGGCCTGCGGCTGCGCATATTGCGGGGCCTGGGGGCGCTTCTGAGTCACCGGCTGCGACTGCCGCCACCTCCCCTCTGGGATCTGACATGGCCGCTCTCCCCCTCCGCTAGCCTGGTGGAAGTCGGGGTTCCTTTCCCACCCTCTTGCTTCGCGCTCCTTTCGGCTGGCTCCTCCCACGAAGCTACGGCTCCTCCCCTTGCGCTCCACACGGCGCGGCAATGGCAGATTTTGGTGGTAAATAGCAATACACAGTCTTTGCAATAAATCACGATTCAAGCACAATTCAGTCACAGTTCCAAGGCACACATGACCTGATTCTCAGGCTTAAGTAGATCCTGTTCGTGACGCCAAGTTTGGAGCGGCCCCCAAATGCAGGGCAGCGGGGTACTCGGTACTGGGTCCCTCGGTCTCGGTTCTAGGGGTGTCACGGTGGCCCGACCCAGTCCGTGGCCCTGCTAAGGGGCGCCCAAATAAAGGTGTAGGTGAAAGTTTGTCAAGTGTTCGTGACGCCACCTGTGGTATTCGGTCAGGGTGACCGACGCTGCAAGGGGTCCGCTGGGGTGATGGAATGGCAGCAAGATGGTGTAACTTCCCACAGGTGAAGTATGTCCCCAGGGCTTCGCTTGATGAGCAGATGGTAATGGTGTAGGTCGCAGTAAATGACAAGGACACATAGTTGCAGTCTCTTTACCTTTTTACTGAAGGCTTCGGCATCCACAATCCAGAGCACTGCTAACAGGGCTGGCTGAGACCGGCCAGTCCGAAGGCACATCCAGAGTTCCCTTTGCAGGTGGAAATCAGTAGCCTTCCTACTAGCGCCTGGGTGTTGTAGTACTTCCCTGCTGAGCACCACGGGATAGTCCTCACAACTGTCCTGTATGTTTCTGTTCTTTCTCTCCATCCCCCAGATGGTTTGGATAGGACGCACCCGTATTACGGGGTAGGCCTGGACTTATTTTATAGGGACCCTAGAGACGCCCCTCTCCCACAATTGCCTCCGTTGTCTTCATTAGGTGTAAAGGTGAGACAGCCAACCTAGAGTTAACTGCCCTGCCGTAGTTCAAAGTAATGCGTAGAGCCTATTACTTCCTCGGTGCTCCGGCCACCGGCTACGCGCCTCAGAAGGATTTTACCGATCTTGGGGCACGACTCCTCCTGGTTTTATCTTCTTTGTGCTGTGATCTCTTTTCTCACTTCTCCACAATATACTTCACTTCGTGTCCTTTCTTAGGAGACTACCGGTATGCAGTGCAGGCGCAGCTCCGTAACGATCTGTCTCGTGCTAGGCCACTGTCAGGATCCCACACCTGACAGGTCCTCCCTGGAACTCTCCCAGGCTGCTTTCTGACTAACTTCCTATCCAACCCCCAGTTTTACCAGAGTGTGGGGAGTGGCCTAATACATATAACCTTTTGCTCCTCCTGGTGGCCAGAGTGTGAAGTGTAGTGTGTGACTGTGATACCTGGTCAGGTGAACTCCTTTAGTGCCATCAGATGTACCATCACTCCCCCTGGTGGAGGAGCGACGTTACTGCAACGACCAGACTCTGGGGCCAGAAGTCATTTTGCTTTCATTTGATGTAAAGGACATCTATACATCCATCTCACATGCACAGGGCATCAAATCAATACACAAACTATTAACCTCATCAGGGATGGATCCAGACATAAGTGATCTCTGTACAGAACTTTTGACCTTAGTCCTCACTAAGAACTACATTTTTTAGGACTACTTCTATCTTCAAATCAGAGGAACAGCAATGGGCTCTAATGTGGCCCAACATATGCAAATTTTACATGGCTGCATTTGAGGATAAAATAGTCTACACTAACCATCTTTTTCAATTGAATGCTCTGATATGATACATTAAAACGTAAAGAGGCTTACTGGATCCATCAGTTGCAGACTGTGGCCCCTCAAAGGCTTGAATAGGGAATATCCCTTTAAATAGAAATTAGACTGATTTCAAAAAATGATTAATAGCAGAATATATTACCTATCGTTTAGTTTAAAACTAGATTTTTATACCCTTCAATTGATTTCTGCTTGTTGTTCATACATTATATTGGTCTTACCTTTATACACTTCGAGTAGCTTCAAAGCTTTATACTTATTTTAAGAGACCTTATTCGAAGACTCGTTTTTGATATTCTGTTAATTATTTCTTTTACTTCACGTATGTTTGTATATCTGCTCTTTTATAAAAATCAATAAAAAGAACATTGAAAAGAAAAAAAAAAAAAAAAAGAAAAGAATAGGGAATACGACCTTCTCTCCTTCCTGTAGAATTTTCAAACCTTCCAACAATATCCACTTCTTTATTTTGGCAATTAGGCTGTTATTATATAGTTTTTTTGTATATGGTAATATGAACTTATCTGTTTTGTATGTGTTTACCTATTGTCTTATGTATCTGTGTACCTTCATTGATGTGCATCTGATTACTCTCTGTATGGAGTTACATATATCTGACTTTCCGATTGGATCTCAAGTAATATACTTTAGATAAAGTTGTTTATATTTATTACAAAATGCATTGTATTACATATCTAATTATGTTTATCCTCTTTACAGAGTTATATGTAATGAATTCCTCTACAAGCTCCCATTGTTCCTGGTCCCTTCCCTTTGACTTCATTTCCGCAAGTTGCCTGCTTGACTGCCTAAATATTGCTTTTCTTTGCATGCTCCTGTATAGGGTTGAGCGAAACGGATCGGACAAATTCAAAAATCGCCGACTTTCGGCAAAGTCGGGTTTCATGAGGTCGATGAGGTCGGCGATCTTCGCGCCAAAGTCGCGTTTCGTATGACACTTTCAGTGCCATTTTTCAGCCAATGAAGGAGGACGCAGAGTGTGGGCAGCGTGATGACATAGGTCTCGGTCCCCACCATCTTAGAGAAGGGCATGACAGTGATTGGCTTGATTTCTGCAAGAAAAAAGACAATGGGGGCACCACGGTCAGTGGGATTCAACCCAGGCCTAGAAATGTGCCTGGTATGTAATAAGATGCAGATGAATAAGCTGTCCAATACCCACCAAAAATGAAGCCACCAGTGCGTGGCAACACGCGTTGGGTGTCTGCTGCCCGCACTTTCCATTTTCAGGGTACACATGCCCTCTTGGTCCTGCCCATGACCGTTGTACACAGGATTTGGCTACCTATGCACTGTATTTCTTTACTTTTCCCAGGCGCTTGGTCTCATTTTTGGTGGGTATTGGACAGCTTATTCATCTGCATCTGTATTCTCAGCCTTGCCTTTACCATCCATATGGCTGGTTTCATGTTCGTTGTATAACCGCTTCATTTGTGGACACCATGGCACGTTTATCATATGGTGCAGTTAGGTTATGTTTGTCCCCAGGTTTACATGACGTCTCTTCATGTGAGTGACTATATGGGGTTGGTTTGGCTGGTTATAGTTATTTCCTCAGTCTTCCATCACGCTGTCATTTCAGGCCATTTTTACTAGTGGGCATGTGTATTTCACTCTGTTTGGGTATGTGCGGGTTTTTGGCCTTATTTTGGGCTTTTGCAATTATGGGGTTATTCCATATCCCCTTGTTTTAAATGTTTTTAAGTGTGTTTTGCCTTTTGTATGTATATTTGTTCAATAAAGTTGTGATTTGTTATTTACTGGGTGGTGATTCCCATTTATAAGGCCTACCTTTCTTCTCTTATTACATACCTGGCTTGCTTTCTGCGGCATCACAGGGGCTATAAAGGGGCGTGCACACCGACCACCACCTTACTTCTGCCGATCTCAGCATAGGGAGAGGTTGCTGCAGCTTCATCAGAAGCAGGGATATCGTTAGGGATGGAAGATTAACCCCCAAACCGCTTGTGCTGTAGCAATTTCCACTGTCTAACACCACCTCTTTTTGCATGGACAGTGGAGGCTAGATTTTTGTGCATCAGCTCTGTAGCTTATTAGGCTGCCTTATAAGGCTCACAGATAGCTGCATTGCTGTTTGTACACCGCTGTGCAAACCAACTGCTTTTTTAAAAGCAAAAATCCTGTTGCTCCTTTCTGCACAGTTATCTTGTTTATTTGTCCACACTTTTGTGTGCAGCAGTCCTTTTTATTGCTGGATGCCATACTTGTCCTGAGATCATTGTAGGGAGATTTAAATTGCCACTAAATGGATCTACGTCAGTTTTGTTTGTCGTATATCTGCCAGCCACGTTCTGCCTTTTACATTGTGTAGTGAAATATATAGGGCCTGTTTTTTGCTGCAGTCTGCCCCCCAAAAAAGGGAGATTTAAATTGCCACTAAGTGGATCTACGTCAGTTCTGTTTGTTGTATATCTGCCAGCCACGTTCTGCCTTTTACATTGTGTAGTGAAATACATCGGGCCTGTTTTTTGCTGCAGTCTCCCCCCCAAAAAAGGGAGATTTAAATTGCCAACAAGTTTATATACGTCAGTTCTCTTTGTCGTATATCTGCCAGTCACGTTCTGCCACTTACATTGTATAGTCTAATACACAGGGCCTGTTTTTTGCTGCAGTTTCCCCCCCAAAAAAGGGAGATTTAAATTGCCACTAAGTGAATCTGCGTCAGTTCTGTTTGTCGTATATCTGCATGCCACGTTCTGCCTTTTACATTGTGTAGTGTTATACATAGGAACTGTTTTTTGCTGCAGTCTCCCTCCAAAAAAAAGGGAGATTTAAATAGCCACTAAGTGGATCTACGTCAGTTCTGTTTGTTGTATATCTGCCAGCCACGTTCTGCCACTTACATTGTATAGTATAATACACAGGGCCTGTTTTTTGCTGTAGTCTCCCCCCAAAAAAAGGGAGATTTAAATTGCCACTAAGTGGATCTACATCAGTTCTGTTTGTCGTATATCTGCCAGCCGCGTTCTGCCTTTTACATTGTGTAGTGTAATACACAGGGCTTTTTTTTTTTGCTGCTGTCTCCCCCCAAAAAAAGGAGATTTAAATTGCCAACAAGTTTACCTACGTCAGTTCTGTTTGTCGTATATCTGCCAGCCACGTTCTGCCACTTACATTGTGTAGTGTAATACACTGGGCCTGAGTTTTGCTGCAGTCTCCCCCCTCAAAAAAAGGAGATTTAAATTCTCAACAAGTTTATATACACCTTCGACCTTGTTTTACAGTACCATATAACGGTTGTTAGTTTGGTTACATTTTCCCAAAAATGAGGAAGTCTGGTGGAAGAGGCCGTGGGCGGTCGTTGCCAGCTGGTAATGATGGTGGTGGTGGTGGTGGAGCATCTGGTGGTAGTGGGAAAAGCAAAATAGCACCTAAGGCTCGAGTTGTTGAGCCAGCATCATCGTCTGACTACACAAGGCCTTGAAGGCTCCCTTATCTGGGAGTAGGAAAACCGCTTTTAAAGCCGGAGCAGCAGGAAAAAGTTTTGGCTTTCCTTGCTGACTCAGCCTCTAGCTCTTTCGCCTCCTCTTCAGACAGTTTGAAATATAAAAGCAGCGAGTCGTCTGTGGATGCTCCCAGTCAGGAACAAGTTGCTTCCTTGTGTCCTTCACCCAAAGCAAAAATGAAGGATGCGGCAGGCAACACTACAGTTTACTCCATGGAGCTCTTTACACATACCGTGCCAGGGTTAGAAAGGGAAATAGTTAACAGCCCATTACAAGATGAATCGGACATGGAGTGCACAGATGCACAGCCACAGCTAGATTATTATGCTGTTCCATTGACTCAGATCACTACATTGCCCTCGCAGTGTACTGAGCCAGAATCTGACCCTGATGAGACTATGGTGCCCTGTCCCGAATGCTATAGCACCGTACACGGTGACTAGTGTTGAGCATACCGATACTGCAAATATCGGGTATCGGCCGATATTCGCTGTATCGGAATTCCGATACCGAGTTCCGATATTTTTGCGTTATCGGTAATCGGAATCGGGATTCATATTCATGTAAAAAATAAAGAATAAAAATAAAAAATATGGATATACTCACCCACCGACGGCCCCTGGCTCTCAGCGGTGCAACCGGCAGCCTCCGTTCCTAAGAATGCAGTGAGTGTAGGACCTGCGATGACATCGCGGTCTTGTGATTGGTCGAATGACCGCTCACGTGACCGCTCACATGACTGCGACATCATTGAAGGTCCTTCACTCTGCATTCTTAGGAATGGAGGCAGACTCTTGCAGCGGTGACAGCCTGTCCGAGGGTTAGTATATCCATATTTTTTTTTTTTTATTCTTTATTTTTTACATGAATATGGATCCCAGGGCCTGAAGGAGAGTTTCCTCTCCTTCACACCCTGGGAACCATCCAGGATCGCTCCCTATTACGTTCCGATATTTGTGTCCCATAGACTTGTATTGGTATCGGGTATCGGCGATATCCGATATTTTTTGGATATCGGCCGATCCAATCCGATACCGATACTTTCAAATATCGGACGGTATCGCTCAACTCTAACGGTGACACAGAGGAAGGTGCACATGACATTGAAGAGGAGGTGATAGTTGACCCAGTTGTTGACCCAGATTGGCAGCCATTGGGGGAACAGGGTGCCGCTGGCAGTAGCTCTGAAGCGGAGGAGGATGATCCGCAGCAGGCATCTACATCGCAACAGCTTTCATCTGGCAGGCCCGTATTTGGCCAAAAACGTTTGACAAAACCAAAAATACTTTTAGGACAGCGTGGCCATCCGGTGAAAATAGCACAGCGTGCAAGGCCTGAAAAGGTATTCAATAGTAGGAAGAGTGCAGTGTGGGAATTTTTTAACCAAGATCTGAATGATCAGTGCAAAGTTATCTGTAAGAAATGCTCAAAGACCTTTAGCAGAGGGAAGGATGTCCAAAATTTAAATACAACGTGCATGCGTAGACATTTAACCAGCATGCACTTGCAAGCCTGGACTAACTACCAAATGTCCCGTACCGTTGGTGCACCCGCTCAGAATGAAGGTAGTCAGCAACGCTACATTGCTTCCCTCACTGTAAGCCCACCACTTAGGACACCAACAGCAGCAAAGGTGTAGGTATCATCGCAAGGCCAAAGCAGTCAGGGAATCACAAGGTTCTTGGTAGGAAACACTGTATGTAGGCCAACATCAAGAATACCATCACCTACCCTCTCTCAATCTGCCATGTCCACCACCACCCCTGCAGTTCCACCATATGCAGCTCTCCAGTCCTGCTCACCCTACAAGAGACTCTTGTTAGGAAAAGGAAGTACTCATCCTCTCATCCGCGTACACATGGTTTGAATGCCCACATTGCTAGACTAATCTCGTTAGAGATGATGCCCTACCGTTTGGTTGAAAGCGAAGCTTTCAATGCCCTGATGGACTAAGCAGTATGACCTACCCAGTCGACACTTCTTTGCGAGAAAAGCCATCCCAGCCCTCCACCAGCATGTCAAAGACCGCATTGTCCATGCATTGAGGCAATCAGTCAGTAGAAAGGTGCACCTCACAACAGATGCATGGACCAGTAGGCATGGTCAGGGACGTTACGTGTCCATCACGGCGCACTGGGTTAATGTGGTGGATGCAGGGTCCACAGGGAACAGCCATAGTGGGACAGTTCTGCCTAGTCCACGGCCTAGGAAACAGTTGGCTGTAGGCATTCACCACCCCTCCTCCTCCTCCTCCAGGAGCGAAAGCTCGTCCACAGAGCGCAGTCGCACGACCACTCCATCCACAGCTGCCAGTGTTGCACACGAGGTGTCCCATTATGGAACAGCTAGTAGTAAGTGTCAGCAGGCTGTGTTGGAAATGAAGTGTTTGGGCAACAACAGACACACCGCGGAAGTACTGGCCGAGTACTTGCAGCAAGAAACTCAGTTTTGGCTGGGCAGTGTACATCTTGAGGTAGGCAAGGTAGTCAGTGATAACGGAAGGAATTTTATGGCTGCCATAGCCCTTTCAGAACTGAAACACATACCTTGCCTTGCTCACACCTTGAACCTGGTGGTGCAGTGCTTCCTGAAAAATTATCCGGGGTTACCAGCCCTGCTCCTGAAGGTGCGAAGACTTTGCTCGCACATCCACCGGTCGCCCGTACACTCCAGCCGTATGCTGAACCATCAGCGATCGCTGAAGCTTCCCCAGCACCGCCTAATAATCGATGTTGCAACAAGACGGAACTCCACACTGCACATGCTTCAGAGGCTGTGCGAACAGAGGCATGCTGTAATGTATTTTTGGGAGGATACACATACACGGGCAGACAGTTGGATGGCCGACATGGAGTTGTCTGGTGTGCAGTGGTCGAAGCTAAAAGACCTCTGTCAAGTCCTTCAGTGTTTTGAGGAATGCACACGGCTGGTAAGTGCAGACGACGCCATCATAAGCATGAGCATCCCACTAATGAGTCTGCTGATGCAAAGATAAGGAGCAGGAATCTGCGGCCGAGGAGGAGGGAAGCCTTGATGACAGTCAGCCATTGTCTGCTCAGGGAACTCTCTTGGATGAGGTGGCGTACGAAGAGGAGGAGGAGGAGGAGGATGATGGGGATGAATATTTATGGGAGGAGGATGCTTCTCAGGGGGCAATAGAAACTGGTGGCGTTGCAAGGTCAGGTACAGGGTTTTTGTGGGAGACAAGTGATGTTGATTTGCAAGAAAGTGCTCCTCAACCCAGCACAAGCAGTGAATTGACACCTGGAACATTGGCCCACATGGCTGATTATGTCTTGCGTATCCTAAAAAGGGACCCCCGCATTATAAAAATGATGACTGATGGCGATTACTGGTTGGCCTGCCTCCTGGATCCACGATATATATAAAGGGAAATTACAAAATATCATGCCACATGAGAACCTTGAGCAAATATTGGCTACCAAACAAGCAACTCTCTTAGACCGTTTGCTTCAGGCATTCCCAGCACCCAGCGGCGGTGATGGTTCTCACACGAGCTGTAGGGGGCAACATGTCAGAGGTGTTAGAGGTGCACAAATCAAAAGTGGCGTTTGACAGAGAGGTTTTATGACCAGGTTGTGGAGTGATTTTGCAATGACCGCAGACACGACAGGTACTGCTGCATCGATTCAAAGTGACAGGAGACAGCATTTGTCCAGTATGGTTACGAACTATTTTTCCTCACTTATCGATGTTCTCCCTCACACGTCATTCCCCTTTGATTACTGGGCATCTAAAATAGACACCTGGCCTGAATTGGCAGAATATGCATTACAGGAGCTCGCTTGCCCTGCTGCTAGTGTGCTATCAGAAAGAGTCTTCAGTGCTGCTGGTTCAATACTGACCGAAAAAAGGACTCGTACGGCTACCCGAAATGTTGATGATCTAACCTTCATTAAAATGAACCAATCATGGATTTCAAATTATTTTGCCCCACCTTCCCCTGCTGACACGTAGCTTGCCTGAAAAATGTCTTGCTTTTGGCCTCCTCTTACTGACTGCTCCAATTCCTCCATTTGCAGCTGCTGAATGTCCACCATAGGCCATATTTATACCTCCCTAAATGGTCTGACTCCCCCCACAGGGCCGTGGTCACCACTTGGCACAAGCACCCGTGCGAGTGCCGTTTGCCTGGACAGGTGGGTGTGCCCACTTTTGGGCGACAGCACTGGCACAGGGTCCCTCATAGTACAATGAAGTCTCTCTGGCGGTGGTGGTGCACACCCAACGTCAGACACACCGTCGTAATATGAGGGGCCCTGTGCCAGTACCGCTGCCCACGAGAGAGTGTTCCCCCCCAGCTCAAACAGTGCTCTACCACTTGCAAAACTTACCTCTCACTGCTCCACCACTGTTTAGTCTGTGCTGTTAAATCCTTCAATGGCACTGCCAATACAAATTTGTTGAAATGATAGATGATAGTAAAAATATACAGGGCCTCTGCCCTCCAATTAGACCAGTTAATACTGTGTGCGAACTACCACTGTCTGCTGCTCAGCAGAGGAGCCCACCCCTGTACCTAGCTTTGCCACCTGTTTATTTAGGAACATTGTTTTGGCAGACATTTAGCCCACTTTACTATTTTGGCCTACTAACTGTGTCAGCCACTCCTTCCAGTTGTCCTCCACCGAGCAAAGCAATGCCGTCTGTGTACTCCAGTTACAAATTTTGAACTGCATTTAGCCTACTTTTTTATTTTAGGCCTACTAAGTCTGTCTGCGCCACTCATAACAGCTGTCCTACATTGAACAAAGCTATGCCGCCTGTGTACTCCAGTTACCAATTTTGATCTGCATTTCGCCTACTTTTTTATTTTAGGCATACTAAGTCTGTCTGCACCACTCATTACAGCTGTCCTCCATTGAACAAAGCTATACCGCCTGTGTACTCCAGTTACCAATTTTGAACTGCATTTAGCCTACTTTTTTAATTTAGGCCTAATAAGTCTGTCTGCGCCACTCATTACAGCTGTCCTCCATGGAACAAAGCTATGCCGCCAGTGTACTCCAGTTACCAATTTTGAACTGCATTTAGCCTACTTTTTTATTTTAGGCCTAATAAGTCTGTCTGCTACACTCATTACAGCTGTTCTCCATTGAACAAAGCTATGCCGCCTGTGTACTCCAGTAACCAATTTTGAACTGCATTTAGCCTACTTACTTATTTAGGCTTACTAACTGTGTCTGCCTCCCATTACAGTTGTCCTCCACTGAACAAAGCTAAGCCTCAATTTTCATCCTGTTTCGGATATTAAACTGCATTTGGCCTACTTGTTTGGTTGGGCCTACTAATGGTGTCTGCTGCTGCTTGTTGTTCTCCTCCACTACTAACGGTGTCTGCCGCTTTTTGATTTTCTCCTCCACTGAACAAAGCTGAGCCTCAATTTTCATCCTGTTTCGGATATTAAACTGCATTTGGCCTACTTGTTTGGTTGGGCCTACTAATGGTGTCTGCCGCTCCTTGCTTTTCTCCTCCACTGAACAAAGCTGAGCCTCAATTTTCATCCTGTTTCGGATATTAAACTGCATTTGGCCTACTTGTTTGGTAGGGCCTTCTAACGGTGTCTGACGCTGCTTGTTGTTCTCCTCCACTGAACAAAGCTGAGCCTCAATTTTCATCCTGTTTCAGATATTAAACTGCATTTGGCCTACTTGTTTGGTTGGGCCTACTAACGGCGTCTGCCGCTCCTTGCTTTTCTCCTCCACTGAACAAAGCTGAGCCTCAATTTTCATCCTGTTTTGGATATTAAACTGCATTTGGCCTACTTGTTTGGTTGGGCCTACTAACGGTGTCTGCTTGTTGTTCTCCTCCACTGAACAAAGCAGTGCCGCCTGTTTACTCCTGTTACCAATTTTGAACTGCATTTGGCCCACTTTATTACTTTGGCCTACTAACTGTGTCTGCCACTCATTACAGTTGTCCTCCACTGAGCAAAGCAATGCCGCCTGTTTAGTCCTGTTACCACATTTTAACTGCATTTAGCCTACTTTATTATTTGGGCCTTCTAACTGTGTTTTCTTCTCATCCTGCCCATTGCCCAGCCACTGCTAGATGAGTCTGCTGGTACATTGACCCAGATCACTACATTCCCCTTGCACTCTACACAGCCAGAATCTGACCCTGCTGAAAGTCAGGTTCCTTTTCCCGCATACTATACCACCTTACACGGGGACAAAGAGGAAGGTGCAGATGAAAGTGCAGGTTCCTTCATCGGGTGGGGGGCATACTCGTTGGTGACGTCACTGGCACAGGGCCCCTCATAGTACGCAAAAGTGTCTCTGCCGGTGGGAGGCGCCCCCGCTGTCAAACACCGCCATACTTTGAGGGGCCCTGTACCAGTGCCAATGCGAACGAGTGGGCCCCGCCTGCTTGCTCAGGATCACAGCACTTGCAAAGTTTAAATACTTACCTCTCCCTGCTCCACCGCCCTGATGTAGTCCGCGTTTCCTGGGCCCACTAAAAACTTGAACTAGCCCTACCCCCCCACAACTTTAGCCAAATGACCCCCAATTTTCAATGACTAACTATTATTATAAGGTAAATTAAAATTGACAAGCTTAAGTAACAAGAATTGATGTTTTTGGCATTAAAATGGGCACTGTAGGTGTTTTCCTGTCCTCCACTCACTGCCGACTTTGATTCCCCATTGACTTGCATTGGGTTTCGTGTTTCGGTTGGCCCCCGACTTTACGCAATAATCGGCCGATTTCACCCTGCCCGACTTTTGAGAAAGTCGGGTTTCGCGAAACCCGACTCGATCCTAAAAAAGAAAAAGTGTCTCAACTCTACTCCTGCAGCCCTTTAAAAAGCACCATGGAATTTTTTTCCCCATGGTGGAGTTACTCTTTGCCACATGGGGTTTTTTTGCCTTCCCCTGGATCAACATGTTAGGGCATGTTAGGTTAGGCTATGGGTTGAACTAGATGGACTTACAGTCTTCCTTCAACCTTAATAACTATGTAACTAACTATGTAACTATGAATTAAAAAACTGACTGTGGAACACACATTCCTTCAGTGAAACGCATATTTCCGGTCCTTGGAATGCTCTCTCATGTCATTTTCGGTGACATCACTTCTGGTCTTACGGCCTGAGCACTATTCAATTTGTAGCACATATCTACACATGTCCCACCTCCGGTCTTTTAATACTCAGCACTACAGGTACACGGACATTACCTTCAACCAGCGGTGTATGCCATGGTAAGCCTGGATCATTCTATCATTACTTATCCATGGGTAGGCACAACCTTGAGAGGCATACCAGGCTTTCTAAAAGTACATACTCACTCTGGCTTCATCTATTTATTGCGTAGAATGTATCCATAGAGTACACTGAGTCCCATTACCTCTTTATTATTCCAGCCTAGCACTGAGCAGTCTGGTAGGTTTTACCCTCTCCTAACCCTTACCTCTATTTTGGTTTCTTTGCTCTTTATTTTTTATTTCTTGTCTCTATATACACTGTGTGTGTGGGGGGGGGACTCCATATACATTCAGCTATAATGTTACTATTAACCCTCTGCATAATTTTTCTGAAATATTAATAATGTTTGATAATGTCTATCATGGATGTATATACTTTGGTTACCTTATGAATGTATTTTGCTTTTGTTATAGTACACTGAGGAAGGTCTTAAACAACCAAAATGTTTGGTAGGTACTAATTGTGGACTGCACTAAAAATCATATATCCTATCCGTTACATTAACCCCTCTCTGACCTTAGACGTACTATCCAGTCGAGGTGACCTGGGCCTATCTGACCTTCGACGGGATAGTACGTCAAAGCGATCGGCCGCGCTCATGGGGAAAGCGCGGCCGATCGTGGCCGGGTGTCAGTTGACTATCGCAGCTGACATCTGGCACTATGTGCCAGGATTGGTCACGGACCGCCTCCGGCACATTAACCCTCGGCACACTGCGATCAAACATGATCGCAGTGTTCCGGCGGTATAGGGAAGCATCGTGCAGGGAGGGGGCTCCCTGTGTGCTTCCCTGAGACCCCCGGAGCAATGTGATGTGATCGCATTGCTCCGAGCATCTCTTACCTATCCCTGCAGGCCCCGGATCCAAAATGGCCACGGGGCTGCATCCGGGTCCTGCAGGGACTACCGGGTCCAGAGCAGGCGCTGGTAAGCCTGCAGCACTGTAAGTCAGATCGCTGATCTGACAGAGTACTGTGCAAACTGTCATATCAGCAATCTGTGATGTTCCCCCTGGGACAAAAAAAAAGTAAAAAAAAAAAATTCCACACGTGTAAAAAAAAAACGAGGCAAAAAAACAATGCTTTATCATACCGCCGAACAAAAAGTGGAATAACACGCGATCAAAAAGACAGATATAAATAACCATGGTACCGCTGAAAGTGTCATCTTGTCCCGCAAAAAACAGGCAGCCATACAGCATCATCAAAGTAAAAATAAAAAAGTTATAGTCCTCAGAATAAAGCGATGCCAAAATAATTATTTTTTCTATAAAATAGCTTTTATCGTATAAAAGCGCCAAAACATAAAAAAATGATATAAATGAGATATCGCTGTAATCGTACTGACCCGAAAAATAAAACTACTTTATCAATTTTACTAAACGTGGAACGGTATAAACACCTCCCCCAAAAGAAATTCATGAATAGCTGGTTTTTCGTCATTCTGCCTCACAAAAATCGGAATAAAAAGCGATTAAAAACTGTCACGTGTCCAAGAATGTTACCAGTAAAAACGACAACTCATTCTGCAAAAAACAAGACCTCACATGACTCTGTGGACCAAAATATGGAAAAATTATAGGTCTCAAAATGTGGAGACGCAAAAACTTTTTTGCTATAAAAAGCGTCTTTGAGTGTGTGACAGCTGCCAATCATAAACATCCGCTATAAAAAACACTATAAAAGTAAATCAAACCCCCCTTCATCACCCCCTTAGTTAGGGAAAAGTAATAAAATTAAAAAAATGTATTTATTTCCATTTTCACATTAGGGTTAGGGCTAGGGTTAGGGCTAGGGTTAGGGCTAGGGTTAGGGTTAGGGTTAGGGTTAGGGCTAGGGTTAGGGTTAGCGCTATTGTTAGGGCTAGGGTTAGGGCTAGGGCAAGGGTTAGAGTTCGGGCTAGGGTTGGAGCTAAAGTTAGGGTTAGGGTTGGGGCTAAACTTAGGGTTAGGGTTGGGGCTAAACTTAGGGTTAGGGATTGGATTACATTTACGGTTGGGATTAGGGTTGGGATTAGAGTTAGGGGTGTGTCAGGGTTAGGGGTGTGGTTAGGGTCACCGTTGGAATTAGGGTTAGGTGTGTGTTTGGATTAGGGTTTCAGGTAGAATTGTGGAGTTTCCACTGTTCAGGCACATCAGGGGCTCTCCAAACGCGATATGGTGTCCAATCTCAATTCCAGCCAATTCTGCATTGAAAAAGTAGAACAGTGCTCCTTCCCTTCCGAGCTCTCCCGTGCGCCCAAACAGGGGTTTACCCCAACATATGGGGTATCAGCGAACTCGGGACAAATTGGACAACAACTTTTGGGGTCCAAGTTCTCTTGTTATCCTTGGGAAAATAAAAATTTGGGGGGTTAAAAATCATTTTTGTGGGGAAAAAAAAAGATTTTTTATTTTCACAGCTCTGCGTTGTAAACTGTTGTGAAACACTTGGGGCTTCAAAGTTCTAACAACACATCTAGATAGGTTCCGTGGGAGGTCTAGTTTCCAATATGGGGTCACTTGTGAGGGGTTTCTACTGTTTGGGTACATCAGGGCCTCTACAAATGCAACGTGACGCCTGCAGACCAATCCATCTAAGTCTGCATTCCAAATGGCGCTCCGTCCCTTCCGAGCTCTGCCATGTGCACAAACAGTGGTTCCCCCCACATACAGATTATCAGTGTACTCAGGACAAATTGGACAACAACTTTTGGGGTCCAATTTCTCCTGTTACCCTTGGGAAAATACAAAACTGGGGGCTAAAAAATAATTTTTGTGGAAAAAAAATATTTTTTATTTTCACGGCTCTGCATTATAAACTGTAGTAAAACACTTGGGGGTTCAAAGTTCTCACAACACATCTAGATAAGTTCCCTGGGAGGTCTAGTTTCCAATATGGGGTCACTTGTTGGGGGTTTCTACTGTTTGGGTACATCAGGGGCTCTGCAAATGCAACGTGATGCCTGCAGACCAATCCATCTAAGTCTGCATTCCAAATGGCGCTCCTTCCCTTCCGAGCTCTGCCATGCACCCAAACTGTGGTTCCCCCCCACATTTGGGGTTTCAGCGTACTCAGGAAAAATTGGACAACAACTATTGGCATCCAATTTATCCTGTTACCCTTGTGAAAATTAAAACTGGGGGCTAAAAAATCATTTTTCTGAAAGAAAAAATTATTTTCATGGCTCTGCGTTATAAACTGTAGTGAAACACTTGGAGGTTCAAAGCTCTCAAAACACATCTAGATAAGTTCCTTAGGGGATCTGCTTTCCAAAATAGTGTCACTTGTGGGGAGTTTTAATGTTTAGGCACATTAGGGGCTCTCCAAACGCGACATGGTGTCCCATTTCAATTCCAGTCAATTTTGCATTGAAAAGTCAAACGGCGCTCCTTCCCTTCCGAGCTCTGCCATGCGCCCAAACAGTGGTTTACCCCCATATATGGGGTACCTTCGTACTCAGGACAAATTGCACAACAGCTTTTGTGGTCTAATTTCTTCTCTTACCCTTGGGAAAATAAAAAATTGGGGGTTAAAAATCATTTTTGTGAAAAAATAGGATTTTTTTTTACGGCTCTGCATTATAAACTTCTGTAAAGCACTTGGGTCAAAGTGCTCACCACACATCTAGATAAGTTCCTTAAGGGGTCTACATTCCAAAATGGTGTCACTTGTGGGGGGTTTCAATGTTTAGGCACATCAGGGGCTCTCCAAACGCAAAATGGCGTCCCATCTCAATTCCAGTCAATTTTGCATTGAAAAGTAAAATGGTGCTCCTTCCCTTCCGAGCTCTGCCATGCTCCCAAACAGTGGTTTACCCCCAAATTTGGGGTATCAGCATACTCAGGACAAAGTGTACAGCAACTTTTGGGGTCCATTTTCTCCTGTTAACCTTGGTAAAATAAAACAAATTGGAGCTGAAATAAATTTTGTGTGAAAAAAAGTTAAAGGTAAATTTTTATTTAAACATTCCAAAAATTCCTGTGAAACACCTGAAGGGTTAATAAACTTCATGAATGTGGTTTTGAGCACCTTGAGGGGTGCAGTTTTTAGAATGGTGTCACACTTGGGTATTTTCTTTCATATAGACCCCTCAAAATGACTTCAAATGAGATGTGGTCCCTAAAAAAAATGATGTTGTAAAAATGAGAAATTGCTGGTCAACTTTTAACCCTTATAACTCCCTAACAAAAAAAAAATTTGGTTCCAAAATTGTGCTGATGTAAAGTAGACATGTGGGAAATGTTACTTATTAATTATTTTGTGTGACATATCTCTGTGATTTAAGGGCATAAAAATTCAAATTTGGAAAATTGTGAAATTTTCAAAATTTTTGCCAAATTTCCAATTTTTTCACAAATAAACGCAAGTTATATCAAAGAAATTTTACCACTATCATGAAGTACAATATGTCACGAGAAAACATTGTCAGAATCGCTAAGATCTGTTGAAGCGTTCCAGAGTTATAACCTCATAAAGGGACAGTGGTCAGAATTGTAAAAATTGGCCCAGTCATTAACATGCAAATCACCCTTGGGGGTAAAGGGGTTAAAGTTCCACAAATAGTGGGGAGTGAACAGAAAAGCCCCAAATAAGAGAAAAAAATATTTTCCAAAAAATTAACAATTTATTAAATGATTTAATTAAAACAAATCTTAAATATAAAAAAAACATAGTAACCTCAGATGTGAGAGACAACTGTTGGGTACGGACACCTTTAAACGCACCCTGCTGGTGTACTACATCACATGAATTTATATAAAATATGGAAAAATATATATGAGAGGGAAGCAGTGTATTGGTAATCAATCATGCTAGAAGCAAAACAATGCCATTAAATAAAGTGCATTGTGCTGAGGTAAGGTAAAGCTGTGTGCCCAAGTCCCATATAGAGTAAAAATGGCAAACGATATTGCATATAGAACGATCTAAATATTAGAGCTATGGGTTATCAAGTCCCTCTTGTTTTAATCATATAAACCGCACCTAGCAAAATATAATATTATAAATGCAGGCAATGAACCTCTCAACGTGTACTTACTGATAGTGTGGAGTCAGTGCGGTGTCCCTCCAACCTGATGCTCGTTTCATCCATACTTCTTCAGGGGGTAGGTTGGATTAAGAGAGAGACTGGACCTTATGAACTTCAGTGTGACCAATGAGCCGCCGAATAGAATGGCGCGTGTTTAGTTGAAATTGCCATGGAGATGCAGCACGCCGAGTCCTTCCATCGCTCTCCTGTAAGTGACTCATCATCTCCGGCAGTCGGACCGCAAACACGCAGGCAGTTATGGTATTTAAAGTGCTAGTGTGCTAAGGATAGTAAATAAAGGTGCTTCTCACAAAATTACATTAGCATTAAAAAGTTAATTTGTTTAAATTCTTCAATACAAAAAGATAATCTTATATATTATATAGAATTATTACAAGCAGAGTGATCTATTTCAGGTGTTTATTTCTGTTTATGTTGATGATTATGGCTTACAGCCACTGAAAACCCAAAAGTCATTATCTCAGTAAATTACAATAATTTATAACACCAGCTTGAAAAATGATTTTAAAATCCAAAATGTCGGATTACTGAAATGTATATTCAGTAAATGAACTCAATACATGATTGAGGATCTTTTTGCATCAATTACTGCAGCAATGTGGCGTGGCATGGAGGCAATCAGCCTGTGGCAGTGATGAGGTGTTATAGAGGCCTAGGTTGCTTTGATAGCAGCCTTCAGCTCATCTGCATTGTTGGGTCTGGTGTCTCTCATCTTCCTCTTGACAATATCCTATAGATTCTCTATGGGGTTAAGGTCAGGCGAGTTTGCTGGCCAATCAAGCACAGTGATACTGTTGTTTTTAAACCAAATATTGGTACTTTTGGAAGTGTGGACAAGTGCAAAGTCCTGCTGCTGGAGAATTAAATTTCCATCTCCAAAAAGCTTGTCAGCAGAGGGAACCATGAAGTGCTCTAACATTTCCTGGTAGATGGCTGAACGTACTTTGATCTTGTTACTTTTGCCAGTGTAGACAGGTGCCAAGTCCTCCTGGAAAATTAAATTTCCATCTCCAAATAGATTGTCAGCAGAGGGAACCATGAAGTGCTCTAAAATTTCCGGATAGATGGCTGCATTTGGTCTTGATAAAACACAGTGGACCTACACCAGCAGATGACATGGCTCCCCAAACCATCACTGATTGTGGAAACTTCACACTAAACCTCAAGTAGCTTGCATTGTATGCCTCTCCACTGTTCCTCCAGACTCTGGGACCTTGATTTTCAATTGAAATGCAAAATTTACTTTCCTTGTGGAGTGTGTTAATGACTTCCTTCTGGACATCTGTCAAGTCAGCAGTCTTCCCCATGATTGTGGAGCCTACTGAAGCAGACTAAGGGCCTTTTTAAATGCTTAAGAAGCCTTTGAAGGTGTTTTTTTGTTAACTATTCTGATTTACCGAGATAATGACTTTTGGGTTTTCACTGGCTGTAAGCCATAATCATCAACATAAACAAAAATAAACACTTGAAATAGACCACTTTGTTTGTAATGACTCTATATAATATATGAATTTCACTTTTTGCATTGAAAAACTGAAACAAATTAATTTTTTTATGATATTTTAGTTTTGTGAGATGCACCTATAATAATATATGCTATAATACTTGTACTGGCTCTATTATATATGATATTAGAAACATTCCCATATGAAAACATGGCTAACAATATTGTTACCAAATAAACATGCTCATTGATAATCATGATTATGTTAATAATACTCTGTGCATTGCTATAAATGAAAATAAGTGATAATATTGCCAAAAAAGTGCTAATAATAATCATGATTATGTTGACAATATTTTGTGCTAGCTAATGTGAGATAAGAGTTTACCTAAATATAATGAAAATAATATGAAGGTGCAAATAAAATACTAATTAGGATTAGCATTCAATGGATTATTATAACATATGTGCTACATTTTATATACATAAAGGATCATTATAGATAGCATTAATTTCCTTATTGTGCATGACAAAATTGAGGCAGAGCCAGTATGATCCAGGATCATTTAAAATGAAGACCACGCTCACAAACATGATGCAAAAGTCATCAGTGGCCCCAAGGGGATGACAATCCGGTAGCACAGACACCTCAAGGTAACTCTGGATTAGGTGGTACCTGTGCTGACTACAAACCCTAAACTAACACCACAACTAGAAGTAGCCGTGGGATGTACCTAAAACGTCCTAGACACCTCGACACAGCCGGAGGACTAAATACCCCTATAGATGGAAATGGGAATTCTATCTTGCCTCAGAGCAGAACCCCAGAGGATAGGCAGCCCCCCACAAATATTGACTATGAGTATAAGAGGAAAAACACACGCAGGCAGAAAAACAGGGTTTAGCAAAAGAGGCACTTCTAGCTAAACAGAAAAGGATAGGACAGAATTCTAAGCGGTCAGTATTAAAATATTAAAAATATCCACAGCAGATAATACAAATATACTACATCTAACTAAAGACATAGAAAGTATATCTGCATCTCCTGAGAATCCAGCATGACTGAAAAATCCAAACAAAGTCTAAGCTGGACAAAAACACAATTAATTGCACTGAATTGCAAAACACACTGCACGTGTGCACAGAGACAAAAAACCAGACACTTATCTTAGCTGAATTGGCAGCAGGGCATGAGGAGCCAGAGAGAGATGCAATCCCTCCAAGTACAATGGACAACTGGCATGGATTAAAGGATCCTACACACCTAAATACCTAATAGAGCTGCAATCAGCAGAAACACCTGCCCGGATTACAAGTCCAAGACAACTGCACTACCACCAGCAACCACCGGAGGGAGCCCAAGAGCAGAATTCTCAACAGTTCCCCCCCCTTGAAGAGGGGTCACCGAACCCTCACCAGGCCGATCAGGACGAGCCAGATGAAAGGCACGGACCAAATCAGCAGCATGGACATCAGATGCAAAAACCCAAGAATTATCCTCCTGGCTAGGGTCGAGCGACCTTTACATTTATAGGATCAGGTCGGGTTTCACGAAACGCGACGTTTTCAAAAGTCGGGTCGAGTGAAATCGGCCGATCCTATAAAAAAGTCGGGGTCGGGGTCGGCCGAAACTCGAAACCCAATGCAGTGCATTGGGTTTCCAATGGTTCCCAGGGTCTGAAGGAGCGGAAACTCTCCTTCAGGCCCTGGGATCCATATTCAAGTGTAAAATAAAAAATTAAAATAAAAAATATCGCCATACTTACCCTCTGATGCGCCCTGGTACTAAGCGGGAACCTTCCTTCCTTAGAATCAGCCTTCCAGGACCTTGCAGTGACGTCGCGGTGACGTCGCGGCTTGTGATTGGTCGCGCGGCCGCCCATGTGACCGCTCGCGCGACCAATCACAAGCCGCGACGTCACTGTGACGTCACCGAAGGTCCTGGAAGGGCTGATTCTTAGGAAGGAAGGCTGCCAGAAAGAAGCCGAGGGTGAGTATATTCCTATTAGGTATATACTCACCCTCGGACGCGCCCTGCTTCTTTCCGGCAGCCTTCCTTAAATCTGAATTCCGATACCAATTCCCGATATCTTAAACATATCGGGAATCGGTATCGGAATTCCGATTCCAGATTCAGAAGATCGCCGACTTCATGGCCGACCCCACACAGGGGTCGGGTCGGGTTTCATGAAACCCGACTTTGCCAAAAGTCGGCGACTTCTGAAAATTGCCGACCCGTTTCGCTCAACCCTACTCCTGGCCATAACCCTTCCATTTGACAAGGTACTGAAGCCTCTGCCTCGAAAAGCGATAATCCAAAATCTTCTCAACCACATACTCCAACTCCCCATCAACCAACACAGGAGGATCAACCGAGGGAACAACGGGCACCACATATTTCCGCAATAAAGATCTATGGAAAACATTATGAATGGCAAAAGAGGCTGGAAGGGCCAAACGAAATGACACCGGATTGATAATCTCAGAAATCCTATAAGGACCAATAAACCGAGGCTTAAACTTAGGGGAAGAAACCTTCATAGGAACATGACGGGAAGACAACCAGACCAAATCCCCAACCCGAAGCCGGGAACCAACACACCGACGACGGTTAGCAAAACGCTGAGCCTCTTCCTGAGACAACACCAAATTGTCCACCACATGTGCCCAAATCTGCTGCAACCTGTCAACCACAGAATCCACACCAGGACAATCAGAAGGTTCAACTTGCACCGAAGAAAAACGAGGATGAAAACCAAAATTACAAAAGAAGGGCGAAACCAAGGTAGCCGAACTAGCCCGATTATTAAGGGCAAACTCGGCCAATGGCAAGAAAGCCACCCAATCATCCTGATCAGCAGACACAAAGCATCTCAAATAAGTTTCCAAAGTCTGATAATTTCGCTCGGTCTGGCCATTTGTCTGAGGATGAAATGCGGAAGAAAAAGACAAATCAATGCCCAGCCTAGCACAAAAGGCCCGCCAAAACCTAGAAACAAACTGGGAACCTCTGTCGGACACAATATTCTCCGGAATACCGTGCAAACGAACCACATGCTGAAAAAACAACGGAACCAAATCAGAAGAGGAAGGCAATTTAGGCAAAGGCACCAAATAAACCATCTTAGAAAACCGGTCATAAACCTCCCAGATAACCGACATCCTCTGGGAAACCGGAAGATCTGAAATGAAATCCATAGAAATATGCGTCCAGGGCCTCTCAGGGACCGACAAAGGCAAAAGCAACCCACTAGCACGGGAACAACAATGGTTGGCCCACGCACAAGTCCCACAGGACTGCACAAAAGAACGCACATCACGCGACAAAGAAGGCCACCAAAAGGACCTACCAACCAAATCTCTGGTACCAAAAATACCAGGATGACCAGCCAACACAGAACAGTGAACCTCAGAAATCACTCTACTAGTCCATCTATCAGGAACAAACAGTTTCCCCACAGGTCAGCGGTCAGGTTTGTCAGCCTGAAATTCCTGCAGAACCCGTCGTAAATCTGGGGAAATGGCAGAAAGGACCACCCCTTCCTTCATAATGCCGACCGGCTCAAATACCTCAGGAGAATCAGGCAAAAAACTCCTAGAGAGGGCATCAGCCTTAACATTCTTAGAACCCGGAAGATACGAGACCACTAAATCAAAACGGGAGAAAAACAGGGACCATCGAGCCTGTCTAGGATTCAGCCGCTTGGCAGATTCGAGGTAAATCAGATTTTTATGATCGGTCAAGACCACAATACCGTGCTTAGCTCCCTCAAGCCAATGTCGCCACTCCTCAAACGCCCACTTCATAGCCAACAACTACCGATTGCCGACATCATAATTGCGTTCAGCAGGCGAAAACTTACAGGAAAAGAAGGCACACGGTTTCATCAAGGAACAATCAGAATTTCTCTGAGACAAAACGGCCCCTGCCCCAATCTCAGAAGCGTCAACCTCAACCTGAAACGGGAGAGAAACATCTGGCTCACGCAACACCGGTGCAGAAGTTATTCGGCATTTAAGCTCCTGAAAGGCAGAGACAGCCACAGGGGACCAATTCATTCAACAGCGCCTTTCTTTGTCAAATCGGTCAGGGGTTTAACCACACTGGAGAAGTTGGCAATGAAACGGCGATGAAAATTAGCAAAGCCCAAAAATTTCTGAAGGCTCTTCACAGATGTGGGTTGAATCGAATCATGAATGGCCTGAACCTTAACTGGATCCATCTCTATAGATGAGGGAGAAAAAATAAAGCCCAAAAAAGAAACCTTCTGCACTCCAAAGAGACACTTAGACCCCTTCACAAACAAAGTATTATCACGAAGGATCTGAAATACCATCCTGACCTGTTTCACATGAGACTCCCAATCATCGGAAAAAATTAAGATGTCATCCAAATATACAATCATGAATTTATCAAGATAATTCCGGAAGATATCATGCATAAAGGACTGAAAAACAGATGGAGCGTCAGAATGGCATCACAAGGTATTCAAAATGGCCTTCGAGCGTATTAAACGCAGTTTTCCATTTGTCACCCTGCTTAATACGAACAAGAATATATGCCCCCCGAAGGTCAATCTTAGTAAACCAACTAGCCCCCTTAATCCTGGCAAACAAATCAGAAAGCAAAGGTAAAGGGTATTGAAACTTGACCGTGATCTTATTCAAGAGGCGATAATCAATACAGGGTCTCAAGGAGCCATCCTTCTTAGCAACAAAAAAGAATCCCGCTCCCAACGGTGAAGAAGATGGCCTAATATGCCCTTTCTCCAAAGACTCCTTAACATAACTCCGCATGGCGGTATGTTCCGGCACAGACAGGTTGAAAAGTCGGCCCGTAGGAAACTTACTGCCTGGAATCAAGTCAATAGCACAATCACAGTCCCTATGCGGTGGAAGGGAACTGGACTTGGGCTCATCGAATACATCCTGAAAATCTCTGGGACTTCAGAAGAGGAGGAAGAGGAGATTGACATCACAGGAACGTCATTATGAACCCCCTGACAACCCCAACTAGTCACAGACATAGACTTCCAATCCAACACAGGATTATGTATCTGCAACCATGGAAAACCCAGCACAATAGCATCATGCAAATTATGCAACACCAGAAAACGACAATCTTCCTGATGGGCTGGCGCCATGCACATGGTCACCTGTGTCCAAAACTGGGGTTTATTTTTAGCCAAAGGTGTAGCATCAATGCCCCTTAAAGGAATAGGGTTCTGCAAAGACTGCAAGGGGAAACCACAACGCCTGGCAAATTCAAAGTCCATTAAGTTCAAAGCAGCACCTGAATCCACAAACGCCATGACAGAAAATGATGACAATGAGCAGTTGAGCAGATCAAGGTCACAGATAACAGAAATTTAGGTTGTACAGTTCCGATGGTAACTGAACTAGCGATTCTCTTTGTACGCTTTGGGCAGACTGAAATGACATGAGAAGCATCGCCACAATAAAAACACAACCTATTCTGACGTCTGAATCCTTGTTGTTGCATTCTAGACAGAATCCTATCACACTGCATAGGCTCAGGCATCTGCTCTGAGGACAACGCCACAGCGCGCACAGTTTGACGCTCCCGCAAGCGCCGATCAATCTGAATGGCCAGAGACATAGAATCACTCAGACCAACAGGCGTGGGAAACCCCACCATAACATCTTTAACAGATTCAGAAAGACCCCTTCTAAAAATTGCCGCCAAAGCATCCTCATTCCATTTAGTCAGCACAGACCATTTTCTAAATTTCTGACAATACAATTCTGCCACTTCTTGACCCTGAGACAGGGCCAACAAGGTCTTCTCCGCTTGATCCACAGAATTTGGTTCATCATATCATAATCCTAGAGCTTGAAAAAAGGCATCTACATTAAGCAAAGCTGGATTCCCAGATTCCAGGGAAAATGCCCAATCCTGAGGGTCGCCACGCAGCAGGGAGATGACAATTTTAACCTGCTGAATGGGATCACCAGAGGAACGAGGCTTCAGAGCAAAAAACAGTTTAAAATTGTTTTTAAAACTCAAAAATTTGGACCTGTCCCCCAAAAAAAAATCAGGAGTAGGAATCCTAGGTTCCAAAAGCGGAGTCTGAACAATATAATCCAAAATACTCTGTACCTTAGCAGAAAGCTGGTCTATACGATAAACTAATCCCTGAACATCCATGCTAGCACAATACTCCTCAGTCACCCAGAGGAAAAGAGGGAAGAAAAGACAAAGCAGGCTACAGAAAAAAAATGGCTCTTTCTTCCCTTCTTCTGAGATGCATTTAACTCATTGTTGGCCAGTTGTACTGTTATGATCCGGTGACCTTGGAGCCGCATGAGAGACTTTCTCAGGAGTAGGTGGTACGTGTACTGACCGCAAACCCTAAACTAACACCACAACTAGAAGTAGCCGTGGGATGTACCTAACACGTCCTAGACACCTCGACACAACCGGAGGACTAAATACCCCTATAGATGGAAATGGGAATTCTATCTTGCCTCAGAGCAGAACCCCAGAGGATAGGCAGCCCCCCACAAATATTGACTGTGAGTATAAGAGGAAAAACACACGCAGGCAGAAAAACAGGGTTTAGCAAAAGAGGCACTTCTAGCTAAACAGAAAAGGATAGGACAGAATTCTAAGCAGTCAGTATTAAAATACTAAAAATATCCACAGCAGATAATACAAATATACTACATCTAACTAATGACATAGAAAGTATATCTGCATCTCCTGAGAATCCAGCATGACTGAAAAATCCAAATAAAGTCTAAGCTGGACAAAAACACAATAAATTGCACTGAATTGCAAAACACACTGCATGTGTGCACAGAGACAAAAAAACAGACACTTATCTTAGCTGAATTGACAGCAGGGCATGAGGAGCCAGAGAGAGATGCAATCCCTCCAAGTACAATGGACAACTGGACAACTGGCATGGGTTAAAGGATCCTACACACCTAAATACCTAATAGAGCTGCAATCAGCAGAAACACCTGCCCGGATTACAAGTCCAAGACAACCGGAGGGAGCCCAAGAGCAGAATTCACAACATAACTCTAATCAATAAAAATTCACAGAATGAATAATAGTGCATAATAATTAAAAAAACAAAAGTTATCTCTATAACAACACTAATTCCCTAAAATTATTATGGTAACTAATAAAATTATAACTTTATAAAAAAGCACTGAAACCAAAATTTACATTAAGCCCATGTGGGGCTATACTTCCAAGCCTATAAATCCATCTACTCTCCAATTTTGCCAATTGTTTTACAAGATTCCCTCCCCTCGATCCCATCTGGACTATGTCAATGCCCTTCACTTTGAAGAGGCTAGAATCACTATTATGGTGCTGAAAGAAGTGTCTGGGTAAAGTTTTGAAAAATTATGGATCATCGGCATTCTATCCCTTCTCAATGTCCCTTACATGTTCTCTAGTGTATATCCAAAGTTCTAGCATTGTGAATCCGATGTAAAGTTTACCACACGGACATTGTGCACTGTAAACCACCCCTTTGGTGAAGCACGTAATAAAATGTTTAATTAATGGTAAAAGTATGGTTGCCTGCCGCATTAGAAAAACTTGACTTTTCGTCATGTTGGCACACCCCTTACAATGACAGCATAATAATAATAATAATAACCTTTATTTTTGTATAGCGCTAACATATTCCGCAGCGCTTTACAGTTTTTGCACACATTATTATCGCTGTCCCCGATGGGGCTCACAATCTAAATTCCCTATCAGTATGTCTTTGGAATGTGGGAGGAAACCGGAGTACCCGGAGGAAACCCATGCAAACATGGGGAGAACATACAAACTCCTTGCATATGTTGTCCAAGGTGGGATTAGAACCAGTGCAGTGCTATCCACTGAGCCACCATGCTGCCCTGGATAAAAACCCTTGGTCTCAGGCCAAGTGCAACTCCTTACCATTGGTGGTTCATAGTGACTGTGTACCAAAATGTCCTTGAAGTTTTTAGATCTCCTTGCTGTTATAAGTGTAGAGGCTGGCAGACATTTGCCAAGAATTGGATCCACTAGTAAAATTGGCCAATGTCTCTGGATGATTTCATGAAATTCAGAACATTGGCTATTGTACGTGGCTAGAAAATGGACATGATCCTCTGTATCTTCCATCTTGGATTTATTCTTGTAGAAGTTCACTTCTTGTGGTATATTTTGCCCTGTGATCTCTAATCATTTTCTTGCTGTAACCCCTGTCTCTGAAACTTTTACTTTTACAAACGTCAACTCATTCGAACAGATTCTCTTGATTCTTAGGAATTGACCTGTCGGTATTCCTGTGCTGGTGGACAGAGGATGTGTGTAATAATTATAGGGGATAACTCAGGAGACTCTTTGCGTGGAATGTTGTGAATTCTGCTCTTGGGCTCCCTCCGGTGGTTATAAGTGGTAGTGCTGCTGTCTTTGGATCGCAGCATTCATTAGGTGTGTCAACTTATTGCAATTCTGACTGGGCTATTTAGTCTTGCTTGACCCTTTAGTCAGTGCCAGTTGTCCATTGTTTGTGGAGGATTCATATCCCTGCCTGGTCTCTCCTGCTTTGCTGTTCATTTCAACAAAGATAAGTTCTGGCCTTGTTTTTTGCTGTCCACATGCTGTGGGCCTTATTGCTCAGTTCTTTTTCATGTTTTGTCTTGTCCAGCTTGGTCTGTATAAGGATTTGTTCAGCCAAGCTGGTATCTCTGGAGATGCAGATATACCCTTCATATCTTTAGTTAGATGTGGAGTTTTTGTATTTTCTGTGGTGGATATTTTTTAGTGTTTTAATACTGACCGCATAGTACTCTGTCCTATCCTTTCTATTTAGCTAGAAGCGGCCTCCTTTGCTAAATCCTGATTTCAGTCTGCGTATGTTATTTCCTCCTCCTCTCACAGTTAATATTTGTGGGGGGCTGTCTATCCTTTGGGGATTTTCTCTGAGGCAAGATAGTTTTCCCTTTTCTATCTCTAGGGGTATTTAGTCCTCCGGCTGTGTCGAGATGTCTAGGGAGTGTTAGGTACATTCCACGGCTACTTCTAGTTGCGGTGTTAAGTTCAGGGTCTGCGGTCAGTACAGGTACCACCTTCTCCAGAGTACATCTCATGCTGCTCCTAGGCCACCAGATCATAACAGTACAACTGGCCAACAATGAGTTAATCGCATCTCAGAAGAAGGGAAGGAAAGTGCTGAGCCATTTTTTTTTCTGTAGTCTGTTGTGTTTTTTTTCCCTCTTTACCTCTGGGTGGCTCATGAGTTTGGAGCTGGCATGGATGTTCAGGGATTGGCTTCTCGTGTGGATCAACTTGCTGCTAGAGTACAAGGTATTTCCGATTATATCGTTCAGACTCCGGTTTTAGAGCCTAGAATTCCAACTCCTGATTTGTTTTTTGGGGACAGGTCCAAATTTTTGAGCTTTAAAAATAACTGTAAACTGTTTTTTGCTCTGAAACCCCATTCCTCTGGTGATCCCATCCAGCAGGTTAAAATTGTCATATCTCTGCTGCGTGGTGACCCTTAGGTTTGGGCATTTGCCCTGGAACCTGGGAATCCGGCTTTGCTTAATGTAGACACCTTTTTCCAGGCGCTTGGGTTATTGTATGATGAACCTAATTCAGTGGATCATGCTGAGAAGACCTTGTTGGCCCTGTGTCAGGGTCAAGAAGCGGCAGAATCGTATTGCCAGAAATTTAGAAAATGGTCTGTGCTGACTAAATGGAATGAGGATGCCTTGGCGGCAATTTTCAGAAAGGGTCTTTCTGAATCCATTAAAGATGTTATGGTGGGGTTCCCCACGCCTGCTGGTCTGAGTGATTCTATGTCTCTGGCCATTCAGATTGATCGGCGCTTGCGCGAGCGCAGAGTTGTGCACACTATGGCGTTGTCTTCCGAGCGGAGTCCTGAGCCTATGCAGTGTGATAGGATTGTGTCTGGAGCTGAACGACAAGGATTCAGACGTCAGAATAGGTTGTGTTTTTACTGCGGCAATTCTGCTCATGTTATTTCTGATTGCCCTAAGCGTACCAAGAGAATCGCTAGTTCCGTTACCATCGGTACTGTACAACCTAAATTTCTGTTATCTGTGACTCTGATCTGCTCATTATCGTCATTTTCTGTCATGGCATTTGTGGATTCAGGCGCCGCTTTAAACTTAATGGACTTAAAATTTGCCAGACATTGTGGTTTCCCCTTGCAGCCTTTACAGAGTCCTATTCATTTGAGGGGCATTGATGCTACGCCGTTGGCTAAAAATAAACCTCAGTTTTGGACGCAGCTGACCATGTGCATGGCGCCAGCTCACCAGGAAGATTGTCCTTTTCTGGTTTTGCAAAATTTGCATGATGCTATTGTGCTGGGTTTCCCATGGTTACAGGTGCATAATCCGGTGTTGGATTGGAAATCTATGTCTGTGACTAGTTGGGGTTGTCAGGGGGTTCATGGTGACGTTCCTTTGATGTCAATTTCCTCCTCCCCCTCTTCTGAAATTTCTGAGTTTTTGTCAGATTTCCAGTATGTATTCGATGAGCCCAAATCCAGTTCCCTTCCACTGCATAGGGACTGTGATTGTGCTATTGACTTGATTCCAGGCTGTAAGTTCCCTAAGGGCCGACTTTTCAACCTGTCTGTGCCAGAACATGCCGCCATGCGGAGTGATGTTAAGGAGTCTTTGGAGAAGGGGCATATTCGGCCATCTTCTTCACCATTGGGAGCAGGTTTTTTTTTGTTGCCAAGAAGGATGGCTCCTTGAGACCCTATATTGATTATCGCCTCTTGAATAAGATCACGGTCAAATTCCAATACCCTTTGCCTTTGCTTTCTGATTTGTTTGCTAGGATTAAGGGGGCTAGTTGGTTTACTAAGATTGACCTTCGAGGGGCATATAATCTTGTTCGTATTAAGCAGGGTGATGAATGGAAAACTGCGCTTAATATGCCCGAAGGCCATTTTGAATACCTTGTGATGCCATTCGGACTCTCTAATGCTCCATCTGTGTTTCAGTCCTTCATGCATAATATATTTCGGAATTATCTGGATAAATTCATGATTGTATATTTGGATGATATTTTGATTTTTTCAGATGATTGGGAGTCTCATGTGAAACAAGTCAGGATGGTATTTCAGATCCTTCGTGATAATGCCTTGTTTGTGAAGGGGTCTAAGTGCCTCTTTGGAGTACAGAAGGTTTCTTTTTTGGGCTTCATTTTTTCTCCCTCATCTATAGAAATGGATCCGGTTAAGGTTCAGGCCATTCATGATTGGATCCAGCCCACATCCGTGAAGAGCCTTCAGAAATTTTTGGGCTTTGCTAATTTTTATCGCCGTTTCATTGCCAACTTCTCCAGTGTGGTTAAACCCCTGACCGATTTGACGAAGAAAGGCGCTGATGTGAAAAATTGGTCCTCTGCGGCTGTTGCAGCCTTTCAGGAGCTTAAACACCGATTTACTTCTGCCCCTGTGTTGCGTCAGCCGGATGTTTCTCTTCCTTTTCAGGTTGAGGTTGACGCTTCTGAGATTGGGGCAGGGGCCGTTTTGTCTCAGAGGAATTCTGATGGTTCCTTGATGAAACCGTGTGCCTTCTTTTCTCGAAAGTTTTCACCTGCGGAACACAATTATGATGTCGGCAATCGTGAGTTGTTGGCTATGAAGTGGGCATTTGAGGAGTGGCGACATTGGCTTGAGGGGGCCAAGCACCGTATTGTGGTCTTGACCGATCATAAGAATCTGATTTACCTCGAGTCTGCCAAACAGCTGAATCCTAGACAGGCCCGATGGTCCCTGTTTTTCTCCTGTTTTGATTTTGTGGTCTCGTATCTTCCGGGTTCTAAGAATGTTAAGGCCGATGCCCTCTCTAGGAGCTTTTTGCCTGATTCCCCTGGGGTCCTTGAGCCGGTCGGCATTCTGAAGGAAGGGGTGATTCTTTCTGCCATCTCCCCTGATTTGCGACGGGTTCTTCAGGAGTTTCAGGCTGATAAACCTGACCGCTATCCAGTGGGGAAACTGTTTGTTCCTGACAGTTGGACTAGTAAAGTGATTTCTGAGGTTCATTGTTCTGTGTTGGCTGGCCATCCTGGGATTTTTGGTACCAGAGATTTGGTTGGTAGGTCCTTTTGGTGGCCTTCTTTGTCACGGGATGTGCGTTCTTTTGTGCAGTCCTGTGGGACTTGTGCGCGGGCCAAGCCTTGCTGCTCCCGCGCTAGTGGGTTGCTTTTGCCTTTGCCGGTCCCTGAGAGGCCTTGGACGCATATTTCTATGGATTTTATTTCAGATCTTCTGGTTTCCCAGAGGATGTCGGTTATCTGGGTGGTTTGTGACCGGTTTTCTAAAATGGTTCATTTGGTACCTTTGCCTAAATTGCCTTCCTCTTCTGATTTGGTTCCGTTGTTTTTTCAGCATGTGGTTCATTTGCATGGCATTCCGGAGAATATTGTGTCTGATAGAGGTTCCCAGTTTGTTTCTAGGTTTTGGCGGGCCTTTTGTGCTAGGCTGGGCATTGATTTGTCTTTTTCTTCAGCATTTCATCCTCAGACAAATGGCCAGACCGAGAGAACTAACCAGACCTTGGAAACCTATTTGAGATGCTTTGTGTCTGCTGATCAGGATGATTGGGTGGCTTTCTTGCCATTGGCCGAGTTTGCCCTTAATAATCGGGCTAGTTCTGCTACCTTGGTTTCACCCTTCTTTTGTAATTCTGGTTTTCTTCCTCATTTTTCTTCAGGGCAGGTTGAGCCTTCTGATTGTCCTGGGGTGGACTCTGTGGTTGACAGGTTGCAGCAAATTTGGGCTCATGTTCTGGACAGTTTGGTGTTGTCTCTGGAGGAGGCTCAGCGTTTTGCTAACCGTCATCGGTGTGTGGGTTCCCGGCTTCGGGTTGGGGATTTGGTCTGGTTGTCTTCCCGTCATGTTCCTATGAAGGTTTCTTCCCCTAAGTTCAAGCCTCGGTTTATTGGTCCTTATAGGATTTCTGAGATTATCAATCCAGTGTCTTTTCGTTTGGCCCTTCCGGCCTCTTTTTCCATCCATAATGTTTTTCATAAATCTTTGTTGCGGAAATATGTGGTGCCCGTTGTTCCCTCTGTTGATCCTCCTGTCCCGGTGTTGATTGATGGGGAGTTGGAGTATGTGGTTGAGAAGATTTTGGATTATCGCTTTTCGAGGCGGAGGCTTCAGTACCTTGTCAAATGGAAGGGTTATGGCCAGGAGGATCATTCTTGGGTTTTTGCCTCTGATGTCCATGCTGCTGATTTGGTCCGTGCCTTTCATTTGGCTCGGCCTGATCGGCCTGGGGGCTCTGGTGAGGGTTCGGTGATCCCTTCTCATGGGGGGGGTACTGTTGTGAATTCTGCTCTTGGGCTCCCTCCGGTGGTTATAAGTGGTAGTGCTGCTGTCTTTGGATCGCAGCATTCATTAGGTGTGTCCACTTATTGCAATTCTGACTGGGCTATTTAGTCTTGCTTGACCCTTTAGTCAGTGCCAGTTGTCCATTGTTCCTGGAGGATTCATATCCCTGCCTGGTCTCTCCTGCTTTGCTGTTCATTTCAACAAAGATAAGTTCTGGCCTTGTTTTTTGCTGTCCACATGCTGTGGGCCTTATTGCTCAGTTCTTTTTCATGTTTTGTCTTGTCCAGCTTGGTCTGTATAAGGATTTGTTCAGCCAAGCTGGTATCTCTGGAGATGCAGATATACCCTTCATATCTTTAGTTAGATGTGGAGTTTTTGTATTTTCTGTGGTGGATATTTTTTAGTGTTTTAATACTGACCGCATAGTACTCTGTCCTATCCTTTCTATTTAGCTAGAAGTGGCCTCCTTTGCTAAATCCTGATTTCAGTCTGTGTATGTTATTTCCCTCTCCTCTCACAGTTAATATTTGTGGGGGGCTGTCTATCCTTTGGGGATTTTCTCTGAGGCAAGATAGTTTTCCCTTTTCTATCTCTAGGGGTATTTAGTCCTCTGGCTGTGTCGAGATGTCTAGGGAGTGTTAGGTACATTCCACGGCTACTTCTAGTTGCGGTGTTAAGTTCAGGGTCTGCGGTCAGTACAGGTACCACCTTCTCCAGAGTACGTCTCATGCTGCTCCTAGGCCACCAGATCATAACAGTGGAACAAGACAACTACAGGACACAGTTTTATAAGTGGTAAAGTTTATATTATAACACGGTGATTCAAACAGGTGCAGAGAGAAACTCAAGTCCACAACACTTGGTGTAAATATTAAACGCAGCTCAGCAGTCTATAGGAAACTTCAGAGGAAAATGCAATCACGCAGAAAGTCTTTGAAGCACAATTATTCTTGAGGATACTTGACACGAATAAATCCTTGTCTTAGTCCAAACACAGATAGATAAGCTTATAAGGCAGTTCAAATAATATCTTAGCTCAACCAGGGAGGCCTGGTTAATAGTCTCAGGTTTTTGCAGAGCAGCAAACACTTACATGTCCAGCAAATGCAGATGGAACTAAATACGAGCAGCAGATGAAGGAGGATTACTGTTACTGGTGTATGCAGCAGGTACTCAGAGCAGAGTAGCAGGATCACCACACAGGTTCACAGGAGCAGGTATATAGCCAGGGAGTAATCAGAGGTCAGGAGCTGGATGCAAGGCAGAGTACTGTAGCACAGACTGAAGGCTGGGGTGGAGTTTTATAGCAGGAAGACACAGTGCACATGAGACCAAAGACGCCATCTTGGAAAATGGCAGTAATGCACAAAAGGTAAAAAATGTTCAGAGTCCTGACAATGTGAGGATGTAGCATGGAAAAGGGTGTTAGTTGCTGTTGGCTTCCTATATACCTCAGTTGTCAGATTACCGCTGGGTAAGGTATTGATCTGTAGGTCAAGAAAATCCAATTCTCTGTCTACCTTGTATGTACCTGTGTCACTCGCACGCAGTAACAAAATAGATACTGTGCAGTAGAGCTGTGTCACTTGCACACAGTAACGGAATAGATGCTCTGCAGTAGAGCTGTGTCATTCGCACACAGTAGTGGAATAGGAATGACGCTAGATATGATCCCTATTAACGTCACAGAGGAACAAAGCCCACTCACAGGGTAAGAAGCAATCAATGGTCACACAGTTAGCAAAAGCACTCAACCAACTCCTCTCCTGAGGTACCGAAATTCTAATGGCTAAACGCCAGCCCTGAATTCATACACACAAACTCCTCTCTGGAGAACCTAATGGCTTACCACCGATCCTGAGCACATTGATGCAATGTCCCATACACACAAAATGAGAATGATACTAGCACGCTCGTGTGCACCTCTTAGATCCTTTTATATGTTCATCTCATGTCCAGATGGACAGGACCTTGCTCATGGTCAAATCTGGAGCTGCCACATGACCAGATCAGCTGACGACCGGCCACCAATGAGATGCCACCACATTACAAGCATGTTCAGTAGGGTGATTACTGGACTTAGTCTCCAGAGCATCTGCTCATCGCTGCCTACCGCTGGTTACCATAGATTTGGCTGAAGAGCCAGCAGTAACCAGATAAACAGCACAAGCCTGAGCAAGATGCTGAGACCAACATCCATGATCAGCGGCACCTGCAGTGGCCAAAGCTGAATGGGAGACCGCTGATGCAGGCAAGGCTTGGGATCCACCTTGAGCAGCGGAGTATCCTGGCACATAACTATACCCTCCACTAGCATCCCCCTGGCGACGTTTGCCAAGCTCAAAAGACGCAGTAAGCTGGAGTACACAAATGTGCTCTATAGGCTCCCAGGTCCTATGCTCAGGCTCATGACCCTTCCAGTCCACCCAAAAAAAATTTTGCTACGTACCACCTTGGACAAGACAATGGCATTGACTTCAAAATCATCCGAGGACATATCCGAGCTCCCAGCAGGAGTCCCAGAAGACCGGGTCATATATACTGGTTTCAACAAAGACACTTGGAAGGTGTCGATGATGCTTAGATGTGGTGGAAGACTGAAATGATAGACTACAGGGTTCACCTGTTCCAGGACCTTGAAAGGGCCTAGATAGCGGAGAACAAATTTTGTGGACTCCTGATGTTACAAGCTGAGAGCCACACTAAATCGCCAAAGGTGAAGGCAGGAGCGGGACGAGGATGCGCGTCAGCGGAGATCCTCATTCTCTCCTTAGAAGCCCTATTGGCATAAGATGGAGCGCTGTCATGATTCCCCAATGGCATGGGAACATCAGAAGCACAAAATAACAGACTAGCTCTCGGGTGATGGAAACTCAAGCTGACCGTGACCTAAATCTACCACACAACTAACAGTAGCCAGGGAGCATTCCTACGGCTGCCTAAATGCCACGCGCCAGCCGGAGAACTAACTACGCCTGGAAGAGGAAGGAACAGACCTGGCTTACCTCTAGTGAAATTCCCCAAAGATGATAGTAGCCCCCACATATATTAACGGTGAGTTCAGAGGAAAAGACATACACAGTATGAAGGTAGATTTAGCAAAGCGAGGTCCACTTACTAGATAGAGGAAGGATACAAAAGAGGACTTCACGGTCAGCTGAAAAACCCTTTCAAAAACCCATCCTGAGATTACTTTAAGACTCCTGTGTCAACTCATGACACAGGAGTGGCAATTTCAGTCCACAAGAGCTTCCAGTAACAGAGAATGACAAAACTGTAAACTGGACAAAAAATACAAAACAAAAAGGACAAGAGTCCACTTAGCTGATCAGCAGACTAGTAGCAGGAACATGCAACTGAATGACTCAGGATACAATGATGACCGGCAAGGAAGTGACTGGAGAGCAAGGCTAAATAGGGAACTACCAAAACTGATGGAAACAGGTGAGCTGAGGGAGAAAAGCACACACAAGCCTCCAGTACTACCAGCCACCACCAGGGGAGCCCAAAAAGCGGATCACAACAGTACCCCCCCCTTAAGGAGGGGGCACCGAACCCTCACAAGAACCGCCAGGGCGACCTGGATGAGCCCTATGAAAGGCACGAACCAAATCCGAGGCATGAACATCAGAGGCAGTTACCCAAGAATTATCTTCCTGACCATAGCCCTTCCACTTAACCAGATACTGGAGTCTCCGCCTGGAAATACGGGAGTCCAAGATCTTCTCTATAACGTACTCCAATTCACCCTCAACCAGCACAGGAGCAGGAGGCTCAGCAGAAGGAACCACCGGCACCTCGTATCTCCGCAACAACGACCGATGGAACACATTATGGATAGCGAAAGATGCCGGGAGGTCCAAACGAAAGGAAACAGGGTTAATAATCTCCAAAATCCTATAGGGACCGATGAACCTAGGCTTAAATTTAGGAGAAGAAACCCTCATTGGGACAAAACGGGAAGACAACCACACCAAGTCCCCAACACGAAGGCGAGGACCAACCCGACGCTGGCGGTTAGCAAACCGCTGAGTCCTCTCCTGGGACAAATTCAAATTGTCCACCACTTGTCCCCAAATCCGATTCAACCGATCTACCACAGCATCTACTCCAGGACAATCCGAAGATTCCACCTGACCAGAAGAAAAACGGGGATGAAACCCCGAATTGCAAAAGAAAGGGGAAACCAAAGTGGCAGAACTAGCCCGATTATTAAGAGCAAACTCCGCCAATGGCAAAAAGGCAACCCAATCATCCTGATCCGCAGACACAAAACACCTCAAATACGTCTCCAAAGTTTGATTAGTTCGCTCCGTCTGGCCATTAGTCTGAGGATGGAAGGCAGACGAAAAAGACAAATCAATGCCCAACCTGGCACAGAATGCCCGCCAAAATCTAGAAACGAACTGGGTACCCCTATCAGAAATGATATTTTCAGGAATACCATGCAAGCGAACCACATTTTGAAAAAACAAAGGAACCAACTCAGACGAGGAAGGCAACTTCGGTAATGGCACCAAATGAACCATCTTAGAAAAACGGTCACACACCACCCAGATAACAGACATCCTCTGAGAGACAGGAAGATCAGAAATAAAGTCCATAGAGATGTGCGTCCAAGGCCTCTTTGGAATAGGCAAGGGCAACAACAACCCACTAGCCCTAGAACAACAAGGCTTGGCCCGAGCACACACATCACAAGACTGCACAAAAACACGCACATCTCGAGACAGAGATGGCCACCAGAAGGATCTAGCCACCAAATCCCTGGTACCAAAAATTCCAGGATGACCCGCCAGCGTAGAAGAATGAACCTCCGAGATGACTCTACTGGTCCAATCATCAGGAACAAACAGTCTACCAGGTGGACAGCGATCAGGTCTATCCGCCTGAAACTCTTGCAAAGCACGTCGCAGATCTGGGGAAATAGCGGATAATATCACCCCATCCTTAAGGATACCTGTAGGTTCCGAATCACCAGGGGAATCAGGCTCAAAACTCCTAGAAAGGGCATCCGCCTTCACATTCTTAGAACCTGAAAGACTCAAACAAAGAAAACCGCACCACCAAGAACCATAAATAAAGTTTAAAAATTGTATACTTTTATTAGAAACCAGTTATATAAATTACAAGGGATGTGACAGGGGTAAAACCAGAATATGGGGGAAAACACAAAGACACCAGGCATGAAACAGGCATATAGTGTTACATGTATAGTTGCTCCAAAGTGTGTCTTATTTAACAAGATTATAACCCAGAATCTAGGTGCACACCATGGAAACAAACACCAGTCACGAAGGGGCTGTAAACCACCTTTGACTACGCTATCTAACAAGTTTGTACTTAAAATAAATCAACCATTATTGTATTACCTGATGCCGCCTGGAGCCCTGTGTAGCCCACCGTCCCCTACGCGCGTTTCGGCGCTCAAGCCTTCTTCCGGGGGAAGGCTTGAGCGCCGAAACGCGCGTAGGGGACGGTGGGCTACACAGGGCTCCAGGCGGCATCAGGTAATACAATAATGGTTGATTTATTTTAAGTACAAACTTGTTAGATAGCGTAGTCAAAGGTGGTTTACAGCCCCTTCGTGACTGGTGTTTGTTTCCATGGTGTGCACCTAGATTCTGGGTTATAATCTTGTTAAATAAGACACACTTTGGAGCAACTATACATGTAACACTATATGCCTGTTTCATGCCTGGTGTCTTTGTGTTTTCCCCCATATTCTGGTTTTACCCCTGTCACATCCCTTGTAATTTATATAACTGGTTTCTAATAAAAGTATACAATTTTTAAACTTTATTTATGGTTCTTGGTGGTGCGGTTTTCTTTGTTTGAGTCTTACTTACTTGTGCACTGAATCTTATCCGTATTGTTTCCACATTTTGGGATGTGGATTTTGGCTTGGTATATATAGGCTGCATTCTTAGAACCTGGTAGATATGAGACCACAAAATTAAACCGAGAGAAAAACAACGACCAGCGCGCCTGTCTAGGATTCAGGCGCCTGGCAGACTCAAGGTAAATCAGATTCTTGTGATCAGTCAAAACCACCACCTGATGTCTAGCACCCTCAAGCCAATGACGCCACTCCTCAAATGCCCACTTCATGGCCAAAAGCTCCCGATTACCGACATCATAATTTCTTTCGGCGGCAGAAAATTTTCGAGAAAAGAACGCACAAGGTCTCATCACTGAGCAATCGGAACTTTTCTGCGACAAAACCGCCCCCGCTCCGATCTCGGAAGCATCGACCTCAACCTGAAAGGGGAGAGAGACATCGGGCTGGCGCAACACAGGGGCAGACGAAAAGCGGCGCTTAAGTTCCCGAAAGGCCTCCACAGTGGCAGAGGACCAATTGGCAACATCAGCACCCTTCTTAGTCAAATCCGTAAGAGGCTTAGCAACACCAGAAAAACCAGTTATAAATCGACGATAAAAATTAGCAAAGCCCAAGAATTTCTGAAGACCCTTTAGAGAAGTAGGCTGCGTCCAGTCACAAATAGCCCGAACCTTGACAGGGTCCATCTCAACAGAAGAAGGGGAAAAAATGTACCCCAAAAAAGAAATCTTTTGAACCCCAAAAACACACTTAGAACCCTTTACACACAGAGAATTCTCCCGCAAGACCTGAAAAACCCTCCTGACCTGCTGAACATGAGACTCCCAGTCCTCAGAAAAAATCAAAATATCGTCCAAATACACAATCATAAATTTATCCAGATATTCACGGAAAATATCATGCATAAAGGACTGAAAAACTGAAGGTGCATTAGAAAGGCCGAAAGGCATCACCAAATACTCAAAGTGGCCCTCAGGCGTATTAAATGCGGTTTTCCACTCATCCCCTTGCTTAATTCGCACCAAATTATACGCCCCCCCGGGATCAATCTTGGAGAACCACTTAGCCCCCCTTATACGAGCAAACAAATCAGTAAGCAGCGGCAACGGATACTGATATTTGACTGTAATTTTATTCAGGAGTCGATAATCAATACAAGGCCTCAGCGAGCCATCCTTTTTAGAGACAAAGAAAAACCCAGCTCCTAAAGGTGACAAAGAAGGACGAATATGTCCCTTTTCCAGGGACTCCTTAACATACTCTCGCATGGCAGCATGCTCAGGTACAGATAGGTTAAACAAACGACCCTTTGGAAATTTGCTGTCTGGAATCAGATCTATGGCGCAATCACACTCTCTGTGGGGAGGGAGAGAACCAATTTTAGGCTCCTCAAAAATATCCCCAAAATCCGACAAAAAAAGCCGGAATCTCAGAGGGAATAGATGACGAGATAGAAACCAAAGGTATGTCCCCATGAGCCCCCCGACATCCCCAGCTTAACACAGACATAGTTTTCCAGTCCAGTACTGGGTTATGAGATTGTAACCATGGTAATCCAAGCATTAAAACATCATGTAGATTATGCAACACGAGGAAGCGAATCACCTCCTGATGGTCTGGAGTCATACGCATAGTCACTTGCGTCCAGAACTGTGGTCTATTACAAGCCAGAGGTGTAGAATCTATACCCTTTAGAGGTATAGGAACTTCCAGAGGCTCCAAATCAAACCCACAGCGCCTGGCGAAGGACCAATCCATGAGACTCAGAGCGGCGCCAGAGTCCACATAGGCATCCACGGTAATAACTGATAATGAACAAATCAGAGTTACAGACAGAAGAAATTTAGACTGTAAAGTGCCAATAGAAACAGACTTGTCAACCTTCCTAGTACGTTTAGAGCATGCTGATATAACATGCGTGGAATCACCACAGTAGAAGCACAAGCCATTTTTGCGCCTATAATTCTGCCGCTCGCTTCTTGACAGAATTCTGTCACATTGCATTTTCTCTGGCATCCCTTCAGAAGATACCGCCAAATGGTGCACGGGTTTGCGCTCCCGCAAACGCCGATCAATCTGAATCGCCATTGTCATGGACTCATTCAGACCTGTGGGCGTAGGAAACCCCACCATGACATCCTTAACGGCATCAGAAAGGCCCTCTCTGAAATTTGCCGCTAGGGCACACTCATTCCACTGAGTAAGCACAGACCATTTACGAAATTTTTGGCAGTATATCTCAGCTTCATCTTGCCCTTGAGACAGGGCTATTAAAGCTTTTTCAGCTTGAATCTCCAAATTAGGTTCCTCATACAGCAACCCTAAAGCCAGAAAAAACGCATCCACATTGAGCAACGCAGGATCCCCTGGTGTCAATGAAAATGCCCAATTTTGAGGGTCACCTCGCAGCAAAGAAATCACAATCTTAACCTGCTGAACAGGATCTCCAGAGGAGTGAGGTCTGAGAGGAAGGAATAATTTACAATTACATTTGAAATTCAGAAACCGAGATCTATCTCCGGAAAATACCTCTGGTGTAGGAATCTTAGGTTCAGAAATAGGAGTACGTATAACATAATCTTGTAAATCCTGAACCTTCATAGCAAGATTATTAAAACCTGCAGCCAAACTCTGAGGGTCCATCCTTAAACCGGAGAGATCAGAGCCATTCAAGGGTTAGAAGGAGAGAAAGGCAAGGCTGTAAATAGAGCAGAAATACAACTGAGCCAACTAAGTAGCAAACATGAGAGGGAAAAAAAAAAAAAAAAATCTACAGACTTCTTTTACTCTCCTTTCTTCTGCCAATTACTTTAACAGTGGCCGGTCATACTGTCATGATTCCCCAATGGCATGGGAACATCAGAAGCACAAAATAACAGACTAGCTCTCGGGTGATGGAAACTCAAGCTGACCGTGACCTAAATCTACCACACAACTAACAGTAGCCAGGGAGCATTCCTACGGCTGCCTAAATGCCACGCGCCAGCCGGAGAACTAACTACGCCTGGAAGAGGAAGGAACAGACCTGGCTTACCTCTAGTGAAATTCCCCAAAGATGATAGTAGCCCCCACATATATTAACGGTGAGTTCAGAGGAAAAGACATACACAGTATGAAGGTAGATTTAGCAAAGCGAGGTCCACTTACTAGATAGAGGAAGGATACAAAAGAGGACTTCACGGTCAGCTGAAAAACCCTTTCAAAAACCCATCCTGAGATTACTTTAAGTACTACCAGCCACCACCAGGGGAGCCCAAAAAGCGGATCACAACAGAGCGCCCCCACATGTAAGGGCAATGGGGTGCTCGGTACTGGGTCTATCTCTCTCGATTCTGGGAATGTCACGGTGGCCCGACCCGGTCCGTGGCCCTTCTGAGGGGCATCCACTTAAAGGTGTAGTTGTTTGTACGGTGTTCGTGACGCCACCTGTGGTATTCGGTCAGGGTGACCGACGCTGCTAGGGGTCCGCTGGGGTGATGGAATGGCAGCTAGATGGTGTACCTTCCCACAGGTGAAGTATGTCCCCAGGGCTTCCCTGTTGCATAGGTGTTGATGGTGGATGTTGTAAGGCGCAATGAATAATGAGGACACAAAGGTTGCAGTCTCTTTACCTTTTACTGAAGATTTCGGAGTCCACAGTCCAGAGTACTGTTCACAGGGCAGGCTGAGTCCGGCCAGTCCGAAGGCACATCCAGAGTTCCCTTATGCAGGTGGAAATCAGTAGCCTTCCTACTAGCGCCTGTGTGTTGTAGTACTTCCCTGCTGAGCACTACGGGATAGTCCTCACAACTTTCGTGGATGTTTCTGATGTTCTTTCTCTCTCTGTCCCCCAGATGATATGGATAAGACAACCCGTATGACGGGGTAGGCTTAGAGCTATTTTATAGGGACCCTAGAGACGCCCCTCTCCCACAATTTGCTACCGTGTCTTCATAGGTATTAAGGTCAGGCAGCCAACTTGGAATCAACTGTCCTGCCGGTCTCTGAAGTAATGCGTAGAGCCTATTACTCCCTCGGTGTTCCGGCCACCGGCTACGCGCCTCCGAAGGAGGCTGCCGATCTTGGGGCAGGACTCCTCCCAGTATTATCTCCTTGTGCTGTGACTTCGTTTCTCACTCTCCACAATATACTTTGCTTCGTGTCCTTTCTTAGGATGCTGCCACAATGAAGTGCAGGTGCAGCTCCGTAACGTTCTATCTCGTGCTTGGCCTCTGTCAGGATCCCACCCCTGACAGGGACCCTCTGTCTGCAGCTCAGAAGTTCCTACTTCTCCCCCTGTCTGCCTGACAGGTCCTCTCTGGGTCTAACCCAGGCAGCTTCTGACTGACTTCCTATCCAACCCACCAGTTTTACCCGTGTGTGAGGAGTGGCCTAGCAAATAGAACCTTTGCTCCCCCTGGTGGACTGGAGTGTGAAGTGTAGTGTGTGACTGTGATACCTAGTCAGGTGAACTCCTTTAGTACCATCAGACGTAACATCACTCCCCCTGGTGGAAGAGCGACATTACTGCAAAGACCAGGACTCTGGGGCTCTGCACCTACATGCAGTCCCAGATGTCATGAGCCTCCACTACCCAGTCCACCACCCTAGGGTCGGAAGATGAGATGGGCATGGGCACAGGAACACGCAGATGCTGACCATAGTTAAGGAGGAACAGCATCTGCCCAGTGGAATTGGAGACTGCTTTATTTAGAGCAAACACCACCCAAGGATGTAAAGATGCCCAGTCATCATGCCTGGCAGAGACAAAATGCCGCAGGTGCATGACCAGAGTCTGATTGGCCCTCTCCACCAGCCCATTCATCTCAGGATGATACGCAAAAGAGAGATTGAGCTCAATACTGAGCAACAAACAAAGCTCTCTCCAGAACAGAGAGGCAAACTTGGAACCTCGGTCACTGACAATTTTGTCAGGCATCTTGTGAACGCGGAACTTATGCTTCATGAAAAGTACTGCCAAGCCCAGTGCCAATGGTAAACGCGGAAGAGGGACCAGATGTACCATCTTTGAGAATTGATCGGTGACCACTCAAATGACTGTTTTGTTTCAGTACTTGGGCAGTTCCACAATAAAGTCCATCCTGACCATCTCCCAGGGCCTATCTGCCAATGGCAAGGGGTGAAGCAAGCCCGCGGGTCTCAGGCGGGAAGACCGATTCCAGGCACAAGACACACAAGCTTGAACGTAGTCCCTCACTCACCATCCGTGGCCACCAATAAGACCTCGACAAAAGCTCAGTGGTCCTCTTGATGCCGAAATGCCCACATAACTAGAAGTGTGAGCCCAAGAGAGAATCTGTGACCGCATGTTAGCTGGTACAGAAAATTTGCTCGAAGGCACCTTCTCAAGCAAGACCGGAGCCACCGTTTGAAGACTCTACGAAGGGACAATTAGCCGTGGCTCATCTCCCTCCTTAGATGAGACTGCAGGATAGGATGTAAATTCTTTTCCCAAAGAGAAAATGAATAGTGAAATTAAGGATCACCTGGCGTGGTGAGAATTCAGCCGTTGGGCATCTGCACATAGAGCAGATTTTTGTGGTCCGTAAACACTTGGAAGGGATGCCGAGCTCCCTCTCAGAGATATCTCCACTCTGAGAAGGCCAACTTCATGGCCAGTAGCTCGCTGTCCCTGATAGAATAATTCCTCTCTGCCAGTGAGAAGGTTTTAGAGAAAAAGAAACACAGGATGTTTCCGACTGTGAGCATCCTTCTGATATAGAACAGCCCCCACATCGACAGAAGAGGCATCCACTTCTAGGATAAAGGGCTTATCCACATCAGGCTGATGTAGCACAGGAGTCATGGTGAAGTTGGACTTCAAGGAAGCAAAGGCTTAGAGACCTCTTCAATGCATTGCTTAAGGTTAGCTCCTTTCTTGGTGATGGCTACTAAGGGAGCTGCCACAGTAGAGAAGTGGGGGATGAACTGGCAGTAGTCGTTAATAAACTCCAAAAGCACTGGATTGCTTTAAAAAAATGTGGCTCCTGCCAGTTCAACACTGATTCCACCTTGGCAGGATCCATAGCCAAACCTTTGGCTGAAATGATGTACCCAAGGAATGGTAGGGACTCCTTCTCAAACACCCACTTCTCTAGTTTGGCGAAGAGAGAGTTGGCGCGCAAGAGTTCAAAGACTCTAGCCATATCTCTACGGTGAGTATCCAGATCGGGAGAAAAATTAAGTATGTCATCCAGGTAGATGTCTATGGACGTCGATAACATCTCCTGGAAAATGTCATTGATGAAATCCTGGAAGACAGCGGGAACGTTACAGAGACCGAACGGCATTACCAATTACTCATAATGACCGTCCCGAGTATTAAACGCACTCTTCCGTGCGTTTCCTTCTCGAATTCGTATTAAGTTATAGGCGCCACACAGATCCAATTTAGAAAATTTCCTAGCACCCTTCAGTCTGTCAAATAGCTTAGAAATGAGTGGCAAAGGGTATTTGTTCTTAACGGAGATAGCATTCAATCCACTGCAATCAATGCAAGGACAAAGTTCCCCATTCTTCTGGACAAAGAAGAACCCAGTCCCAGCAGGAGACACCGACTCCCTAGTAAACCTCCTTGCCATAGTCCAACATAGCCTCATTCTCTGGAAGGAACAAAGGGTAGACACGCCCATGAGGAGGCTCTGCCCCTGTAATGAGGTCTTTAGGGCAATCATAAGGGTGATGAGGATTAAGAGTCTCCACGGCCATTTTAGAAAACACGCCCACATATTGCCAATAGTGCTTAGGAAGAGAAGTAAGATTTGAAGTGACCTCAGACGACCCAACCTGAACTTGGGCCCTAAGGGTACCGTCACACATTGAAATTTTCATCGCTGCGACGGCACGATTCGTGACGTCGCAGCGTCGTATAATCATCGCTCCAGCGTCGTAGACTGCGGTCACACGTTGCAATCACGGCGCTGGAGCGATGCCGAAGTCCCCGGGTAACCAGGGTAAACATCGGGTAACTAAGCGCAGGGCCGCGCTTAGTAACCCGATGTTTACCCTGGTTACCAGCGTAAATGTAAAAAAACAAACAGTACATACTCACCCGTCGGTGTCCTTCAGGTCCCTTGCCGTCTGTTTCCTGCTCTGAGTGCAGCCGTACAGTGAGAGCAGATCGCAGCACCGCTGTCACACACAACGATCCAGCGATGTCAGCGGGTGATCAAGCGACGAAAGAAAGTTCCAAACGATCTGCTACGACGTACGATTCTCAGCAGGGTGTCTGATCGCAGTAGCGTGTCAGACACAGCGATATCGTAACGATATCGCTAGAACGTCACGAATCGTAACGTCGTAGCGATGGAAATTTCAATGTGTGACAGTACCCTAAGACACTGTCTCTCACAGGACTTTCTCCATCCCAGTATGCTTCCAGTAGCCCAATCAATGTGAGGTTAGTGGTGACGCAACCAAGATATGCCTAACAGTAACTTAGCAATACACTTGGGGATGACCAACAAAGAGATTATCTCCTGATGTTTTGGAGAAAATACGAGAGTAAGTGGAATAGTTTGATGAATGATTTTAGAGGATAGCGTGAAACCATTAACCACCCTGATGGTATTTGGCTTAGTGAGCATCCCCAAGGGTTTAGAGTGCCATTGAGCGAACACATAAAATTATCCTCAGCCCCGGAATCCACACAAGCCTCTGTAGCGTGAGAAGTTGATTCATAGAACAGAGTCACCTTAAAGGTTAATTTGGAGGACACCTCTGCTGTGTCTAGTGAATCTCCTCTGATAGCCACTAGACACGGTCGTTTCCCTGCCACTTGGGACACTTATTAGCATAATGACTCACCTGCCTACAAAAATAGCAGGTCCGGAGTGGATGAACGGAATGGGACCTAGGTTCTGCTCGCGCTTCCTCCATGGACTCCACAGGCTAACTATTCTGAGCCGGAGATTCCAAAGGATTGGAAAAATTTGGGGCTAGCCGAATCCTTTGTCTACGCTAAGCTCACTCCCATCTTTGATCAGAATGCCGAAGATTGATGCAAGTAGACACCGTTATTAAGTCCTCCAGTGTAGTAGGAATCTCCCTAGTTGCAGAATATCCTTTACATGGTCAGCAGGGCCCCTCCAAAATACAGAGATCAGAACCTTATCTGACCACTCCAGCTCAGTTGCTATAGTCCAAAACTGGATGACGAACTGGTTGAACATGGAAGAGCCCTGGGATAATGCCAAGAGTTGGATCGCGGCATCATGGGAAACATGAGATCTCAAAAAGACCTGTTTCAGATCGCACAGAAAGTTAGAGGCGATCTGAACCACCTGGTCATGAAGCTCCCACAGTGGCATGGCCCACTCTGACGCCCTGTCGTCAATAAAGAAACCACAAAACCCACTCTGGCCTGCAACGTGAGGCTTGTAGCTCCAACTGAATAGTACATTAGTTCACAAATCCCCTGCAAGCCTGCTGTCCTCCGAGAACTTAACGGGTAGCAGGAAATGCAAAAAGACGGAACAAGAGTTGGAGCAGAAACCCTAGTGGCAGCCTGGCTGGCTGCTTGTGCTGCTACTGCAGTAACATCCACTGCTGAAGTCTCCCGCTCAAGAGCAGACAAACTGCGTCTAGCTGCTGGATGTACCGCTGTAGACGCTGCACATCCACCATTGCTAGCCAGACCCTGGCGCTAGTATACTGCTAGGGTTGGCGTATTGCATTAAATATAGGTTAATAGAGAAGCACAATTGCAACCCGGGGTCCACCGTGAGACCAACGTCTATGCTCTGCAGCAGCCAAAGCTGAATGGGAGACCGCTGATGCAGACAAGGCTTGGGATCCACCCTGTGCAGCGGGAGAATCCCGGTGCCTAACAGAGTCCTTCATATGTTTTTTAGCAAACTCTATGCCGATTTTCATTTGTCTTGCACTGAGCAGAGGCTTCTGTCGGGCCACTCTGGCTGACTGGTGGAGGGCTGCAGTGATAGTTGACTTTGTGGAACTTTCTCCCATCTCCCTACTGCATCTCTGGATCTCAGCCACAGTGATCTTGGGGTTCTTCTTTACCTCTCTCACCAAGGCTCTTCTCCCACGATTGCTCAGTTTGGCTGGACGGCCAGGTCTAGGAAGACTTCTGGTGGTCCCAAATGTCTTCCATTTAAGGATTATGAAGGACACTGTGCTCTTAGGAACCTTGAGTACTTCAGAAATTCCATTGTAACCCTGGCCAGATCTGTGCTTTGTCACGATTCTGTCTCTGAGCTCCTTGGCCAGTTCCTTTGACCTCATGATTCTCATTTGGCCTGACATGCACTGTGAGCTGTGAGTTATGTAGACAGGTGTGTGGTGTGTGCCTTTCCAAATCAAGTCCTATCATTTTAATTAAACACAGCTGGAATACAATGAAGGAATAGAACCATCTCAAGGAGGATCACAATAAATGTACAGCATGTGACTTTAATATGAGTGTCTTAGCAAAGGGTCAGAATACTTATGATGTGATATTTCAGTTTTTCTTTTTTTGCTAAATTTGCAAAAAATTCTACATTTTTGTTTTTTTCAGTCAAGATGGGGTGCAGAGTGTACATTAATGTGAAAAAATGAACTTTTTTGAATTTACCAAATGGCTGCAATGAAACAAAGAGTGAACATTTTAAAGGGGTCTGAATACTTTCCGTACCCACTGTATATTTGCATGTCAAGCACATGCCATTTTTTGGATCACTGACTGATAACACTGCATTAAAACTGTATCTACTTATTATCCAGTGTGAGTGCCAAGTTTATTCTCCTTCTTACTACTTACCAAGGGATCAGTGACCTGTCAGAATCCATCAGTATGAATATCTAAGTAGAGCACCACATGAAGGACCCCCCACAGACCGCCCTGGAGCACGAGAATTGCATTAACGGAAAAGACTGTGGAGACCCGTGTGTCATAAGCAGTGCCTTCCCCCCTCCCACCAGTCCCGTAATGAAAACACAGCCAGGCCTAGATAGGTTGAACAGGTTGGTTACAGCTTTTTAATTTGGCAAGCAGAGAGAGGCAATTACATTTCACAACGAGTTCATCGCTGAAGACCCTGGCTGCGACCAATAGTCGAGCAAGCAATGAGTAGTTATGAACCCTTTTCAGTGTGGCCGGATGTCCCTTCCACTTTCTTCCCATTGGTCAGCTGGGCGTCCCAATTACTTCATCACCTGGGGAGCGGTGTGAGGGGGGAATTTGGCACTGAACAGAGTTTCCTTCTTACTTTCCCATATCGGCTCCGCAGTCTGATGCACGTTCCTTAGGAAAGGCAGTACATTACACGGGCCGACTGTTTTGCTGGTGATAGTGGTACGCCGAATTGCCGAGATATAAACTTAAATTTTTGGAGACGGAAGGAGCAGAGTTTAGAGTCAACATACAAAAAATCATCGTGGTAGTGAATTGTTGAAATGCTGCCAGTTTCATAACGTACTACCCAGTCCAGGAAAGTACTAAAAAGCTCAAAATAGTGACAGAAGATGGAGCAGTCCATCGGTAAACACATGTCAAAGTAAAAGAGCTCATCCACCTTGCAACCCAACAAGTGGAAGCATTCGGGGTGCACGGGTAATAGGCAGAATGCAGACTTTATGTCCAATTTTTCTAGCAAGGTGCAGCTGTGCGTATGAGTTCAGCTGCCTTGTCAAACGAAGCGTAAATTACAGATGCTTCTTCTGGGAGTATTGCTTTGTTAACTGAATCGCCTTTTTGGTATGAAAGGTAGTATATCAGCCAATATTTTCCAGGTTCTTTTTTAGGAACAATGCCTAAAGGCGAGATTCTGAAATTCCTGAATGGCAACAATTTAAATGAGGCCGCCATCCTGCCTATTTCTACCTCTTTTTTGAATTTTTGATGTAAAATCTAGGGAATTCACGCACTGATTTTAGATTATTTGCCGATGTTGGTGTTTGACTAAATTTGAAGGGGATATAAAAGCTGTATTTAAAGCCGTGATATAGCTGTTGTGCAGCCTCTTTATTGGGGTAAAGGCTTAGCCAGGTGCCCATCGCGGTTACGCTCACCGGGGTTATGCCTTTTAGGCACTCTGTTTGCTTGAAGGGTATACCTTGCTGCTGGGTGTCTGCCTCTACAGGCTGAGCAGTCGAGCCTCTAGTTACATGACGCACGGAAGAGGCAGTATCCCTCGTTAAACAGCAAGCAGGCCTCTGTACAACCACTGAATTCTGGCCTGCTGCTGTTGAGTGATTAGCGGTCGTTGATGAAAAGGGGGGATGTTTTGGGGACATCATGAGTCGTAGCCAGACATCTGTCACTTTTACTCCCCAGCCTAGGTCGGGTTGCATGGCCAGCCACCTGCAGAACTCTTCGTCGCACTGCCTCCATGCTGAACCGCCGTGGGACTTGTATGAATTATGTATTAGGTCCTGATAAATAAATAGTTGAGAACAGCGTTCTGGATGGTTTTGACCCATAATGCAGCTAAGAACTGCGAAGGCCTGGAGCCAATTGTTCATTGTTTGTGCTACTTTGGCTTATTCCTATCATATAACCATTCGCTTGTCCTCCTTTCCTTATCAATGGTCTGTTGGTCTGCTGATAATAGCAACCATATGTCCACGTAGTCATTATTCCATATTTTCTGTCTACATGTGCACCTAGCGGGCTAATTCCACAGAAGAATACGTCTTTATGTAGGTTAGCTGGTTGAGGTGTTGTCCTAATGTCGGTGAAAGCGCATGGGCGAGTCAAATGGTGAACTAGCGCCCTGATAGCAGATGCTAATTCGCGCTGTCCTGCGTTGTGTATGGCGTTGTGCTCGTTGAATTAAAAACACTCAACGCTGTCTGACACAGGCTGAGTGTCTCCCAACGATGGAGGAACTCCGGCTTCTGCCGTAGCGATGACTTGATGTTGGCAGGAAGCCCAGGGAGATGGAGATGGGGCTCCCTGGCTGGTAGCCAAAGACGAGCACGTGGTTGTTGGTGACAGCCATGTGCCTGAGTGCGAGTGGCTCCAGGTGAAGGAGGAACTACGGCTCCTGGTGTACCAATGATTTGGTGTTGGCCGGAAGCCCAGGGATATAGGGATGGGACTCCCTGGCCGGTAGCCAATGATGGGGCATGTGACTGCTGATGACTGCAGTGTGCCTGAGCACGAGTGACTCTAGGTGATAGAGAGACTCCGGCTCACGTTATCTCTATGGGTTGGTGTTGACTGGTGGCCCTGGGAGATAGGGATGGGTCTCCCCGGCCGGCAGCCAATGATGAAGCGTGTCACAGCTGGGATCTGTCGTGTGCCTGAGGCTGAGTGACTGCTGCTGATGGTGGAACTCTAGCTCTCATATGGTAGATGATCTGGCTGGAGGCCCTGGGGGGTGTAGATGGTTCACTCTGGCTGACAGCAATGGATAAAGGGCTTGACCGCCATCTTCTGTCATGTGCACGAGACCGCCTACCATGACTCTCAGATGCATCAGACCATCCGGATGTGGATGGGGAATGCCATCTAGAGGACCGAGGTCTATGGCGGCTCCTATGTGAGCTGTGTCTGCGATGGTAGGGGTATAGCGAGAATTAGAAAGACCGCGAGAATGATGGCGAGAATCTTCAGAGGAGGATGGGGAGGGTCTGCGGTGTATATGCCTGCGACCATCGTGGTTAGAGAATGTGTTGGGATTCTTTTTTCAGGGTCATTATGCTGGCTATGGGCCGTGACTGGTGGTGTAGGGCGTAGTGGGAGAGATGGCATCATAGTGGGAGAGATAGCATTATATCGGCGAGAGTTGCAGTGTGGGTGGTTCTTGAAGGGGCAGGGATTAATGGAAATTCATTATCAATTTGTGCTTGAGTGTTCGGGGGAGTTGGTGGTGCATAGTTTATGATTAGTGTGCTCGTGTTTTGCGCAACAATGTGCGTGCTTGTGACGTACTGTCTTTGCTGTAAAGTGCGTTGGTCAGTCGGGTCGGGCCAGTCAGCGTGCTCTGCAATGGCATTGTGGGTTCTGAAACCTGACCCCACGGCCCCCCGAGCAGGCTGTGCAGCTGCACCTGCAGGAGAGACAGTGCGGACCAGGTCTGGGCTGGCCGGTGGTAGACGGAGTTGGTGCATGGGTGTGGGCGGGGTTGCCTGAAACTGTGGGCAGAAGCTGCAGCCTGCAGACGGGGCAAACGCAATGTTTGTGGTGGAGGTGGGTGAGGCTTGCCCGAGCCGCACTGCCCTGTGGGCAGAAGCTGGAGGGGCTTGGTTCTAGACACCAGAAATGGGCAGAGCTTGCCCAAACCGCACAGTACTGTGGGCAGAAGCTGCAGGGGCACACGGCCTGGGCAACGCCATGCCGTTCAAGGCAGCCAGCATATGCCCTGCAGCGCCTGCCGTATTCCTGGGTACACTGGATGGGACAGCGGCACCGGCACGACACTTGGAAAGCGATGGCCCTCCTCCGACATGAAGATGTTCCGGAGGATGTGAGGACCGAACTGAGCATCTGCCTGCCCACACCGCTACATCCTTGGGAGGAGCGCCGATGGAGGTGGAAGGAGCCATGGGTGGACCAAAAGGCGAGGACTGACCCATTAGCCTGAGGCCGACAGAGGTGGGTCCACAGGGGAGGCCAAAATAGGAGAGGAAACTACGGGGGAATAAGCGATAGACCTGTGCGGCCTGAGGAGAGGTCAGGAGGGGCAGGAGAGGATGGTGCCCCAGGGGATGAAAGGGAAGCCTGCGGCACGGTTAGGGGGTTGTGAGAGGGCACAGGGGGTGAGCACCGAGTCCAGACATAAGGGCTTGTAACTATTGATCACCTTCCTGTGCTGCTCTCTGCCACTGGGCCTCAATCATAGGGTCAGACATGGCCGCAGGACAACAGCTTCTAGGGACAACAGCTTCCAGTGGTCAGCCAGGAAGAAAGAGGAAGGCACTGACGCCGGGCACCTGAATGTAAGCCTTGTGGGTGTGGCTGGATGCCCCTTCCTCTTTCCTCCCGTTGGTCAGCTCAGCATCCCAATTACTGCATCACCTAGGGAGCCGTAGGAGAGTGGAATTGGGCACTGAACAGAGTTTCATTCTAACTTTACCGTATGGGCTTCACAGTCAGTCACGTTCCTTAGTTAGTTCCATGCCTGCCATTACAAATAAAGATTAAACAACAAACACAAGATGGATTTCATCAACCAAGGTATCATTTTAATCAGTTTAACGGCACGACCTGACACTGTAAGTTATTGTGCACAATCCTGCTGGCAGGTTCCCTTTAATTGGAGCTCACTAGCCTATTCCCCACACAGTCATTGTTTTCTACAATTGTCCTTATTTATGTTGCATCCCCACAATGTGCCCAAGAGGATGGGGACAGGATCAAGATCTCATAAACTCTTTTTGTATATCTGGTTATCTGCACAACTTTATTTTTTGCACAAGTCATTCTCTGGAAAGTATTGCCTCAGGCTCTGCATAAGACAACCTTTTCGAAGCCTGAATTACTTGGCTTCACAAACCTGTTTAACAAGTGTTTCTTGTAGACTATGTAACTGGTTCTGCTGCTGCATGCTTTTAGAGAAAAAAAGAATGAGTTCTTCATTGTGCAGAAAGGACAGGCCGGAGCGAGCCGCCCCCTCCCCCCCCCCAAGGCTAAGCGGAGGCCAGCATGACAATGGGTTGGAGAGGAGGGGGCGGGGGGCCAAAGGGTTAACAGATTAGGGGGCGGGGGGCTAGGTGAAGAGAGGGTTAGGGAAGTGTCAGGGGGCGGGGGCCGGTCAGTTCCCGCTCACCAGCACTGAAAGCAGCAGCATGTCGGGTGTGGATGCGGTGCTGCTGAGCCTGAGGGCGGCTGCAGCCTCCCGGCCTCCTGGATGGCTGGAGGCACAGGTGGCCCACTTGCTGGATGGCGGCGCCGGCGGCAGCGGATCCCCGCCGGCGGTCCCCCACCTTGATCGGCGGGCTCGGCGGACACGGCCCCCCGAGCGCCTATCGCCGGATCCTGGGCCTAGCGCCCCCCGCAGGCGTAGGAGCCCCTCCCGGGACCCTCCAGGCCGGGCGCCGGTAAGAGCGGCTGCGAGCAGGCCCCGGCCTGGGAGGAATCCGACTGCCAGGCGGGGCGCAGCGGCGGTTGGAAGGCCCTCACCTCGTGGTGCGGTGGGGGCGGAGCCTAGACGCGCCGGGCAGCGCTTGGGGCCTAGAGCAGCGGGAGGCCGCGGCGGTGCCGGTTCCGCCGCGCGGCCTGCCTCGGCGGTGCAAGCGGGGCCTGGAGGAGCCGTTGATGGAACCGGGGCGGGCGGCCCGAGGCAGGACGGCGCCGGGTCGGCCCCTACAACAGCGGCAGGGGGTCCCCCTGCTCCAGGGCTTTGGAGCGGACAGCCTCCTGCGGCGGCCTGGAGTGTGGCTGGCGCCGGTCAGCTGGATGTGCCCTCGCCGGTCCAGGCGGCGTCTCCCCCTTTCGCGTGGAGTCCGAATCCGGGGTCCCACGGGCCAGCGGCGTCCCGGAGCAGCGGGTCTGACGGACAACCACAAGGCACACCTTTGGACGGATCGGTGGCGGACTGGACCGTCCGTGGACGTCCGGATACCAGCACTCCGGCTGGAGGGACCACAGATCCCTTGCAGCCCGGTGAGTATGCGTCTGTCTCTCGTATGTGTTCTTCTGATGCTAGTGCGCCTGCGCTTAGTGGGGGTCAGGGAGCGCTTAGCGGTGTAGCTGCGGCGGGGGTAGCAGGCGGCTGTGAAACGGCGGGGGTTCGGGAGCTTTTGGTTAATGTGCAGAACTTGCTAGCTAGATTGGATCGTGATGTGGCTTCGCAGGGTTTCCTAGGTGCTTGGTCTGGTGTATCACGGAGTCCGGTCAGTGCAGCAGCAGTGCAGGCTGAGGTTGCGGAGCCAGTTTCAGTTTCTGTGCAGACTGAGAAGGAGAAGGAGTGTAGGGTTCATTTGGATGATAGGGCGCACGGTGAAGTTTACGTGTGTTTTGAGGGCCCGTTGGGGGCGCATCTTAAAAAAGAGGTCAGGGAGAAGATTAGCAGGGACGAGTACGTTGAAATTTTTTTCACTGCTCCCCCTAGAGAAATTTAACATTGACAAGGGGAAGAAGGAGGATTTAAAAAAGGAGGAGGAGGAAAAACGGCGTTGGCGTTTGATTCCCCAGACTTTTGCTAATTGGCTTCAGGCGTTTGCCATTTTGGCCAGTGTTATTGGCGAGAAGGCTCCGGAGAATTGCTCCGGGCTTTTTTGCTACATGGACTCCATCGGTGAGGCTCATAGGGTGTATGGCGGTCAGGCGTGGCTAAGGTACGATGAGCAGTTTAGGCAGAGAAAAGCTGTTCGGCCGGCCATTAGGTGGGACCAGAAAGATATTGGTCTCTGGTTGCGCGTGATGGCGCAGTACAAGTTCGGCCATCCCTTTCAAGGGGGGGCCGGTGGGTCCGGCCATGGATCTCAGTCCAGTGCAGGGAGCTCCTCAGGCAACGCCGGTCAGGCAGGCGGACAGAAGTTGGGCGTCTGCTGGCAATTTAATGAGGGACAGTGCAAATTTGGAAGCAGTTGTAGATTTAAACATTTGTGTTCCCACTGTAGTGGTTCCTCCCACGGTGCCGCAAAATGCTTTAAGAAGGGCAAGGCAAAATCAGGTTCAGGTAATTCCCATGGGGGAGACTCCGGTGAGGGTGGAAAGGATGGTCCCTTATCTAAGTAGGTACCCGGATAGGGATAAGGCGGCACTGTTATTGTCCGGTTTTACGGAAGGTTTTGTTATTCCGGCACCTCCGTTTGTGGTTCCCGTCGTTAGGAAAAATTTGCGTTCAGCCTTGTTAAACTCTGGGGTGGTTTCAGAGAAGTTACGTAAGGAGGTGGCTTTAGGGCGCATGGCTGGCCCTTTTGACCACGCTCCTTTTGAGGACTTAGTTGTTTCCCCTCTGGGGGTGGTCCCTAAGAGGGAAGCGGGTAAATTTCGCCTTATTCAACACCTGTCGTATCCCAAGGGCAGGTCGGTGAATGACGGCATTGATCCTGAGTTGTGCTCGGTTGTTTACGCATCGTTTGATGAAGCGGTTGTTTGGGTGCAGAGATGCGGAAAGGGCGCCCTGCTTGCAAAGACGGACATAGAATCCGCTTTTCGGTTGTTGCCGGTTCATCCGTCTAGTGTTAGACTTCTTGGATGTTTTTGGGAGGATAAATTTTTTGTTGACAGATGTTTACCTATGGGTTGTTCGCTGTCTTGTGCACTGTTCGAGGCGTTTAGTTCATTTTTGGAGTGGGTGGTACGGGACGTGTCTGGTTGTGACGCGGTCCTACACTACCTAGATGATTTTTTGTGCATCGGCCCGGCGGGGTCCGATTGCTGTGCAAGGATTTTGAGTGCGATTGAATGGGTGGCTTTGCGGTTCGGGGTCCCGTTGGCCCCGGGCAAGACGGAAGGCCCGTGTACGTGCTTGTGTTTCTTAGGCATAGTCATTGATACCGTGAGGTGGGAGTTTCGTTTGCCTGAGGACAAATTGACGGGCCTGCGGGAAGATGTGGTGCGGATTGGTCGTCTGCGTAAGTTGCCGTTGCGGGACCTGCAATCGTTGCTCGGGAAACTTAATTTCGCTTGTCGAGTCATGCCAATGGGGCGAGTTTTTTCTAGAAGGATGGCTAGCGCTACGGCTGGAGTTAAGGCTCCCCACCATTTCGTGCGGTTATCAGCTGAGCATAAGGAGGATCTGGCAGTGTGGAGTGAGTTTCTGAAGTCATATAACGGTAGGTCGTTGTTTATGTCGGGCGTGGTTGATAACGAGTCGTTGGAGTTATTCACTGACGCAGCCGGAGGTTCGGGTTTCGGAGCTTATTTTCAAGGGCAATGGTGCGCGGCAAAGTGGCCTGCGAGTTGGATTTCTACCGGTCTAGTTCGTAACATTGCTCTCCTGGAGATTTTTCCTATTTTGGTATCTGTGCACTTGTGGCAAGATAATTTTCGGAACAGGCGTGTTCGTTTTCGCTGCGATAACCTGGGGGTGGTGTGCGCGATTAATAGTTTGTCTGCATCATCGCCGCCAGTGGTTTGCGTGTTACGGCGTTTGGTGCTGTTGTGTTTGACTTTGAACGCGCACGTTACAGCGTCGCATGTGCCTGGAGTTCATAACTCTATCGCTGACTCTCTTTCTCGTTTACAGTTCGATCGTTTTCGGTCATTGGCCCCGGAGGCGGAGATGGTCGGTTTGGAGTGCCCTCCAGAACTTTGGCTAGCGGTGTCCGGGACGCTCAGGCATTGATTAAGGCGTCGTTGGCTCCCAGAACCTGGGAGGCCTATCAGGCAATTTGGCGGGAGTGGGAGGTTTTGCTGGCGGCGGCATCTGGTGGGTGGAGCCACCAGGATCAGATTGGGATCCTATTGTCATGGTTGAGCCGGGGGGCATTAGAGGGTTGGTCACCTGCAAAAGTGTCAAGAGTCATGGCGGCTCTGGCTTTTGGTTGCAAATTGTGGTGTCAGGAAGATATCACTAAGTCCTTTTTGGTGCAGAGGGCTGTAAAAGGTTTTAGGCGGCGGCCTAGAGGAGCAGATTCAAGGCGGCCGGTGTCTTTTAATGTTTTGGAAAAATTGGGCGAAGCATTGTCTTCGCTGTGTTCTTCGTTTTTTGAGCTTTGTTTATTTCGGCTGGCGTTTTCTTTGGCCTTTTTTGGGGCCTTTAGAGTAGGGGAGTTGGTGGCACCAAACAAAAAAGGGCCGGGGGGTTTATTGGCCAGGGACGTATTGTTGGCCGAGGGCCAGGTGGAGTTATGGTTGCGTCGGTCAAAGTCGGATCAGGAGGGGCGGGGCAGCAGGATTGTGGTGGGCTCAGTTGCGGGGTCCGTTATGTGTCCTGTCTCTTGCCTTAGCATCTTTTGGGGCCTGCGGCCTAGGCGGGATGGGGTTTTGTTATGTCACCAGGACGGTTCCTGTTTGTCTCAATACCAGTTCACGGCGGTTTTCAAAAAGGCAATTTCCTCGGTGGGTTTGGACGGGGCTTGCTTCGCCCCTCACTCCTTCCGGATAGGAGCTGCAACTGAAGCTGCAATTGGGGGATTGGGGGATTCCGCCATTCGTAGGATCGGTAGGTGGCGCTCCAACCGCTTTAGGAGTTACGTGCGGCCACAAGTGGTGGTAGATGGGGTTTTAAAGGCTTGAGGGAGCCTTTTTGCTGCAGTAGGTGATAGTTGTTAAGTTTGTATTTTGTTTTCCAGGTCACCAAGGTTTATTGGTGTGGATTCTTGGACACTCGTACGTGCACTGGGGAGCTCTGCGAGCCGACGTTCGGACGGAGGGCAGGCAACTGGGCTTTGATCGGAGTGTTGCAGTCATCCGGTGGCTCGGTTTTCGGGGTATGGCCTGGAATCGCGTGTTGCGGGAGATCCAGAACAGTGCGAGACTGGACAGAGCCCCTGATGTTTTGGTACTGCACGTGGGGGGTAACGATCTCGGGGTCCGACCTTTTCGGGAGTTGATTAGAGACATAAAACAGGACTGTTTGCGTCTGTGGGTTTTGTACTCGGGTTTGACTATTGTCTGGTCCGAAATTGTGCCGCGTAAACGGTGGAAGCACATGCGGTCTTTGCAAAAAATTGATAAAGCCCGCATAAAGGTGAACAGGGCGGTGTCTGCCTTTGTGGTTAGGAATGGGGGCGCGGCGGTCAGACATTTTGAACTAGAATCAGGTCGGGGGGAGTATTGGTTAGCGGACGGCGTTCATTTGAATTCTGTTGGAATTGATTTTTGGGCTCTCGGGTTGCAGGAGGGCATCGAGAAGGCCATAGCTCTTCGGTCGGGTGGGGTCTCGGGCCTTTAAGGTATTCAAAGGCCTTTCGTTGTGGCGGTTGGGGGGAGTCCTTGGAGTTGGTTGAAATTGGTTTGGGGGGTCCATAGGTATATGGCTCCTCTGTTTTTGAAGTTTATTATGTTTCGGATCTGGTGATTGGTGGTGGGGAGTTCCGGCAGGGGTTGTCGGATCTCACGTTTTTACCGCGAACAGTGAACCCTCTTGTGGGGTTTTTGGTGCTCCCGAGCCAGGCTTACAACGGCTGGGAGTAAAATATGGTCTGAGTTATGTTCGCGGTATGGTTTAAAAATCACCAGATTCTTTTGGGCTCCAAGGACTTCCCCTAGTTTTGAAATGTATGCTTTTACATTAATTGTTAACTGTTATTTTGTTTAATAAACAGGCTGCTGTGGCCTTCACAATTCCAAAGAAAACTTTGTCTCTGTCTTAATTGGGAGAATGGGTTCGGGTGGTCGCGCTGGGGGAAAAAAGGTAAGGGACTGTAAGAGTGTCAGGGGGATGTATCTCCCTCTTTCCCGGAAGACTTCGACAATACCAGGGTCAAGGACAGGCCGGAGCGAGCCGCCCCCTCCCCCCCCCCAAGGCTAAGCGGAGGCCAGCATGACAATGGGTTGGAGAGGAGGGGGCGGGGGGCCAAAGGGTTAACAGATTAGGGGGCGGGGGGCTAGGTGAAGAGAGGGTTAGGGAAGTGTCAGGGGGCGGGGGCCGGTCAGTTCCCGCTCACCAGCACTGAAAGCATCCCTCCCTCCCGCCCTGTTTTTAGTTTGTGGTTCTGTGGGGTTACATTACTCGCGGTGAGCGGGTAGTTATAGTATTCATAGGGTCCTTTTCGGGTCATTGCGGCCGGGGCGGTTGGGGGGAGTCCTTGGAGTTGGTTGAAATTGGTTTGGGGGGTCCATAGGTATATGGCTCCTCTGTTTTTGAAGTTTATTATGTTTCGGATCTGGTGATTGGTGGTGGGGAGTTCCGGCAGGGGTTGTCGGATCTCACGTTTTTACCGCGAACAGTGAACCCTCTTGTGGGGTTTTTGGTGCTCCCGAGCCAGGCTTACAACGGCTGGGAGTAAAATATGGTCTGAGTTATGTTCGCGGTATGGTTTAAAAATCACCAGATTCTTTTGGGCTCCAAGGACTTCCCCTAGTTTTGAAATGTATGCTTTTACATTAATTGTTAACTGTTATTTTGTTTAATAAACAGGCTGCTGTGGCCTTCACAATTCCAAAGAAAACTTTGTCTCTGTCTTAATTGGGAGAATGGGTTCGGGTGGTCGCGCTGGGGGAAAAAAGGTAAGGGACTGTAAGAGTGTCAGGGGGATGTATCTCCCTCTTTCCCGGAAGACTTCGACAATACCAGGGTCATATCCGTTATCTGATTGATCACAAATAGAGACAACTGAGTACTTAAACTGAATCAGTCACCAGGTTTTTGCTCTAAGGGTACCGTCACACATTGAAATTTTCATCGCTGCGACGGCACGATTCGTGATGTCGCAGCGTCGTATAATCATCGCTCCAGCGTCGTAGACTGCGGTCACACGTTGCAATCACGGCGCTGGAGCGATGCCGAAGTCCCCGGGTAACCAGGGTAAACATCGGGTAACTAAGCGCAGGGCCGCGCTTAGTAACCCGATGTTTACCCTGGTTACCAGCGTAAACGTAAAAAAACAAACAGTACATACTCACCATCTGATGTCCGTCTGGTCCCTTGCCGTCTGCTTCCTGCTCTGAGTGCAGCCGTACAGTGAGAGCAGATCGCAGCACCGCTGCGCTCTGCTCTCACTTTCCGGCCGGCACTCAGAGCAGGAAGCAGACGGCAAGGGACCTGAAGGACACCGACGGGTGAGTATGTACGGTTTGTTTTTTTACGTTTACGCTTGTAACCAGGGTAAACATCGGGTTACTAAGCGCGGCCCTGCGCTTAGTTACCCGATGTTTACCCTGGTTACAAGCGAAGACATCGCTGGATCGCTGTCACACACAACGATCCAGCGATGTCAGCGGGTGATCAAGCGACGAAAGAAAGTTCCAAACGATCTGCTACGACGTACGATTCTCAGCAGGGTGTCTGATCGCAGTAGCGTGTCAGACACAGCGATATCGTAACGATATCGCTAGAACGTCACGAATCATAACGTCGTAGCGAGGGAAATTTCAATGTGTGACGGTACCCTAAGATGGGTTAGCAAAAACCTGGTGACAGATTCTCTTTAGAGAAGAATGCACAGCTTTAGAGATTGGCTACTACTAGGAAGAACCCTTTTTCAAAGCTTTGAGTGCTAGAACTCTAGTGCCACCTATTGGAAGGTAGCAATCCTATAAGTCAATATCAAACATTTAAACATTCCTATAGGTGGCACTAGAGTTCTAGTTCTCTTCCTCTCTGAAGAGAGAATTTGCATAATTAGCATATTTCCCAGAGGAGCATTGGGGCTTTAAGTCTCCACATCTCAACATGCTTAGCATGTCAATCTCCGCAAGAAGAAACAATACTTCTTGGAAAGTTTTGATCATCTGCTGTTTCCCAAAAAGCTAGTCAGACACAGGCATTGCCTTAAGGGCTCATACTCACTTGCGCGAAACTCTGATGAGTCTCACACAGCAATACCCAGCGCTGCTGTGGCACTCAGATCAAAGCGTGCAGCTGCATAGGAATACATAGAGGAGCAAAGCGTGCGGCTGCATGCCAGGTGCAGTGCCGGGTATTGCCGTGCAAGACTCATCCGAGTTTCACGCAAGTATGAGCCCTAAAAAAAATGTCAGAGCGCTGTTGAAAATGGAGGAAAATATGAAGACATTTTAAGAATGTGGTTTAAAACATTCTTTTGTACATCAGTAGATACCTGGCAACACATTTCAGCATCAATTTCATGGCTATAAATAAGGGCGTATACTTATCTATGTTTAAAACTGATGCATGGAATCTGATGAAAAATTGGATTGCACTATGATTAATGTTAGTCAATGATTATGTGCTCATCTGGGATTTTTTATCAGCTCGGATCGTAATGCAAAAAAAATCGCTGCATGCTGAGAGAGGCTGTGTATACTGTATACAGTATATAATGTATGCAATGTACATGTATTTAATTAAAAATAAATAAATAAAAGAACAAAATGGCATGGGGTTCCCCCTAATTTAACTTACTGAAGGAAAGCCGACAGTTAGGGGCTGATGTTTATAGTCTGGGAAGGGGATAAGGCTTCTTTCACACTTCGGTCTTTCTTTTTCCGTCACAATGCGTTGTTTTGTGAAAGAAACGGATCCAGCAAATGGTGCTGCTGGATCCGTTTTTTTCTCACAGACTTGTATTAGCGACGGATTGTGATGGATGGCCACATGTTTCATCCATCGTGCACTGGATCCATCATCAAATTGCTGTCCGTTGGGTGGAGACAACGCACAAAGGAATGCTTTTTCTGTGCGTCAGAAAATCGCTCAGTGACTGATCCTGCGCTGTCCGTAGATGGCTATAATGGAAGCCTATGGATGCAGGATCTGTCGCTGACTGTGAAAAGCAGGAATCCAGCGATGGATACCGTCTTTTCAAACAGAGCATGCACGGAAAAATTTCCCATCAGGGAAACTTTCTCTCGTTTTCTTTCTCTTTTTACTATTGATGCTGCCTATGCAGCATCAATAGTAAAAAGATATAATGTTAAAAATAATTAAAAAAATAAAAAATCATGATATACTTACCTTCCGGCATCCCGCGCAGCCCCCGCAGCCTTCCCGATGCTCGCGTTACCAGTGATGCATATCGAAATGACCTGATGATGTAGCGGTCTCGTGAGACTGCTAAGTCATCACAGGTCATTGTCTCGCTATGCATCACTGGGAACGGAGCATCACGAGCATCTGCAAGGCAACAGGGGCTGTGCGGGACGCCGGAAGGTAAGAATATCACAATATTTTACTTTTTTAAATTATTTTTAACATGGGTTGTGTTGTGTATGCGTACTCGCAGGACAAACCTCGGCAAAGATGCATGCACAACGTGTGCACATGCACATAGCCTCCTAGGATGCACTGGAACCGTCAAAAAAATGGCTCGCGTGCATCCGTTTTTTACAATCAGCATAGGATCAGTCTTTTCAACATTTTGACGGATTGTGACTGATTGTAAAAAACAGAAGTGTGAAAGAGGCCTAATAAGCGAGGAGCTTCCTAGGCTATTAATATCAGCTCACAACTGTCTACTTAACCTTTCCTGGTTATTACTTATACGGGGACACCACATCATCTTTTGGGGGGTAACCCCTAATTAATATCCAGTAAAGAATAAGTAGATAGCTTGAGCTGATATTAATAGCCTGGGAAGCTCCATGTTCATTTACCCCTTGCCAGACTTAAAACATGAGCCCCCAGCTGTCAACTTTCCCTCAGCTAGTTAAAGAAAATTAGGGAGACCCTATTTTTTATCTTAGATATTTAATTATGAGCTAAATACATGTATATTAAGCTGCACTGCATTGATTATATATCTCAATGACCTCTATCTATCTATATAGCGCTACAAATTGGAACAGCACACATAAAAGTACTATGGGTGCAGGGCCCCTCAGCAAGGAGTCCCCTCTCTGCAAAAGGATGTAAATTCAGAAAAAAGAGGCAGCACTCCAGTATTTTCCAAAATGCAAAAGGGACTTTAATAGCATTGGTGGTGTGGCGACGTTTAGGCTACAATGAGCCTTTCTCTGGAAAAACACAAAGTGAAAAATAGGCTCTTACCTAGGTAACAATGTTAAAAGACTAACATAATAGTGCTCACCTGGTCAGGTTGTGTGCACACAACCACTGGTAATGCTTAAGGCTGCTGCAGACCCACGAGAGGATAAAAGTGCAGGTAATGCAGAATCAAATGGGTTAAACCTACGCTGTCATGTAGGAAGGATGAAGAATGCCAATCCAGGTATACTGTTTGTGGTTTATTTGTCAATGCATTTTGAAGTATAAAAACTACCAACTCAGAACAACAATAGATCATAGTTATAAAGTAAAAAAAATGTAGAATTGTAAATAAACAGCAAAAAAACAGATAAATGCATAATGTATCCTAATATATACATATAAAAGCTTATGATGGCAATATTACAAAAGTAAATATAGAATAACAAATGTGATAAGAATATATTTTTAGTGCTCCACATTTGGTTAATCCACATAATACATCATTACACAAATAACAACAATAATAATAATTTCCAGTGTACAACTTTCTTCAGTCGACCTAGAGATTTTCCGTTGTATTCAGGTCTTGGCTGCAGATGGGCCATTCCAAATCGTTGATCTTTTTCTGTTAAAGCAATTCTTTTGTTGATTTGGAGGCATGCTTAAGGTCATTGTTTTGTTGAAAGCTGACTGAATTTCTTCAGCTTTTAGCCCAGGGCTGAAAGTATGGATGCAAAATTGATAACTGAAACTATTCATAATTTCCTCCACATTGAGTAAAGCTCCAGTTCCTGATGCCAATATACAGCCTTAAAACATAATTCTTACTAGACCATGCTTTAGGCCCCTTCACACGTCCGTTTTTTATGTCCGTATTTGGTACGTTTTTAAAGATTTTAAAGGTCCGCAAATACTGACATACGCACACCCATTGGATTCAAAGGTGGTGCACACATGTCAGGTTTTTCAGGCGGATGTTGGTAGCCTGGGAATGGAGGGCAATATCCTAAGCTCTTAATATCAACCCACAGCTGTCTGTTTAGCCTTTGCTGGTTTGATTTTATATGTGGACCTTACATTAATTCTTTTCCTTGGTGTCCTCCGTAAATTCACCAGTAAAGGCTTTGTAAACAGCTACGAGCTGTTATTAATATAATGGGAACCCTTTGGGATATTGTTCTTTTTCCCAGATTATTAACATCAGCCCCCAGCCATGGTCTTTCCCACTGCTAGTTACGTGTCATGATGATGACACACGGATGGCACACAGATGTTTAATGCAGCGCCCCAGAGTCCTGGTCGTTGCAGTACTGACGCTCCGCCACTAAGGGGAGTGATGGTACGTCTGATGGCACTAAAGGAGTTCACCTGAGCAGGTATCACAGTCACACATTACACTTCACACTCTGGCCACCAGGGGGAGCAAAGGGTTCTATGTATTAGGACACTCCTCACAATCTGGTAAAACTGGGGGTTGGATAGGAAGTTAGGGAGAAGCTGACTGGGTTTTGCCCAGGCAACATCCTGTGACAGAGGGTGTTGCGGGGAAGATTCAGGGGGGTCTCTGTCAGGGGTGGGATCCTGACAGTGGCCTAGCGAAAAGGACAGAATGTTACGGAGCTGCGCCTGCACCCGTTGCGGTGGCATCCTAAGAAAGGACACAAAGCGAGGTTTATTGTGGAGAAGTGAGAAACGAGATCCCCGCACAAAGGAGTATAGAACCAGTAGGAGTCGTGCCTTAAGATCGTGGCAACATCCTACTGAGGCGCGTAGCCGGTGGCCAGAACGCCGAGGAAGTATTGGGCTCCAAGCAGTACTTCAAACAGCGGCAGGACAGTTAATTATAGGTTGGCTGTCCCACATAAATCACCTAAGCAGACATAGGAGGCAATTGTGGGAGAGGGGCATATCTAGGGTCCCAGAATAACTCCAGGCCTACCCGTCATACGGGTGCGTCCTAGCCAAATCATCTGGGGAACGGAGAAGAACATCAGAACAGATACGATAGTTGTGAGGAAGAACATCAGAAGCAGACACAACAGTTGTGAGGACTATCCCATGGTGCTCAGCAGGGAGGTACTACAACACAAAGGCGCTAGAAGGTAGGCACTGATTTCCACCTGCAAAGGAAACTCTGGATGTGCCTTCGGACCGGCCGGTCTCAGCCAGCCCTGTTAGCAGTGCTCTGGATTGCGGATCCTGAAGCCTTCAGTAAAGAGGTAAAGAGACTGCAACCCTGTGTCCTTGTTATTCATCACACCTTGCACCACGCACCATCATCACGTCTTTCATTGGACGCCCCTTAGCAGGGTCACGGACCGGGTCTAGCCACCGTGACAACCCCAGGACCGAGACAGAGAGGCCCGGTACCGAGTACCCCGCGGCCCTGCGTCTGGGGGCGCTCCATTAACATGGACACAGACAGCAAATGGAAACATGGATGTCACATACGGATATTACAAGGACAATGGATCTCATCAGTACTGTTGTTTCCTGTACAGGAATCACCAGGACATGTGAAGGGGGCCTTACTGTGAGCATAACATTCTTTTGGTGATGAACAGTGTTGGCTTTGTGCCAAACATACCATTTGGAATTATGGCAAAAAATCTCAAGCTTGGACTCATCAGACCCTAACACGTTTTCCCACATGCTTTTGGCAGAATTGATTTAGGTTTTAAGAAAAACTTTCATCTTGCTACCCTACCCCACATGCCATGAAGAATACAGGAGCTTATTGTCACATGTAGTACACAACCAGAACTTGCAGAAATTTCTGCAGCTCCTTTAATATTGCAATAGTACTATTGGAAGATTCCCAGTCCAATTTTCTTTTAGTTGTTTCATATATATATATATGTAATGTCCAGTTTTAGGTAATTATAAATAGGACGACCCAGGAGCACTACTATAATTAACATAAACCAGGGAGGTTCAAAGCCAGTAATAGAGATAATCAATATGAAAAAAGAAGGAAAGTACTACTGTAAAAAATGTACACTACTCCTGAAAATCATAAAAAATGGTGAAAAATCTTTATTGACAGACAAAATAGCAAGTGAAATTAAAACAAAATTAAAATCAAATGTGGGTACAACCACTCCATTGTCCTGAGAATATAAACATGAAAAAAGAACAGCAAATTGCAGAGTGTGTAACCCCATATAAAGCAGTATGTCCAATATCATATAATTCTTAGTACAGTCCTGGGTAAGCAATACCATAAAACATATAATACCTTGAGGGGAACAGCTCCCTAATACATCCCCCATAAACCGGTGTGGGATCATACAATCAACATCAGACAAGCTGCAGACCAAAATAATGAAAGGCCCCTCACATGCATAGTAGCCAGCATACAGTACAGACCAAAAGTTTAGACACACCTTCTCATTTAAAGATTTATCTGTATTTTCATGAGTATGAAAATTGTACATTCACACTGAAGGCATCAAAACTATGAATTAACACATGTGGAATTATATACTTAACAAAAAAGTGTGAAACAACTGAAATTATGTCTTATATTCTAGGTTCTTCAAAGTAGCCACCTTTTGCTTTGATGACTGCTTTGCACACTCTTGGCATTCTCTTGATGAGCTTCAAGAGGTAGTCACCAGGAATGGTCTTCCAACAATCTTGAGGGAGTTCCCAGAGATGCTTAGCACTTGTTGGCCCTTTTGCCTTCACTCTGCGGTCCAGCTCACCCCAAACCATCTCGATTGGGTTCAGGTCTGGTGTCTGTGGAGGCCAGGTTATCTGGTGTAGCACCCCATCACTCTCCTTCTTGGTCAAATAGACCTTACACAGCCCAGAGATGTGTTTGGGGTCATTATCCTGTTGAAAAATAAATGATGATCAAACTAAACGCAAACCGGATGGAATAGCATGCCCCTGCAAGATGCTGTGGTAGCCATGCTGGTTCAGTATGCCTTCAATTTTGAATAAACCCCAAACAGTGTCACCAGCAAATCACCCCCACACCATCACATCTGCTACTCCAAGCTTCTCGGTGGGAACCAGGCATGTAGAGTTCATCCGTTCACCTTTTCTGCGTCGCACAAAGACACGGTGGTTGGAACCAAAGATCTCAAATTTGGACTCATCAGACCAAAGCACAGATTTCCACTGGTCTAATATCCATTCCTTGTTTTCTTTAGCCCAAACAAGTCTCTTCTCCTTGTTCCCTGTCCTTAGCAGTGGTTTCCTAGCAGCCATTTTTCCAATGATGCCTGCTGCACAAAGTCTCCTCTTAACAGTTGTTGTAGAGATGCGTCTGCTGCTTGAACTCCGTGTGGCATTAACCTTGTCTCTAATCTGAGCTGCTGTTAACGTGCGATTTCTGAGGCTGGTGACTAGGATAACCTTATCCTCAGAAGCAGAGGTGACTCTTAGTCTTCCTTTCCTGGGGCGGTCCTCATGTGAGCCAGTTTCTTTGTAGCGCTTGATGGTTTTTGCCACTGCACTTGGGGACGCTTTCATAGTTTTCCCAATTTTTTGGACTGACCTTCATTTCTTAAAGTAATGATGGCCACTCGTTTTTCTTTACTTAGCTGTTTTTTTCTTGCCATAATACAAATTCAAACCAGTCTATTCAGTAGCACTATCAGCTGTGTATCCACCCGACATCTGCACAACACAACTGATTTTCCCAAGCCCATTTATAAGGCAAGAAATCCCACTTATTAAACCTGACAGGGCACACCTGTGAAGTGAAAACCATTCCCAGTGACTACCTCTTGAAGCTCATCAAGAGAATGCCAAGAGTGTGCAAAGCAGTCATCAAAGCAAAAGGTGGCTACTTTGAAGAACCTAGAATATAAGACACTAGATAGTGGCCCAATTCTAACGCATCGGGTATTCTAGAATATGCATGTCCACGTAGTATATAGCACAGCCACGTAGTATATTGCCCAGCCCATGTAGTTTATTGCCCAGCCATGTAGTATATTGACCAGTTACGTAGTATATTGCCCAGTCACATAGTATATTGCCCAGCTACGTAGTATATTGCCCAGCCATGTAGTATATTGCCCAGTCACATAGTATATTGCCCAACCACGTAGTATATTGGCCAGCCACATAGTATATTGCTCAGTCGCGTAGTATACAGCACAGAGCCACGTAGTATATTGCCCAGCCACGTAGTATATTACCCAGCCACGTAGTATGTAGTATATTGCCCAGCTACATAGTATATTGCCCAGCCATGTAGTATATTGCCCAGTCACATAGTATATTGCCCAACCACGTAGTATATTGCCCAGTCACATAGTATATTGCCCAGCCACGTAGTATATTGCCCAGCCACGTAGTATGTAGTATATTGCCCAGCCACGTAGTATATTGCCTAGCCACGTAGTATATTGCCCAGTCACGTAGTATATTGCACAGCCCATGTAGTATATAGCACAGCCCATGTAGTATATTGCCCAGCCCATGTAGTATATTGCCCAGCCACGTAGTATATAGCAGAGCCCATGTAGTATATTGCCCAGCCACGTAGTATATAACACAGCCCATGTAGTATATTGCCCAGCCCACGTAGTATATTGCCCAGCTCACGTAGTATATAGCAATGTGGGCATCATATTCCTGGTAAAAAAAAGAAATAAAATAAAAAATAGTTATATACTCACCTTCCGGAGCCTTCGGATCCAAGCGAAGAGGTTACCGACGCTGCTCGTGCGCTCCGGTCTCAAGAGTGCATTGCGGTCTCGCGAGATGATGATGTAGCGCAAGACCGCTACGTCATCATCTCGCGAGATCGCAGCATGGACCGGTTACCAGAGCGTCGCGAGCGGGAAAGGCCTGTTGTCGGTCTGGGGGCCGACGGACGGTGAGTATATAACGATTTTATTTTTAATTATTTTTAACATTAGATCATTTTACTATTCATGCATAGGCAGCATGAATAGTAAAATGTTGGTCACACAGGGTTAATAGCAGCGTTAACCGAGTGCATTACACCGCGGTCAACGCTGCCATTAACCATGTGAGCGCAGACTGGAGTGGAGTACGGAGCGGGTACTGACTGCGGGGAGGAAGGAGCGGCCATTTTTCCGCCGGACTGTGCCCATCGCTGATTGGTCGTGGCTGTTTTGCAACGACCAATCAACGACTTGGATTACATGACAGACAGAGGCCGCGACCAATGAATACACTGGTCAACAGCATTTTTGGTGCCAAAGATATTTCATCGAATTTAGGGTATTTTTGGGGTGCTGATTCTGAATATGTCATCAGTTTTGCCAGATTGACTCAAGTTTTTGACATTTTTGGTATCTTATTTATAGCACTTGTTGGTAAATGCGACGCATCATCTCATTAATTTCTTTGGATTAGTACTTGAACTGAGCAGTTCTCAATATAGTTTTGTGTTAATTAGTGTTCTAAAAGTTTGTTCATAGCTTGATTTTTGCACTAACTTTATGTTGTTGTCTGTTTTCCAGTGAAAAGCATGAACTCATCAAGAAGAAGTTGTCTTAACGATCCAGACTCATTCTGTTACATTTGTGGTGAATACACACTGCCAAAACATAGAAGAAACATAACAGACTTCGTAAAAAAAGTGTATTTTGCCTATTTTGGGGTTATGCTTGGGGACCAAGACAAGTTTTGGGCACCACACATAGTGTGCAAAGCATGTATCGAATTATTACGAAAATGGAGCAAAGGACAAAGAAAAAGCTTCAAATTTGGTGTTCCAATGGTGTGGAGAGAGCCAAAAAATCATCATGATGACTGTTATTTCTGTGCAGTGCAAGTGCAAGGATTCAATAAGCATAAGAAATGAAAATGGGAGTAACATGGAATCTGCAAGAAGGCCTGTCCCTCATTGTGAAGATGTGCCTGTACCTGTGTTTACCATAAATAACAGTCATCATGATGATTTTTTGGCTCTCTCCACACCATTGGAACACCAAATTTGAAGCTTTTTCTTTGTCCTTTGCTCCATTTTCGTAATAATTCGATACATGCTTTGCACACTATGTGTGGTGCCCAAAACTTGTCTTGGTCCCCAAGCATAACCCCAAAATAGGCAAAATACACTTTTTTTACGAAGTCTGTTATGTTTCTTCTATGTTTTGGCAGTGTGTATTCACCACAAATGTAACAGAATGAGTCTGGATCGTTAAGACAACTTCTTCTTGATGAGTTCATGCTTTTCACTGGAAAACAGACAACAACATAAAGTTAGTGCAAAAATCAAGCTATGAACAAACTTTTAGAACACTAATTAACACAAAACTATATTGAGAACTGCTCAGTTCAAGTACTAATCCAAAGAAATTAATGAGATGATGCGTCGCATTTACCAACAAGTGCTATAAATAAGATACCAAAAATGTCAAAAACTTGAGCCAATCTGGCAAAACTGATAGCATATTCAGAATCAGCACCCCAAAAATACCCCAAATTCATTAAAATATTTTGGACACCAGAAATTTTTTTTTTTTTTGTTGACCTGTGATATCTGTGACAGACAGACAGACAGAAGGATGGAAGTAACCCTTAGACAATTATGTAGTAGATAATTTCAGTTGTTTCACACTTTTTGTTAAGTATATAATTCCACATGTGTTAATTCATAGTTGTGATGCCTTCAGTGTGAATGTACAATTTTCATAGTCATGAAAATACAGAAAAATCTTTAAATGAGAATGTGTGTCCAAACTTTTGGTCTGTACTGTACAAACAGTGGTTAACAATCCCCAAAAAATGATGAAATAAGGGGGGAGGGAAATAAATCACAAAGGACAGTTAAGAACACAGCTGTCACTCAGAATTAACCAGTCACCAGCAAAATAGCCCAAGTGCCTGAGGAGAACTTACACTGGTATGGATAAGGTCCAAAAGGGGAGTGAGTCCCACATAAACTAGGACCTGGGACATCCATGTTACCAGCAAGTGAGTGGCAGGCACGCATAAACTCAACCGGCATGCAGATGAATTAAATGGCCAGCGACTGAGATTTAAAGGGCCTGCCGCCGGCTTTGTAACTTCGCAATTCAGTACTCCAGCTTAGCAGGCATCTGCCCGATTGGGTAAATACCCAGTTTTGGCCTCACTTGAATGATAAAAAGGAATCACTTCCTACAGAGAAAACTGATAGTGATTAAACTACTTCTGGACAAATGGGTTATGTCAGCACAAACCCAAAAACTACAAGTGAGCAAATGTAACTGAACCCAGTTACAGAAGTAAGGCATTTAACAAGATAAAACAAAGAAAACCTAAGATAGGAACAAAATGAATCTATACCCTTGTATATGTAGGGAAAAAGCAATAATGCATAGAGATACTAAATACTATATACCATATTATTTATCTTGAGATTTGTCTGTTTACGGCCAGTGTGGATATGCTTCTACACGTTGCATGTATACCCACTTATACTCCAGTTCATTTCTTTCGGTTCTTTCGGTTCTTTCTTTCAGTTAAGATAAAACAAAGGTAAACCTCCTGCACATCTGTCATACAAGGCATGCGCAGTATATGTAAACCCACATCTCTCAGAGGGGGAAGCCAATAAATGGATACATTCAAAAGTGAACGGAAAGGCCATCATGAAAAGGAAAGACGAGAAAGTATTTTAAGATCTATTGAAATGTAATGAAGAATCACAAGAGATAGAAAAGCAAGTGAAACTTCTGAGGAAATAAAGCAAGTAGGTAGAGGTGTAGCCAAGTTTATCTTAGCACAGATAATGCAGCACTGTCTTGAGATAAATGTAATTAGACACCTAGCCCGAAATTCGTCAATGGCTTGTGCAATATTATCTTAATCATCTAGCATACAAAATCATTATATCCATCATATATAAGCATACCACTAAAAGCTGATACGTAAGGGACATCCTAGTTTTGGTTAAGGTGTGCTCATTGAAAAGTTAAAAACCACTTTTAAAGGGACTCTGTCACCTGAATTTGGAGGGAACAATTTTTAGTCATATGGGCGGGGTTTTCGGGTGTTTGATTCACCATTTCCTTACACGCTGGCTGCATGCTGGCTGCAATATTGGATTGAAGTTCATTCTCTGTCCTCCGTAGTACATGCCTGCATAAGACAAGATTGCCTTGTGCAGGCATGTACTACGGAGGACAGAGAATGAACTTCAATCCAATATTGCAGCCAGCGGGTAAGGAAAGGGTGAATCAAACATCCGAAAACCCCGCCCATATGACTAAAAATTGTTCCCTCCAAATTCAGGTGACAGAGTCCCTTTAAACAGATCTACTGAAGGGGAAGATAATCGATTTTTCTATTCAATACTTTGAGCAATCTTGGTTTAAGTGATTCCCTAAAGCTTGATAGATATTAGCTGTTTTTTTCTTCTATTATATTTTGGATGCACTTCTATTTTTTTATTTAGACCCCTAAAATAATATTTTTTACATTTTTTTGTCTTACTCAATTATGTTGCTTTAGGTGTAATAATGATATGGTGGAAAATGTGATTGTTACAAAGTGTCAGTTGTCTTATAGTTACTGAAATGAAAGTGTCATGGTGGTCCAATTCTAATGGACTCATACATCTCATTAAGGTTGAATATTTTAATATAACTAGTCATGATTTTGTTGATTTTTGGATGAAATTAGGCAGTATATAATGTGTTTTCATACACTTTATAGATAAACATTCAGATTTTTTCACTTCTCTCATCTAGTGGAATTAGACTCCTAATTTGAAATTGTTAGTTGACTAATTATACTAAAGGAGAGCTTCATTATTACAGGATAGTGACAGGACCGTTGACATTATTACAGTAAGAGGTCTGGATGGGGGACATTATTACAGGAAGGTTTCAATATGGGGATATTTTTACACACGTCTTTATAGAATCTAAAAAAAAAAAGTTTCCACCTTTTTGTTTTGGACAGTGGATGAAAATCGGACCGCACTCGCGTGACAAATGAGTGTAGCCCGATTTTTTTCAATGGCTTGCTGTTAGGGCTGGCGGAACGCACAGAGTATATTTAGTTATTATTATTTGTACGTTCGCTGCCCGGGGTCCACCGTGCAGGAGACCAACCTGCTGCTAGCAAATGGTGGCACAATATGGCGGTAGAAGCGAACTCTGTTACTTCACAGAGTCGAACAGAAGGGAAAATGCTGTGCCCTGTTAGCGTCACAGGGGAACACAGCTGCCTAACAGAGCAAAAGCAATCAGTGGTTAAGGAGTAGCAAGCACACAAACTCCTCATCTCTGGTGGAGCCAGAATTCTAATGGCTTTACGCCAGCCCTGAGTTCGCAATACAAACTCCTCACCGGAGGTGCCGGTATTCTAGTGGCTTATTTCAGCCGGACCCTGCCCACAAGCAGACAAGGCCACTGAGTAGCTAAAGCTCATAACATAAGCTGATACTAGCACATGGCCATGCGGCCATGTGAACCTCTTATAGCTGCAGCAACTTCAGGACTTCCTAGAGGACCAATGGGAGCTGCCACAGTACCTGAACATGTGGAACATGTGACCCCCGACCTCCAGTGAGAGGTCTTACCCCGGGCATGCTCAGAAGGGGAAAAGCAGGACTTAGTCCCAGAGACGTCTGCTTGCCGCTGAAAAGTACTGGCTACAAAAGCTGAGCCTGGAAAGGCAGCAGTAACCATCCACACGGTATCAGGCTGAGCCAGATGCTGGGACCGACGTCTCCGTTGAGCAGGCTCCACTGCGGCTGGAGAAGAATGGGAGACCGCAGTGGAGATGGTTCGAGATTCCCCCTGTGCAGAGATGGGAACTCGACCCATAATATTACCCCCCTCCTTGGGCCTCGCTACACTCAAAAGCTGCAGAGCTCGAATGTGCTCAGCAGGCTCCCAGAACCTGCCCTCTGGGCCATAACCCTTCCAGTCCACCAAATAAAATTTTTTGCCGCGTACCACCTTTCACCCCAAATTAGCGTTCATTTCATAATCGACCGCAGACGAACCCGATGTCCCGGCAGATGACTCGGAAAACCGGGACATGTATAAGGGCTTCAAGAGGGACACATGAAAGGTGTCGGTGATACCTAGGCATGGAGGAAGAGCCAGATGGTAGACCACAGGGTTAACCTGTTTGAGGACCTTGAAGGGACCCAACTAGCGAGGTGCAAACTTAGTGGACTTAACTCGCAGCCTGATGGTACGGGCAGAGAGCCACACCAAGTCGCCAGGAGCAAAGGTCGGAGCGGGGCACCAATATGCATTGGCAGAGGACCTCATTTTCTCTTTGGAGGCCCGGATGGCATCCTGAGTGCGGTCCCAAATGTCCCATGCCTCCATAGCCCAGTCTGCACACCCTGGAGTCGGCGGAAGACACGGACATGAGCACAGGGACACGCAGATGCTGGCCATAATTTTGGAGGAATGGAGTCTGACCGGTGGAGTCGGCTACGGCATTGTTAAGCGCAAACTCCACCCATGGTAGCAAGGATGCCCAGTCATCCTGCCTGCCAGAAACAAAATGTCGTAAATATGTGACCAGGGTCTGTTTGGCCCTCTCAACCAACCCATTTGTCTCGGAATGATATGACAAGGAGAGATTCAACTCAATACTGAGTAGAGGACAAAGCTCTCTCCAGAATCGAGACGCAAACTGGGGACCCCGGTCACTGACAATTTTGTCCGGCATACCGTATAGGCGAAAGATATGCTTGATGAACAATGCTGCCAGAGCCCATGCAAAAGTTATCCGTGGAAGAAGCATCAAGTGCACCATTTTGGAAAAATAGTCGGTGATCACTAAGATAATGGTGCAGCTACGAGACTTGGGTAAGCCCACCACAAAATCCATCCTGACCAACTCCCAGGGCCTGTCCGCCACCAGCAGGAGGTAAAGCAACCCAGCTGGCTGTTGTCGAGCAGACTTGTTCTTGGTGCAAGAGACACACGCCTGAATATAGTCTGCGACGTCATGAGCCATATGCGGCCACCAGTATGTCCTCACCAGTAGCTCAGATGTCCATTTGGACCCAAAATGTCCACCCACCCTGGACGAGTGAGCCCAAGAGAGAACCTCCGGACGCAGACTGGATGGTTCAAAAGTCTTGCCCAGAGGCACAAGTTCTAGGGAACCAGGAGCAACAGTTCTCTCGGTGGGGACAATAAGTCGAGGCTCCTCTTCCTCCTCCTCAGATGATACAACGGAGAGAGAGAGCATCGGCACGAATGTTCTTCTCCCCGGAAAGAAAATGGAGGGTGAAATGAAACCGGGAGAAGAACAAGGACCATCTGGCCTGGCAAGAATTTAACCGCTGGGCTGTCTCCAAGTACACCAAATTCTTGTGGTCTGTGAAGAGTTGGAAGGGAAAACGAGCCCCCTCCAAGAGATGCCTCCACTCTGAGAAGGCCAACTTCATAGCTAGCAACTCCCTGTCCCCGATGGAATAATTCCTCTCCGCTGGTGAGAAGATTTTGGAAAAGAAGAAGCAAGGATGCTTCCAACCTTGAGCATCCTTTTGGAAAAGGACTGCTCCAGCACCAAAGGATGAGGCACCCACCTCTATTATAAATGGTTTATCTACATCGGGGCGATGTAGGATGGGAGCACTAGCGAAGTGTAACTTAATGGAGTGAAAGGCTTTGGAGACCTCCTCAGACCACAATTTGGGATTTGCTCCCTTCTTGGTGAGGGCAACCAAGGGAGCTACCAAAGTTGAGAAGTGTGGAATGAACTGGCGGTAATAATTAATGAACCCCATAAAGCGCTGCGTCGCTTTAAGAGAATGGTGTTCCTGCCAGTCCATCACAGCCTGTAGTTTGGCAGGATCCATAGCCAATCCCTAGGCAGAGATGATATAGCCCAAGAAAGGAGAGGACTCCTGCTCAAACACACACATTTCTCCAACTTTGCGTAGAGGGAATTTGCCTGTAAGAGGTCAAAGACTCTGCAAACATCTCTCCATTGGGAGTCAATATCTGGAGAGTAGATGAGAATATCATCCAGATAGACTACGACCGAGGTGGAGAGCATATCCTGGAAGATGTCGTTCACAAAGTCTTGGAAAATGGCTGGGGCATTGCAGAGCCCGAAGGGTGTCATCGGATATTCATAGTGCCCATCCCTAGTGTTAAAAGCCGTCTTCCATTTGTCCCCCACACGGATGCGAATCACGTTGTAAGCACCCTGCAGATCTAATTTTGTAAATACCCTTGCTCCCTGAAGCCTTTCAAAGAGCTCAGATATCAGGGGCAGAGGATACTTATTCTTAACGGTGATGGCGTTAAGACCCCTGTAATCTATGCATGGACGTAGTTCCCCGTTCTTCTTCTACACGAAGAAGAACCCAGCCCCTGCAGGTAACACTGACTTTCTAATGAATCTACTTGCCAGATTTTTCTGGATGTACTGTGACATTGCCTCCATCTCCGGGAGAGATAACGGATAGACTCGACCCCGGGGAGGCTCAGCACCAGGCAAGAGGTTAATAGGACAGTTATAGGGGCGGTGAGGCGGAAGGGTCTCAGCAGCTCTTTTGGAGAACACATCTGCATAGGGCCAATATTGCTTGGGCAGAGAGGATAGATCTGCGGGCACCTCAGTAGCAGCAACCTGAATACATTCCCTCTGACATCTACCCCCACAAGATTCACCCCATCCCAAAATTCTGCCTGTGGACCACTCAATATGAGGAGAGTGGTACCGTAGCCTTGATATCCCTAACAGGACCTCATCAATTCCCTCAGGAATGATGAGCAGAGATATAATTTCCTGATGAGATGGCGACATGGACAGAGAAAACGGGATGGTCTGGTGTGTTATCTGTGAGGGCAGTGTCGACCCATTTACCACTCGTACGGTTACTGGTTGAGCGAATATTACCTGGGGAATTGCGTGACGTTGGGTGAAGGCAGAAGACATAAAATTGCCCTCCACCCCAGAATCCACGCAGAGCTCTACCAAGTGGGTAAATGAGCCTATAGTAATTGTCCCCTTAAAGGACAATTTGTAGGCAAACATCGCCGTGTCTACTGTACCTCCACCTACTACCACTAGATGCTGACGTTTCCTCGACCGCTGGGGACATCTGGTGGCAAGATCTCCTGACTGTTGGGAAACATGACAAACCTGGAGTGCACGAGCGGTCCGGGACTTAGATCCTGCTCATGACACTACCATGGCCTCATGTGACTCAGGGGCCTGGACTGGAGATTCCAAAGGTTTGGCGAAGGTGGGAGCCAGCCGAATCCTCTGCCTACACTGGGCTCGCTCTAACCTCCACTTGTGAAAATGGAGGTCAATACGAGTGGACACAGCTATTAACTCCTCCAGTGTGGCGGGAATCTCCCTAGTGGCCAGAGCATCCCTCATGTGATCAGCCAGCCCCCTCCAAAATATCGGAATAAGGGTTTTATCCAACCACTCCAGCTCAGATGCTAGGGTGCGAAAGTGGACGGCAAAATGGCTGACCAAGGACAAGCCCTGAGTCAATGCCAACAGTTGGAGCCCCGTATCATGGGTGGCACGAGGTCCTAAAAAGACCTGTTTCAGAGTGCTCAGGAACAATGGAGCACTCTGCACCACATGATTGCCACACTCCCACAGCGGCGAAGCCCACTCCAATGCCCTGTCTGACAGGAAAGACACAATAAATCCCACCTTTGCAAGCTATGTGGGGAAACATGTGGCCAGAAGCTCAAGATGTATAGAGCACTGGCTCACGAAACCCCTACAAGATTTACTATCACCAGAAATTTTTTCTGGCAGCGTGAGGCGAGATAGAGTCGGAACAGGGGTGGCAGTGGACAAGGTTGCTGCAGTCATGCTAGCAGCCTGAACAGCAACTGCCGTTACATCCACAGCTGAGGTTGTGCGCTCGAGAGCCGCCAACCTACCCTCCAGCTGCTGGATGTACTGCATGGATTACTGTGTGTCCGCCATTGCTAGCCAGACCTTGGCGCTAGTACTATGTTAGTGCTGGCGGAATGCACCGAGTATTTTTAGATATTATTATTGGTGCATTCGCAGCCCGGGGTCCACCGTGCAGGAGACCAACATGCTGCTAGCAAATGGTGGCACAATATGGCGGTAGAAGCGAACTCTGTTACTTCACAGAGTCGAACAGAAGGGAAAACTCTGTGCCCTGTTAGCATCACAGGGGAACACAGCTGCCTAACAGAGCAAAAGCAATCAGTGGTCAGGGAGTAGCAAGCACACAAACACCTCCTCTCCAGTGGAGCCGGAATTCTAATGGCTTTACGCCAGCCCTGAATTCACCATACAAACTCCTCACCGGAGTTGCCGGTATTCTAGTGGCTTGTTTCAGCCGGACCCTGACCACAAGCAGACAAGACCAATGAGCAGCTAAAGCTCATAACATAAGCTGATACTAGCGTATGGCGATGCGGCCATGGGAACCTTTTATAGCTGCAGCAACTTCAGGACCTTCCTAGAGGACCAACGGGAGCTGCCACAGTACCTGCGCATGTGACCCCCGACGTCCAATGACAGGTCTTACCCCGAGCATGCTCAGAGGGGGAAAAGCAGGACTTAGTCCCAGAGAAGTCTGCTTGCCGCTGACCAGTACTGGCTACAATGGCTGAGCCTGGAAAGGCAGCAGTAACCATCCACATTGTATCAGGCTGAGCCAGACGCTGAGACCGATGTCTCTGCTGAGCAGGCTCCACTGCGGCTGGAGAAGAATGGGAAACCGCAGTGGAGATGGTTTGAGATTCCCCCTGTGCAAAGGTGGGAACTCGACCCCTAACACTTGCATTGTTGATTTTGACCCAACTGTCACATCAAAATGGAACATGTCTGCAATTTTCATGTGAATGGAAATGGCCTCATAGATTATCATAGGTACGAGTGCTATCTGTGAAAAACATAATGCAATTGTACCTGAAAATCGGAAGTCTGAATGAGCCTTTAGCCAGCAACACAGTACTGGTCACTGGGGAGATTTATTCAGCACCTCAATACCAATTACACACAGAAAAAAAACACACTTGGCCGCTTCCCAATCCATAATATAATAAAAGTAAAATACAAATAACGAGATAGACAAAGCACAAACTTAAGGTGAAAAAAAAAATGAAATAAAAAATACCTATTATCACCTGGATACCTGTGATGTGTGCTGATTAGTGTTGAGCATTCCGATACCGCAAGTATCGGGTATCGGACGATACTTGTGGTATCGGAATTCCGATACCGAGATCCGATACTTACCGCATATCGGATACCGGAATCGGAAGTTCCCATAATTCAAACAGCACAACTTCAGCCAATGAGGAATGATTACAAGTGTGGGCACATCCTGTTCAGCATGGTGGGCATGTAACTACTAGCAAGGCTGTGATTGGCTGCTGAAATGATGTCATGATGCACTATAAAAAACGCTGCCGCCCTTTCTGGCTCACTCTGCTGTGAATTCCGTTAGGCATAGGAAGCTGTGTTCTGACAGAGGGCCAGTTGAGATAGCGATTTGCTTCTTTGTGCTTTTCCCAGGCTAATTTAGCAACCGCTGTGTGTTCACCTTGCTTTTGCCTTGCAGCGCTGTTTTCACAGCGATCTGCAAGGTCTCTGTGTGTGTGTGTGTGAGTGCAGCCCACTCTCTAGTCTGTGTGCAGCCATAGCCGGTTGTATTCAGCTCAGGGTGGTTCACTGTCTCATACTGTTCTATCCATTCCATTGTCCTTTTTTGCAAATAGTGCAGCCTGCTGCACATTTTTTCAAATAATTCCTATTAGTGGCTTTCCACCCATATCCAGCTACATTGTGGAAAAACACTACATAGGATAACGTAGAGGAGGTTTTTTGGGCCTTGCAGCGCCGTTTACGGCTGTCTGCACGGTCTCTGTGTGAGTGCAGCTCGCCCTGTAGTCTGTGTACAGCCACAGCCGCTTGTATCCAGCTCAGGGTGCGTCACTGCCTCATAGCGTAAAATACATTGTCCTTTTTAGCAAATAGTGCAGCCCGCTTCACATTTTTTCAAATAACTCCTATTAGTGGCTTTCCACCCGTATCCAGCTAAACTGTGGAAAAACACTACATAGGATAACGTAGAGGAGTTTTTTTGGGCCTTGCAGCACCGTTTACGGCTGTGTGCACGGTCTCCGTGTGAGTGCAGCTCGCCCTGTAGTCAGTTCAGCCCCCAAAAAATAAATAACTAATAAAGTTCACCAAACACCACTTTACAGTTGTGTAGGCCACATTAGCTCATATTAAAGTCTAGTCCACACTTTAGAAAATTAGTGTTTCTTATACCTGTTAGGAGCTGTTCAGGAATAAGCACACTAAGCCGTTAGTACTTTTCTGCTTATCTTTATCAGTCAACCAAGATGAAGAAGGCAGGGAGTAAGGCATGTGGGCGTGGGCGCGGAGCAGGGAGAGGACGTGGGGATTCTGTGCCTGCTGCGAGCACCGGTGATTCATCATCACCCAGTTTCAGCAGGGAACAGTCCTTCATGCGCAGCTTTGTTGGAGAGAGCCATACACCGCTGCTGCGTGAAGACCAAATTGAAGTCATTGTCGGATGGATGGCAGCTAATGCATCGACTTCAATTAGTGCCACATCCTCTCAGGCACAGAGCACTGGAGAGCACCCATCTGTCTCTTCACCACCTGCCAAATTGCCCAGGCAGTCAGAGAGCCCAGGACAGGAGCCGTCTCTACTTCTGTTCTCTAAATCTCTTGGCTTGGAAACAGGGGGCCAGCCAAGCAGCATTGGAGAAATGGAAGAAGAGGCAGTGTGCAGTGATGCCCAACAGCTTTTTCTCTCTGAGTCTGAAGAGGCGGGTGGGCCAGTGCCTCCGGTCACCACCGCAGTACGCATCCGCTGATGATGACACTCAGGTGCCACTTTCTGGTGCATGCTGTGCTGCTGAGACTACCCAGGAGGAGCAGTTGGTGGCAGAGGGTAGTGTAGATGATGAGGTCCTTGACCCATCGTGGCGTGAGGGACAGGAAGGTGGTGGGAGCAGCTTTGAGGAAGAGATTCCCCGAACGGGCCAAAGAGGGAGAGGGAGAGGGAAGACTGCAAAGCCTGTAGCCTCCACTTCGGCACCCGTTAGGAGCATGCCTCTTCCAACAGCCAAAAAGGGTGCTCCCAAGACTTGCAGTGCTTGGGCCTTTTTTGACACAGTTGCAGATGACATTTGCTTTGTCAAATGCAAGGTGTGTCATCAGAAAATCAAAAGAGGGAGAAATGTCAGCAGCCTCAATACCTCAAATATGAGGAAACATGTGCGGACCAGGCACGCGGCGGAGTTACAAAAACACACTGAAGAGCTAGGCCAACCAACAGCGGCAGCTACTGTTGTGAATTTGCTTTTTGCTCCCTTTAGTGGTTACTAGTTTTTTGACTCTGGTTTTTCTGTCATTCCTTTTATCCGCACCTGGGTCGTTAGTTAGGGGTGTTGCTATATAAGCTCCCTGGACCTTCAGTTCAATGCCTGGCAACGTAGTTATCAGAGCTAGTCTGCTGTGCTCTTGTCTACTGATCCTGGTTCCAGTTATATCAGCTAAGTCTGCCTTTTGCTTTTTGCTATTTGTTTTGGTTTTGTATTTTTGTCCAGCTTGTTCCTAATCTATATCCTGACCTTTGCTGGAAGCTCTAGGGGGCTGGTGTTCTCCCCCCGGACCGTTAGACGGTTCGGGGGTTCTTGAATTTCCAGTGTGGATTTTGATAGGGTTTTTGTTGACCATATAAGTTACCTTTCTTTATTCTGCTATCAGTAAGCGGGCCTCTCTGTGCTAAACCTGGTTCATTTCTGTGTTTGTCATTTCCTCTTACCTCACCGTCATTATTTGTGGGGGGCTTCTATCCAGCTTTGGGGTCCCCTTCTCTGGAGGCAAGAAAGGTCTTTGTTTTCCTCTACTAGGGGTAGCTAGATTCTCCGGCTGGCGCGTGTCATCTAGAATCAACGTAGGAATGATCCCCGGCTACTTCTAGTGTTGGCGTTAGGAGTAGATATATGGTCAACCCAGTTACCACTGCCCTATGAGCTGGATTTTTGTATTCTGCAGACTTCCACGTTCCTCTGAGACCCTCGCCATTGGGGTCAAAACAGTTTGCCAGGCCAGTATTAAATGTTTAATGCATTGCAGAAGAGGGATTATAAGAAAGAAGATTCTGAGTTTTTTTTTTCTCCTTCCCCTTTACCTCAGAGTGGCTATGCTTGCTGCAGACATGAATGTCCAGACCTTGATTACAAGTGTGGACCAGCTGGCTACTCGTGTGCAGGGCATACAAGACTATGTTATCAGAAATCCTAGGTCAGAACCTAAAATACCGATTCCTGAACTGTTTTCCGGAGACAGGTTTAAGTTTAGGAATTTCGTGAATAATTGTAAATTGTTTTTGTCCCTGAGACCCTGTTCATCAGGAGATTCTGCTCAGCAAGTAAAAATTGTTATTTCGTTCTTACGGGGCGACCCTCAGGATTGGGCTTTTTCGCTGGCGCCAGGAGATCCGGCATTGGCTGATCTTGATGCGTTTTTTCTGGCGCTCGGTTTACTTTATGAGGAACCCAATCTTGAGATTCAGGCAGAAAAGGCCTTGCTGTCTATGTCTCAGGGGCAGGACGAGGCTGAAGTGTATTGCCAAAAATTTCGGAAATGGTCCGTGCTGACACATTGGAACGAGTGTGCACTGGCCGCTAATTTTAGAAATGGCCTTTCTGAAGCCATTAAGAATGTTATGGTGGGTTTTCCCATTCCCACAGGTCTGAATGATACTATGGCACTGGCTATTCAAATTGACCGGCGGTTGCGGGAGCGCAAAACCGCAAATTCCCTCATGGTGTTGTCTGAACAGACACCTAATTCGGTGCAATGTGATAGAAAAACCGCAAATTCCCTCATGGTGTTGTCTGAACAGACACCTGATTTAATGCAATGTGATAGAATCCTGACTAGAAATGAGCGGAAAATTCATAGACGCCGGAATGGCTTGTGCTACTACTGTGGTGATTCTACACATGTTATCTCAGCATGCTCTAAACGTATAGCTAAGGTTGTTAGTCCTGTCACCGTTGGTAATTTGCAACCTAAATTTATTCTGTCTGTAACTTTGATTTGCTCACTGTCATCTTATCCTGTCATGGCGTTTGTAGATTCAGGTGCTGCCCTGAGTCTCATGGATCTCTCATTTGCTAAGCGCTGTGGATTTACTCTTGAACCATTAGAAAATCCTATTCCTCTTAGGGGTATTGATGCTACACCATTGGCAGCAAATAAACCGCAGTATTGGACTCAGGTTACCATGTGCATGACTCCTGAACACCGCGAGGTGATACGTTTCCTGGTTTTACATAAAATGCATGATTTGGTCGTTTTAGGGCTGCCATGGTTACAGACCCATAATCCAGTCCTGGACTGGAAGGCTATGTCAGTCTCAAGTTGGGGCTGTCGTGGTATTCATGAGGATTCCCTGCCTGTGTCTATTGCTTCTTCTACGCCTTCGGAAGTTCCGGAGTATTTGTCTGATTATCAGGATGTCTTCAGTGAGTCTGAGTCCAGTGCACTGCCTCCTCATAGGGACTGTGACTGTGCTATAGATTTGATCCCAGGCAGTAAATTTCCTAAGGGAAGACTGTTTAATCTGTCGGTACCTGAACATACCGCTATGCGTTCATATATCAAGGAGTCTCTGGAAAAAGGACATATTCGTCCGTCTTCTTCCCCTCTTGGTGCGGGATTCTTTTTTGTGGCAAAAAAGGACGGATCTTTGAGACCTTGTATTGATTATCGGCTTTTAAATAAGATCACTGTCAAATTTCAGTATCCTTTACCGCTGTTGTCTGACTTGTTTGCCCGGATTAAGGGTGCCAAGTGGTTCACCAAGATAGACCTTCGTGGTGCGTACAACCTTGTGCGCATTAAGCAAGGTGATGAATGGAAAACCGCATTCAATACGCCCGAAGGTCATTTTGAGTACTTGGTGATGCCTTTTGGGCTCTCCAATGCGCCTTCAGTTTTTCAGTCCTTTATGCATGACATTTTCCGGAAGTATCTGGATAAATTTTTGATTGTTTATCTGGATGATATTTTGGTTTTTTCTGATAATTGGGATTCGCATGTGGAGCAGGTCAGGTTGGTCTTTAAAATTTTGCGTGAAAATTCTTTGTTTGTCAAGGGCTCAAAGTGTCTCTTTGGTGTACAGAAGGTTCCCTTTTTGGGGTTCATTTTTTCCCCTTCTGCTGTGGAGATGGACCCAGTCAAGGTCCGAGCTATTCTTGATTGGACTCAGCCCTCGTCAGTTAAGAGTCTTCAGAAGTTCTTGGGCTTCGCTAACTTCTACCGTCGTTTTATCGCTAATTTTTCTAGCATTGTGAAACCTTTGACGGATATGACCAAGAAGGGCTCCGATGTAGCTAACTGGGCTCCTGCTGCCGTGGAGGCTTTCCAGGAGTTGAAACGCCGGTTTACTTCGGCGCCTGTTTTGTGCCAGCCTGACGTCTCACTTCCCTTTCAGGTTGAGGTGGATGCTTCGGAGATTGGGGCAGGGGCCGTTTTGTCGCAGAGAGGCCCTGGTTGCTCTGTTATGAAACCTTGTGCCTTTTTCTCTAGGAAGTTTTCGCCTGCCGAGCGAAATTATGATGTGGGCAATCGGGAGTTGTTGGCCATGAAATGGGCATTTGAGGAGTGGCGTCATTGGCTCGAGGGTGCTAAGCATCGTGTGGTGGTCTTGACTGATCACAAAAATCTGATGTATCTCGAGTCTGCTAAACGCCTTAATCCGAGACAGGCCCGCTGGTCATTGTTTTTCTCCCGCTTTGATTTTGTTGTCTCGTATTTACCAGGTTCAAAGAATGTGAAGGCCGATGCTCTTTCTAGGAGCTTTGTGCCTGATGCTCCTGGAGTCGCTGAACCTGTTGGTATTCTTAAAGATGGAGTTATCTTGTCAGCTATTTCTCCGGATCTGCGACGTGTGTTGCAGAGATTTCAGGCTGATAGGCCTGAGTCTTGTCCACCTGACAGACTGTTTGTCCCGGATAAGTGGACCAGCAGAGTCATTTCCGAGGTTCATTCCTCGGTGTTGGCAGGTCACCCGGGAATTTTTGGCACCAGAGATCTGGTGGCCAGGTCCTTTTGGTGGCCTTCCTTGTCAAGGGATGTGCGGTCATTTGTGCAGTCCTGTGGGACTTGTGCTCGAGCTAAGCCTTGCTGTTCTCGTGCCAGCGGTTTGCTCTTGCCCTTGCCTGTCCCGAAGAGACCTTGGACACATATCTCCATGGATTTCATTTCTGATCTTCCGCTATCTCAGGGCATGTCCGTTATCTGGGTGATATGTGATCGCTTCTCCAAGATGGTCCATTTGGTTCCTTTGCCTAAGCTGCCTTCCTCTTCCGATCTGGTTCCTGTGTTTTTCCAGAACGTGGTTCGTTTGCACGGCATCCCTGAGAATATTGTGTCAGACAGAGGATCCCAGTTCGTTTCCAGGTTCTGGCGATCCTTTTGTAGTAGGATGGGCATTGATTTGTCGTTTTCGTCTGCTTTCCATCCTCAGACTAATGGACAGACGGAGCGAACCAATCAGACTTTGGAGGCTTATTTGAGGTGTTTTGTCTCTGCTGATCAGGACGATTGGGTGACATTCTTGCCGTTGGCTGAGTTTGCCCTTAATAATCGGGCTAGTTCCGCCACCTTGGTTTCGCCTTTTTTCTGCAACTCTGGTTTCCATCCTCGCTTTTCTTCGGGTCATGTGGAGCCTTCTGACTGTCCTGGGGTGGATTCTGTGGTGGATAGGTTGCAGCAGATCTGGAATCATGTGGTGGACAACTTGAAGTTGTCACAGGAGAAGGCTCAGCGCTTTGCCAACCGCCGCCGCGGTGTGGGTCCCCGACTACGCGTTGGGGATTTGGTGTGGCTTTCTTCCCGCTTTGTTCCTATGAAGGTCTCCTCTCCCAAATTTAAACCTCGTTTTATTGGGCCTTACAAGATATTGGAAATCCTTAATCCTGTATCTTTTCGTCTGGATCTTCCTGTGTCGTTTGCTATTCACAATGTATTTCATAGGTCCTTGTTGCGGCGGTACATTGTGCCTGTAGTTCCTTCTGCTGAGCCTCCTGCTCCGGTGTTGGTTGAGGGCGAGTTGGAGTACGTGGTGGAGAAGATCTTGGATTCTCGCCTCTCCAGGCGGAGGCTTCAGTACCTGGTCAAGTGGAAGGGCTATGGTCAGGAGGATAATTCCTGGGTGGTCGCCTCTGATGTTCATGCGGCCGATTTAGTTCGTGCCTTTCATGCCGCTCATCCTGATCGCCCTGGTGGTCGTGGTGAGGGTTCGGTGACCCCTCACTAAGGGGGGGGTACTGTTGTGAATTTGCTTTTTGCTCCCTTTAGTGGTTACTAGTTTTTTGACTCTGGTTTTTCTGTCATTCCTTTTATCCGCACCTGGGTCGTTAGTTAGGGGTGTTGCTATATAAGCTCCCTGGACCTTCAGTTCAATGCCTGGCAACGTAGTTATCAGAGCTAGTCTGCTGTGCTCTTGTCTACTGATCCTGGTTCCAGTTATATCAGCTAAGTCTGCCTTTTGCTTTTTGCTATTTGTTTTGGTTTTGTATTTTTGTCCAGCTTGTTCCTAATCTATATCCTGACCTTTGCTGGAAGCTCTAGGGGGCTGGTGTTCTCCCCCCGGACCGTTAGACGGTTCGGGGGTTCTTGAATTTCCAGTGTGGATTTTGATAGGGTTTTTGTTGACCATATAAGTTACCTTTCTTTATTCTGCTATCAGTAAGCGGGCCTCTCTGTGCTAAACCTGGTTCATTTCTGTGTTTGTCATTTCCTCTTACCTCACCGTCATTATTTGTGGGGGGCTTCTATCCAGCTTTGGGGTCCCCTTCTCTGGAGGCAAGAAAGGTCTTTGTTTTCCTCTACTAGGGGTAGCTAGATTCTCCGGCTGGCGCGTGTCATCTAGAATCAACGTAGGAATGATCCCCGGCTACTTCTAGTGTTGGCGTTAGGAGTAGATATATGGTCAACCCAGTTACCACTGCCCTATGAGCTGGATTTTTGTATTCTGCAGACTTCCACGTTCCTCTGAGACCCTCGCCATTGGGGTCATAACAAGCTACCACCTCTTCAGCTCGTGTTGCGTCTTCCTCCAGCTCACACACAGCTGGTTCGGCTTCCTCCCAGGATCGCCATGGAAGAACCTCTGGCACTGTTGTCCAGAGACCCACTGTAATTCCACCCGCAGCACCACGTTCCCAGTCATCCTCACACTCCCAGGCCAGTCTACAGCCATCGGTAGTACAGGCATGGGAGAAAGGGCGGCCATTCTCGTCAAACCACCCACGAGCACAGGCTCTGAATGCAGTCATTGCCAAACTTCTGTCACTGGAAATGCTGTCATTCAGGCTGGTGGAGACTGACAGCTTCCGTGACTTGATGGCATTGGCAGTCCCACAGTACAATGTGCCCAGCCGCTTTTATTTCAGTAGGCAAGCCGTCCATGCCCTGCACAAGCATGTGGAGGGACACATAAAACACGCGCTACTGAATGCCGTCAGTAGCAAGGTCCACCTCACCACAGATGCATGGACCAGTCACCATGGACAGGGGCGATACCTTTCCCTCACTGCCCATTGGGTTAATGTTGTTGAGCCGGGTACAGCTCGTGCGAGTGGCGCAGGAAGTGTCCTGCCCACTCCAAGGATTGCAGGAATCCAGTCTGTATGCATTGACTCCTCCTCATACACCAGTTCCTCAGAAACATCGCTGCAGGAGCCGTCACAGTCCACCTCCACATGGACCCGTGAACGTTTACCTGTTACGACCGACATGAGCACAGCCATGGCCAAACGTCAACAGGCCGTCTTGAAATTAATTTCTTTGGGGAATCGAAGCCACACAGCGCAGGAGCTCTGGAATGCCATCAAGCAGGAGAGCGATGTGTGGTTTGTGGCAGCGAATCTCCAGCCAGGCATGGTAGTGTGTGACAATGGCCGAAATCTGGTGGCAGCTCTGGGCCTCGGCAACCTCACTCACATCCCATGTTTGGCACATGTGCTCAACTTGGTCGTGCAGAGTTTTTTGAGGGACTATCCGGATCTTGATGCACTGCTGCACAAGGTCCGCCTAGAGTGTGCTCACTTGTGGCGTTCCAGCACGGCAAGATCGCGCATTGCAGCTCTCCAGCGCCGATTCCGCCTTCCAGATCATTGCATCATATGTGACCTACCTACCAGGTGGAATTCCACGTTACATATGTTGGAGCGGTTGTGTGAGCAGCAGCAAGCAGTAATGGAGTACCAGCTGCATCCGGCGCAAAGAAGTCGCACTCCGCGCCGTTCAGACTTCACAACCACAGAGTGGGCCACTATGAAGGACATCTGCCAGGTTTTGCGTCAGCATGACTGTCCCCCTTATCAGCTTGCTTCAACAAAACACTGCAAGCGCTAAGGGATGATGTTGTGGAAGAGGTGGAGGATGAGGACTCACCATTTCCATCAGCTTCTGGACAGTCAGCGCCACGTGGTTCCTCACAAATGCGTAGGCAGGGGACACTTTGTGAGGAGGATGAGGAGGAGTCAATGGAGGAGGAAGACATCCGTCCAGAGGAGGGAGTTATACAATTGTCCAGTAGTCAGTGTGTACAGCGAGGGTGGGGTGATGAAGAGCGGGCAGAGCTCATGCCTCAAGCGGGGGAGAGCGTTTCTTGGCCAGTTGGCAGTCTGCAGCACATGGTTGATTACATGCTGCAGTCCCTGAGAAACGACCGCCGCATCGCCCACATTCTCAACAAGGCTGATTATTGGGTGTACACCCTCCTCGATCCTCGCTACCGGGACAACGTACAAAGCCTCATCACACCGTTGAACCGGGATCGTAAAATGCGGGAGTACCAAGACACACTGGTGAATTCCATCATCTTCTCCAGTCCAACTGAGAGAAGTGCTGCTAGTGCTTTACAAAGCAGCTCAGTGCGTCTTGGCAGTGGAGGAGGCTCGGCAGAAACAGGGAGCAGAAGCAGTGCCTCTGCCCAAGGCAAGACCAGTATGGCCCAACTGTGGCACAGTTTTGTGTGCCCGCCACAAATGTCTACACCATCACAGGCGGCTCCAGTCAGCAGGAGGCAATGGTTCCGTCAGATGGTGACAGACTACATGTTTTGCCCTCTTACTGTACTCCCAGACGGCTCTTCCCCTTTCAAGTTTTGGGTCTCTAAGCTGGATACATGGCCAGAGCTAAGACAGTATGCATTGGAGGTGCTGGCTTGCCCTGCGGCTAGTGTATTATCGGAACGTGTCTTTAGTGCTGCAGGTGGTGTACTAACAGACCGTCGCATGCGACTATCCTCCGATAACGTTGACCGGCTTACTTTCCTGAAAATGAACCAGGCCTGGATCCCGCAGGAATTTGCCACTCCTCTTCCTGATTAAATAATTGGGTGACTGTCTACAGTATCCAGGTCTCCTGTTGTGTTCATCTTTCTACCACCTGAACTGTAATTCCTGGGCTCCAACAATGCCAGTTGAGGCTCAGAAGTGCCGTCTGCACAGTCAAAACATACGACCCAGTGTTATTGGGTGTCAGTAATGTCAGCTGATCCCCAGCTGTGTAGTTGGCAATGTGTCCTGCGACCACCACGCTGACACAACAACTGAAATTTAAGGGAACCTGTCCCCCCCCAGGCGTTTTTTACTGAAAGGGCCACCTTGTGCAGCAGTAATGCTGCACAAGGAAAAGGTAGCTATTTTTGTTTAGCTCCTTGCACACGCAGAACTTAACACTTATAAAATGTGTCCACTGATACCGTAAAACCGTCCCAGAGGTGGGACTTTCCTTCATAATGTGACGCAGCACAGCCGTCATTCCTACCCCCTTGGTGCCATGAGCCGCCTCCTCAGCGTTGTTTGATTCTGTCCCGGAGCCTGCGCTGTTATGTTATCCCTTGGCCAGGCACACTTAGCACTGCCCATCTTCTGACATCATTTGGTGTCAGGCTGACTGCGCCTGTGCGTCCGCGCTGGCCAAGATCCCGCCTTGCAGTGTCTTCTGATTTAATCACACTGCGGGCCTGGGATCCATGGGCATGCGCAGTGCATATCTTCACCTCAGGCTGTCACTCATCTCCCTCCGCCTTCTTCAGATTGTGCACCGTCAGCTGATCCCTAATAGCATGCCACGGCCGTGACGGCGCACAGTGTGAAGAAGCCGGAGGGAGGAGAGTGAGAGGCGAGGAAAAGCACTGCGCATGGCCACGGATCCCAGGCCCGCAGTGGGATTACATTAGACGACACTGTGAGGCGGGATCTTGGCCAGCGCGGCAGCACAGGCGCAGCCAGCATTGGGAGGGGAGTGAGAGGCGAGGATATGCACTGCGCATGCCCATGGATCCCAGGCCCGGGATTACATTAGACAACACTGCGAGGTGGGATCTCGGGCAGCGTGGCCGCACAGGCGCTGCCAGCCTGACACCTAAATGATGTCAGAAGACGGGCAGCGCTAAGTGTGCTTGGCCAAGGGATAACATAACAGCGCAGGCTCCGGATCAGATTCAAACAACGCTGAGGAGGCGGCGCACGCCACCAAGGGGGTAGGAATGACGGCTGAGCTGCGTCCCATTACGAAGGAAAGTCCCACCTCCTTTGTGCTGCACAAGCTGGCTCTTTCAGCTACAAACGCCTTGGGGGGGTTAAAGGTTCCCTTTCGACTTGCTCCAATCAGGCTTCGGCCTACACGGTGTTCCTCTGCTCTTCCTGCTCTAACAGTCGGTGCCTGGAAGTGCTGTCCGCACAGTCTACAGTCGCTCCTCTGTTATTGGGGTTCAGTAACGTCAGCTGCTCCCCAGCTGTGTGTGCGGCAACGTGTCATGCGACCACCACGCTGGCACACTAACAGACATTTACATGCCTCCAGTGCAGGCTCTGGCCTACACTCTGCTCCTCCTGCTGTCCCTGGGCTCCAACACTGCTGGTTGTTGCCTGGAAGTGCTGTTTGCACAGAGCCAAACACCTCGCCAATGTGTTAGTGAGGTTCAGTAACGTCAGCTGCTCCCCTGCTGTGTATCCGGCAACGTGTCATGCGACCGCTACGCTGGCACAACAAAAATTTAAGGGAACCTGTCCCCCCCAGGCGTTTGCTACTGAAAGAGCCACCTTGTGCAGCAGTAATGCTGCACAAGGAAAAGGTAGCTCTTTTAGTTTAGCTCCTTGCACACGCAGAACTTAACACTTATAAAATGTGTCCACTGATACCGTAAAACCGTCCTTGAGGTTGGACTTTCCTTCGTAATGTGACACAGCACAGCCGTCATTCCTACCCCCTTGGTGCCGTGCGCCGCCTCCTCAGCGTTGTTTGATTTGGTCCCGGAGCCTGCGCTGTTATATTGTCCCTTGGCCATGCACACCTAGCGCTGCCCGTCTTCTGACATCATTTGGTGTCAGACTGACTGCGGATGTGCGGCCGCGCTGGCCGAGATCCCGCCTCGCAGTGTCTTCTGATTTAATCACACTGCAGGCCTGGGATCCATGGGCATGCACAGTGCATATCTTCACCTCAGGCTCTCACTCATCTCCCTCCGCCTTCTTCAGACTCTGCACCGTCAGCTGATCCCTAATAGCATGCCACGGCCGTGATGCCGCACAGTCTGAAGAAGCCGTTGGGAGGGGAGTGAGAGGCGAGGATATGCACTGCGCATGCCCATGGATCCCAGGCCCGGGATTACATTAGACAACACTGCGAGGTGGGATCTCGGGCAGCGTGGCCGCACAGGCGCTGCCAGCCTGACACCTAAATGATGTCAGAAGACGGGCAGCGCTAAGTGTGCTTGGCCAAGGGATAACATAACAGCGCAGGCTCCGGATCAGATTCAAACAACGCTGAGGAGGCGGCGCACGCCACCAAGGGGGTAGGAATGACGGCTGAGCTGCGTCCCATTACGAAGGAAAGTCCCACCTCCGGGACGGTCTCACAGTATCAGGGGACACATTTTATAAGTGTTTAGTTCTGTGTTTGCAAGGAGCATAATTAAAAGAGCCACCTTTTCCTTTTGCATCCTTAGTGCTGCACAAGATGGCTCTTTCTGCTACAAATGCCTTGGGGGGGTGTTAAAGGTTCCCTTTCGACTTGCTCCAATCAGGCTTTGGCCTACACTGTGTTGCTCTGCTCCTCCTGCTGTCCCTGGGCTCTAACACTGCCAGTTGGTGCCTGGAAGTGCTGGCTGCACAGTTAACACTTGCTGCCGTTTTATTGGGTTTCAGTAACATCAGCTGATTCTCAGCTGTGTATCTGGCAAAACAAATCTGCTCCTCCTGCTGTCCCTGGGCTTCAACACCGCCAGTTGATGCCCAGAAGTACTGTCTGCACAGTCAACAGTCGCTCCTCTGTTATTGGGGTTCAGTAACGCCAGCTGCTCCCCTGCTGTGTTGCGGCAATACCTCCAGCCTGCTCCTCCTACTGTCCCTGGGCTCTAACACCGCCAGTTGGTGCTCGGAAGTGCTGGCTGCACAGAGAAAAACACCCGTCAATGTGTCAGTGGGGTTCAGTAACTCCAGCTGTTCCCCTGCTGTGTAGCCGGCAACGTGTCCTACAAACGCCACGCAGACACAACAACTGAAATTGAAGGGAACCTGTCCCCCCCAGGCGTTGGCATGTATAACAGCCACCTTGTACAGCAGTAATGCTGCATTTGTACAAGGTGACTCATGAAGTTATTCTCCTTGCACACGTCGAACTCAACATGTCTAAAATGTGTCCCCTGAGACCATTAAACCGTCCCTGAGGTGTGACTTTCCTTTGTAATGACACGCAGCAACCCCCTTGGTAGCGCTGCCCGTCTTCTGACATCATTGGTTGGCTGGCTGCGCCTCTGCGGCCGCCCTGCCCAACACAACACCCCTCGGTGTCTTATTTATTTTGACTGCGAGGGTGTGATTGATGGGCATGAGCAGTGCATATGTTCGCCTGTCACTCATCTCCTTCCGCCTTCTTCAGACTGTGCGGCTTCATGGCCATGGCATGCGATAAGGGATCAGCTGACACCGCACAGTCTGAAGCAGGTGTAAGGACACGAGTGAGAGGCGAACATATTGACTACGCAAGGCCATGAATCCCAGCCCCGCAGTGTGAATTAATGAAAAGACACTGCGGGGCTGGGATTCATGGGCATCGCGAACCGCTCCGGCCGACATGAAATGATGTCAGAAGACGGGCAGCGCTAACAGCGCAGGGCCAAGGGATAACACAACAGCACAGACTCCTGTACAGCAAAGTGCAACGCTCAGGAGGCCGCACCCAGCACCAAGGTGGTATTTTTGACAGCTGTGCTGCGTCTCATTACGAAGGGAACTCCCGCCTCCAAGACAGTTTGACTGTATAAGGGGATAAATGTTATACGTGTTTCATTCAGCGTGTGCAAGGAACAAAATTAAAAAAGCAACCTTTGACTTGTGCAGCACTACTGCTGCCCAAGGTGTGGCACTTCTAGTTTGTAACACCTGAGGGGAGGTTAAAGGTTACCTTTAAAATTGGTTCAATTAGGCTTCGGCCTACACTCTGCTCCTCCTGCAGACCCTAAGCTCTAACACCACCAGTTGGTGCCCGGAAGTGCTGTCTGCACAGAGAAAAACACCCGCCAATGTGTCAGTGGGGTTCAGCAATGCCAGCTGTTCCCCTGCTGTGTAGCCGGCAACGTGTCCTGCAAACGCCACGCAGACAAAAAGCTGCCTCCAGTGCAGGCTTCCGCCTACACTCTGCTCCTCTGCTCCTCCTGCTGACCTTGGGCTCTAGCAACGCCAGTTGGTGCTCGGAAGTGCTGGCTGCACAGAGAAAAACACCCGTCAATGTGTCAGTGGGGTTCAGTAATGCCCAAGGTGTGGCTCTTCTAGTTTGTAACACCTGAGGGGGGGTTAAAGGTTACCTTTAAAATGGTTCAATTAGGCTTCGGCCTACACTCTGCTCCCTCTCCTCCTGCTGTCCCTGTGCTCTAACACCGACAGTTGGTGCCCGGAAGTGCTGGCTGCACAGATAAAAACACCAGCCAATGTGTCAGTGGGGTTCAGTAACGCCAGCTGTTCCCCTGCTGTGTAGCCGGCAACGTGTCCTGCAAACGCCACGCAGACACAACAGACCTAAAACTGCCTCCAGTGCAGGCTTCGGCCTACACTCTGCTCCCTCTCCTTCTGCTGTCCCTGGGCTCTAACACCAACAGTTGGTGCCCGGAAGTGCTGGCTGCACAGAGAAAAACACCAGCCAATGTGTCAGTGGGGTTCAGTAACGCCAGCTGTTCCCCTGCTGTGTAGCCGGCATCGTGTCCTGCAAACGCCACGCAGACACAAGAACTGAAATTGAAGGGAACCTGTCCCCCGCTTCCCCCAGGTGTAGGCATGTATAACAGCCATCTTGTACAGCAGTAATGCTGCATTTGTACAAGGTGGCTCATTAAGTTATTCTCCTTGCACACGCCGAATGCAACACGTTTAAAATGTGTCCCCTGATACCATTAAACCCACCCTGAGGTGTGACTTTCCTTTGTAATGACACGCTGCAACCCCCTTGGTAGCGCTGCCCGTCTTCTGACATCATTAGTTGGCTGGCTGCACCTCTGCGGCCGCCCTGGCCGACACAACGCCCCTCGGTGTCTTATTTATTTTGACTGCGAGGGAGTGATTGACGGGCATGAGCAGTGCATATCTTCGCCTGTCACTCATCTCCTTCCGCCTTCTTCAGACTTCAGACTGTGCGGCTTCATGGCCATGGCATGCGATAAGGGATCAGCTGACGCCACACAGTCTGTAGCAGGTGTAAGGACATGAGTGAGAGTACCGTCAGCTGGTTCTCGGCAGTGTCTTTTGCTCTTGTACCTTCTGCTCCCCATCCTGGTTCCAGTACCGTCAGCTGGTTCCGGGCAGAGCCTTTGGCTTAGGTGCCTCCTTCTGGGTATCCGAGTTCCACCAACGTCAGGTGGTCCTTGGTAGTGCTTTCAGGCACGGGTACCTCCTGCTTAGTAACCGGGTTCCAGTAACGTCAGCTGGTCCTCGGAAGTTCCATTGGCTCTTGGACCTTCGGCTACCCATCCGGGTTCCAGTACCGTCAGCTGGTTCTCGGCAGTGTCTTTTGCTCTTGTACCTTCTGCTCCCCATCCTGGTTCCAGTACTGTCAGCTGGTTCCGGGCAGAGCCTTTGGCTTAGGTGCCTCCTTCTGTGTATCCGAGTTCCACCAACGTCAGGTGGTCCTTGGTAGTGCTTTCAGGCACGGGTACCTCCTGCTTAGTAACTGGGTTCCAGTAACGTCAGCTGGTCCTCAGTAGTTCCATTGGCTCTTGGACCTTCAGGTAGCCATCCAAGTTCCAGTTCCATCAGATGTTTCTCGGCATTTTCTCAGCCTTCTTGTACCTTCTGCTACATTTCCAAGTTCAAGACCCTAAAGACGACGACCTGGAAGACCACCCCTAAGATGACGATGACACCAGAGACGACAACCCTGGAGACGATGACCCTGAAGACCACCCCGATGACGACAACCCCGGAGACGATGACCCTGGAGATGACGACGACATGGGAGACCGAGAAGCAGAAGAACAAGAGACTGCAGAACAAAGAGCAGAAGAACATTAAGCATAACACTAAATATCAGAGCAAAAGATATTATCTAAATTATAAGCAGAAGAAGACTAAGCAGTGTATGGGGGTGAGTCCGTTCCTCCTTGTGGTGCCCCTGGATAAAGCCTGATGCTGCAGGCCAAACTGAACGCGGACAAATGTAACTCTTTTGTGAGAGGCAGAACGGAAGGTGTAATCTTCAAACTTTTAGAGATAACAACTACGGGAATGCCTGTCACAAATAAGAATATGATGAAGAAGTTGAATATGAAGAAGAATAATAGTTAAATAAAAAGAATATGAACAATGTAACAAAAGAAAATAATAGGTAGAAGATGAAGAAGAAGATGAATAAGGTGAAGAAGAAGTTGATGTCAAAGATGCTGATGATGATGAAAAAGAAAGTGTGGGAGAAGTAAACAAGAGGGTGAATGGCGTGGAAGTAGTGAAACATCAATATCTGACAAAATAAAAAAAAAATTAACATAGTCAGTATCTTTGTAACTCCGAACGTCTTAAAATTTTTTTTAAATTCCTGCTTTTCTATTTGATTGGGCTAAAACTCTATGCCTTTAATGTCTCCGCCACCTGCCCCAATACATCCTACATTATTCTTAGTTGTTTTCCTTCATGTAGAATGAACCTACAAGGAAAGAAAGGGTTTATTTTAATTCCGATATTTTCGTCCCATTGACTTGCATTGGTATCGGGTATCGGTATCGGCGAGATCCGATATTTTGCCGGTATCGGCCGATACTTTCCAATACCGATACTTTCCGATATCGGAAGGTATCGCTCAACACTAGTGCTGATGTCACTGCAGAACTCTTGTTTTTTTCCATTCCCCTTTATAAAAAAATACTAAAAGATTTTCAACCTATGTGTAAACCAAAATGCTGCCATGGCTATATCGACTGCTTGAAACGCAGTAATAGGAACATGAAAATAATTTTTGTTTCCTTAAGGTCCCAAATACTAGTGTCTTTATGGGGCTAAGGTCTAAAACACATGTGGTATTAGGAGGTTAAAGGGGTATGTCAGTGAAAACAACAGAATAGGCAATAAGTTACTGATAGATGGGTGTCCGAGTTCTGGAACCCGCACCACTCATCAGAACGAGGAACACCTGACTACTGATCCATTCATGCTTTCCAAGAAAAGCTGAGTATAATGTTTGCCAGGCCCATAGTGAATAAATGGAGCGCAGGTCGCATATGAGAACTTCTGCTTCATTCTAATGGGGATATAAGTTCCCCGTTCTGCCGATCATTGTGGGTTCCAGCGATCGGACATCCAATGGTCAGTAACTTATCACCTCCTGTAAGTGAATGTTTTGACTTCAAGTACTTGTCCAACATAATTGATTGCTTCATCGGGAGGTGATATGAGCTGATGATGTCACATCTACACATACATGGTGGGATGCATGATTATCAGTTATCAGTCATGTGTTTTATTAGAAAGTCTATGGGTTATTGGACTTACAGATAAGATCATTATTTTACTGCAGAATTTGTGCCCCATTTTTAATTTTTGCTCAAGTCCTCACTTTGCTTCAAACCAGCCCTGGTTATTGGGCTTCAATGGTATTATTTTAAATATAAAACTGTAAGTGCAGAAAAAAGGCTAAATAAGCACGTACATAGTACAGCATATCAATGTATTCCTTTTATCAGTAAAGTTCTACTCTTCTTATCCTTTCATTGTAGGAGAATAATGACACCTGGCCTATTACTCAACCTTCTATCTGCTTCACTGAGGATATTTCTTTTCTTTCCCAATGTTTCGTTTATTGCTCATGAGGAAGGTGAAGAGCCTACACCTCCTATGCAAATAATGGCAGAGAGGAAATGTTGATATATGATTCTTGGCCAGTGTTACATAGCGCAGAGCTATTATTAGAAGCCTATTCAAAGCAGAGTACTGGAATAACTAAAGCTACCAAGCCGTCTCACTTCAAGAAAGCATATTTTTATACAATCCTTATACTATAATCTGGTATTTCTTAACATTTTAATGCCCCTGCTACTTTTTGACCATTGTTATCTATTTTACATTGTGCTCATGTGTCTTTTTTGTGATAAATTAGGACTTTACCACAATACACAAAACTAAGGGCCCAATTCAGCAAGCAGTTTACGCTAGCTTTGTGATGTCAAACTTTTAAAATGTTGCCAAACTTTTGCTCAACTTGCAATTTTGGGTGTTTTTATTCCAGTCCCAGTCAGCACCACCAACAATTTGTGTAGTGGGAGAAACTCGGATGAGATTGCATTTCTTGCAGTGACACACAGCAGCTAAAAGAAGAGGTGACTCGTTAAGAGGTGGGTGCCTCTTAAGGTATTTGGCACATTATACTTCAGCACTTGCTTCATCAAGATGAGAATATACAGCATAAGTCTTGATGAATTGGGGCATTATAGTTTTATAGTATTGTCACTTTGAGTAAAAAATAGAGAAAATATTACATTTGCCAAGTTCTACGAATTATATATTCTTATATATGTAATTACTATCTTTTTTTTTTACTTTGGGGTGTCTTTTATTATGTTTGTATATCTTCAGGATCCTCTGATCCCTTCAGACTACATTTACCATCATCCCTCTTTTTGGGCTCAAAGCTAGCAATGAGTACAAACCTGTAACTCCATCTAAACACGTCCCACCTACTATTATCTCTTGTTTGAGACACTGCATCAGCAAGTCACTAATACAGTGCATAGCAGTAACACAAAGCACCAGAATAATAGTCCTGGCTATATAATTTATCCCCTGCTTTCCCTCATTGACCAATTATGGTCTGCTGTAATAGGTTGGATGGGCAGAAAGATAAGAATATATATATACTAACTAGTTGAAGAGCCCAGCGTTGCCCGGGCATAGTAACTAACTGTGGTTATAACAAATTATAATTATTATATTGCACATAAAAACATTTCACATCATGTATTCAAGACTACAGATTTGCAACATAAATTAACTAAATGATTACCCAAGTATTGACAGTATTTTATTTTCAACTCATTCAAGAGACTTTTGATAAACAACATTTTTGGCTTTTCCTTCCAGTGCAAAGATGAACAGATTTTTGGCAAGCCACGTAAAGTTGATCATGAGAAAAGCATGGAGATTGCAAATCGATCCCTACTATCAAGGACTGAGTCTTGTTAATGTGGAGCGCCCCCAGACGCAGGGCCGCGGGGTACTCGGTACCGGGCCTCTCTGTCTCAGTTCTGGGGTTGTCACAGTGGCTAGACCCGGTCCGTGACCCTGCTAAGGGGCGTCCAATGAAAGATGTAGTTGGTGGTGCGTGGTGCAGGTCGCGATGAATAACGAGGACACAGGGTTGCAGTCTCTTTACCTCTTTACTGAAGGCTTCAAGGTCCTCAATCCAGAGTACGGTTAACAGGGCTGTCTGAGACCGGCCGGTCCGATGGCACCTCCAGAGTTCCCTTTGCAGGTGAAAATCTGTGCCTACCTTCTAATGCCTGTGTGTTGTAGTATTTCCCTGCTGAGCACCACGGGATAGTCCTCACAACTGTTGTGTCTGTTTCTGATGTTCTTTCCCACAACTCATGTCTATTCTGATGTTCTTCTCCATCCCCCAGATGATATGGATAGGACGCAACCGTATGACGGGTAGGCCTGAAGTTCTTCCGGGACCCTAGTGACGCCCCTCTCCCACAGTTGCCCCCTATGTCTGCTTACGTGATTTAGGTGAGACAGCCAACCTATAATTAACTGTCCTGCCGTTGGTTTAAAGTAATGCTTGGAGCTTAATACTTCCTCGGCGTTCCGGCCACCGGCTACGCGCCTCAATAGGATGTTGCCTCGATCTTACAGCACGACTCCTACTGGTGTTTTCTCCTTTTAGCTTTGATCTCGTTTCTCACTCTCCACAATAAACCTTGCTTCTTGTCCTTTCTTGAAATACCGCCGCGATGTAGTGCAGGCGTGGTTCATTAACGTTCTTTCCTGTTCGCTAGGCCTCTGACAGGGACCTCCCTGAATCTTCCCCTGCAACACCCTCTGCCACAGGATGTTGCCCGGTTCCAACCCAGTCAGCTTCTGTCCTAATTTTCTATCTAACCCCCAGTTTTACCAGATTGTGAGGAGTGGCCTAATACATAGCGCCCTTAGCTCCCCCTGGAGGCCAGACTATGAAGTGTATTGGTGTCTGTGATACCTGGTCAGGTGAACTCCTTCAGTGCCATCAGACGTACCATCACTCCCCTTAGCGGCGGAGCATCAGTACTGCAACGACCAGGACTCTTTGGCGCTGCAAATGGACATTGCGAATGCCAGTCTAACTGCAAACTGGAGGTGTTTAAAATCAAAAGGCAAATCAGATGGAGTGAGGGGAATTCTTGGAATGAAAATGTCCTCTCCTTTGGCACATCCTGTCAAAATGGTTGCTTCAATTATATGCGCAGCCCACTGTGTTCCGAGGACCAGTGTGGGAACGTGCACAAGAAAAATAAATTGGTGCTGTTGAACATAGCAACGCTCCCACACTGGTACACAGAACACAACTAGCGCCAGTTTGTTGAAGCAAAAGTTTTATTTTAACACAATATTAACCCCTTAATGACTGCTGATACGACTTTTAACTGCAGCAGATAAGGCGCCTTATTCCTCCTGCACCTCATGCTCCTTCTTTTTCCACAGCCTCCTCCTGCACCTCACGCTCCTCCTTTATACACATAATTTTTCTGCAGCACAGCTTTTCTCCTTTAGGCCAGGATCACACACAGCGAGATACGGCTGAGTCTCGCAGGTTAAAACCAAGCTCTGGCACCGGCACTCCAGAGCGGAGCGTGCGGCAGCATAGCAATACATGGAGCCATGGATGCTGCAGCAGCATCTCACTTCTCTCATTTTCCCATCACACCTCTCATTTTCCCCTCACATCAGACATTTCCTCCTCAAATCTCTCATTTCCCCCTCACACCTCTCATTTTCCTCTCACTCCTCTCATTTTCCCCACTCACACCTGTCATTTTGACCTCACACCCCTCATTTTCCCTTCACTCTTCTCATTTCTATTCACAAATCTTCATTTTTACCTCACACCTCTCATTTTCAATTCACACCTCTCATTTTCCACTCACTCCACTATTTTCCCCTCACTAAACTATTTTCCCTTCACTCCTCTCATTTTCCCCTCACTCCTCTCATTTTCTCCTCTCTCCTTTCTTCCCCTCACATGCGCACAGCAACTTCCTGCTATGAGCACAGCGGTGCAATCCATAAGACTCCCCCCATTCCCTTGACGCCATTCCTCACATGAGGAACTCCATTCTAGACACGACGGAGATAGATGTGGCCAGTGCCTGCCACGCACTGATACTCTGAAGGCATCAGCCCAGATTGTAGCTCGCAGCAGCTGGGACATTGCAGCTTGGGAGCTTTCCAGGATGGCTTTTGAGGTGAATGTGTGTCTGCCCATGTGTGCTAACAATGTGGGCCATGTGGATTGGGCTTTGCGTGTGGAGTGAGTGTGGCTATGTGGAGTAGGCGGGGCTATGTGGACCGGGTGTTACCTGATACATACACGCACACATACACTCAGCTTTATATATATAGATTACAGGGGGTATGCTGCATGGTGTAACCATATAAATCAGGGTATACAGTGGGGTACATATATATATACTAGATGGTGGCCCGATTCTAACGCATCGGGTATTCTAGAATATGCATGTCCACGTAGTATATTGCCCAGTCACGTAGTATAATGCTCCATGCAGTTATTGCCCCATAGATGCCCCATATAATGCTTCATGCAGTTATTTCCCCATAGATGCTCCATATAATGCTCCATGCAGTTCTTTATGGCCCCATAGATGCCCCATATAATGCCCCATATATTGCTCTATGCAGTTATGGCCCCATATAATGCTCCATGCAGCTATGGCCCCATAGATGCCCCATATAATGCTCCATGCAGTTATGGCGCCATAGATGCCCCATATAATGCTCCATGCAGATATGGCCCCATAGATGCCCCATATAATGCTCCATGCAGTTATGGCCCCATAGATGCCCCATATAATGCTCCATGCAGTTATGGCCCCATAGATGTCCCATATAATGCTCCATGCAATTATGGCCCCATATAATGCTCCATGCAGTTATGGCCCCATAGATGCCCCATATAATTCTCCATGCAGTTATGGCCCCATAGATGTCCCATATAATGCTCCATGCAGTTATGGCCCCATATAATGCTCCATGCAGTTATGGCCCCATAGATGCTCCATATAATGCTCCATGCAGTTATGGCCCCATAGATGTCCAATATAATGCTCCGTGCAGTTATGGCCCCATATATGCTCCATATAATGCTCCATGCAGTTATGGCCCCATAGATGCCCCATATAATGCTCCATGCAGTTCTTTATGGCCCCATAGACGCTCCATACAGCATTGTGCCACATGTAATGCTGCTGCTGCAATAAAAAAAAAAAAAAATCACATACCCACCTCTCGTCGATGCTCCTCAGCGCCCCGTCTCTCCGCACTGACTGTTCAGGCAGAGGGCGGCGCAGTTATATACTGCGTGGGCTGTGCTATATACTATGTGCCCTGTGTTATATACTGCGTGGCTGCTATATACTGCGTGGGCTGTGTTATATTGTAAGTGGGCTGTGTTATATATAGTGCGTGGCCTGTATTAACGCATCTGGTATTCTAGAATATGTATGTATTTATATAGCAGCCACATAGTATATAGCACAGGCCACGTGCTATTTGTCTGCTATATACTACATGCCTCCTATATACTAAGTATATAACACTGCCCATGTAGTATATAGCACAGCCCCTGCAGTATATCACACAGCACACGTAGTATATAACACTGCCCATCTAGTATATAGCACAGCCCTGCAGTATATCATACACCTCACGTAGTATATAACACTGCCCATGTAGTATAGCACAGCCCCTGCAGTATATCACACAGCCCACGTAGTATATAACACTGCCCATGTAGTATATAGCACAGCCCCCGCAGTATGTCACACAGCCCACGCAGTATATAACACTGGCCACGTAGTATATAGCAGCCCCTGCAGTATATCACACAGCCCACGCAGTATTTAGCAGTGTGGGCACCATATCCCTGTCGCCTGTCGCTGATTGTTCGCGGCCGGCGACGTAGTATATAGCGTAGTATTCTAGAATATGTATGTAGTTTATTTATGAAGATTGAAGAATAATGCAATAATGGGTAAAATATATTTATTATCATTAAATTTTATTAGTCATAGAACTTAATACAATTGAATGAAATTATGAAACAGATCATCAAAATATATAAACCACATTACATGAACTGTAACTGTATTTAAATAAATCATCGGACAAAAGAAGAACATTGACACTATAATATATTTATTAACAATATCAAGCCAAAATATTTTTGTACACCACATTTCTTGTGAATACCTTTTGACTACCTATAAGCAACTTTCCTTGTAGAGGGGTAGGAAGAACTTGCACCTTGACGTTGGATCTCATTTTAACTCTTGAAAATGCAACGTAGAGTTGTCCATGACCAAAAACGGGCTATGGTAGATATATGCCAATACGGTGTAGAGTTTGACCTTGTGACTTGTTTATTGTCATGGCAAAAGCTGGTTTTATTGGAAACTGTGGACGCCGAAGCCTAAATGGAAGACCCGTGTCTGAAGGACATAAATCAATGCGTGGAATGAACACTTCATCTCCTTTTGCTGATCCAGTGATCACTCTTGCTTGAATGACGTGAGAATGGAGTCCAGTAACAATAAGGCGAGTTCCATTACATAGACCATTTTTCGTATTTAGATTCTGCAGCAACATTATGATTGTTCCAACTTTCAGTTGAAGTCTGTGGGATGGCATTCCTGATGGCGTAAGACTATTTAAAAATTCAACTGGATAATGCTCTCGTTCATCTTGATTGTCTACATCCACTGAATCATCACTTTTATACAACTTATACTCACCAGGCATTCTATCCATCACCTGGGAATTTAGCAGAGCCACATCATCATTCTTGGGACAGAGAATTGCATGAGAAGAGGCCCTCTCAACACTGCTTTGGTCATTCACATCAATTTCAATGCATTGTCGAAAAACATCAGTTACGATGCAGTCAGTGCACAACATGTCTTCTGGTATTTCAATAATATATTCTCCAAGGTTGTATTCGTTGCTAAGTTCACCGTTGCCAAGTTTAAGAAGCCAGTTGCTATACTCTGGGTCCAAAGATCGCATATTGTTAATTAGTTGGAGTTTATTGAACTGTTTCCAAAGGTCAGCCATTTTTAAGCTGGACTCGATAACATCTGTTCTTGTTCCATTTGGTATGACTGGAAGGCATTGCCTAAAATCTCCGCCAATGACAAAAACTTTACCTCCAAACGGAATTTTATTTTTTTCAGCAACATTTGTAGTCATTACTTCACGCAGAAGTCTGTCAATTAAGCTCAAAGCATATTTGGGTGCCATGGTGCACTCATTAAGTATGAAAACATGTGCATTTTTTAACAGTCTTCCTGCAAACGTGTCTTGTTTTATTCTGGAAATAGAGATTTCATTGACTGGAACTGGTATCCCAAAGAGTGAATGGATAGTGCGACCTCCTCGTAAAAGGTTTGCTGCAATCCCTGTTGTAGCCGACGGCAATACGACTTTTCCCAACCCTCTAACGTGATGCATTATAACTTCATAGAGGTATGTTTTACCGCTCCCTCCTGGACCATCAATAAAGAAACATTTTGGCCTTGCATCTGCTTGGTTTTCTATAGCGCTCACAATAGTGTCATATGCAATCCGTTGTTGTTCATTTAAGGAGTTTGTCTTCTCTGTTGCCAACAATAATTCGTAAGCTTTGTCATACTCTGAAACTTGTGGAACTTGAATGGCAGGCTGGGGCAAATTAAAGCCTGAAAACGTTTTTCCATGTAGTAGCAAGATATTTTGGACATCTTGCATGGCATAAGATTCGCAATTTTGACAACTTCCACTTCTGTTGTGAAGACTTAAGCAGTAGTCCTCGATTAGATGTTCTTTAAAATTTGTCCAAAGTTGAGCTGGATTTGTAGGCGGTCCAAATGCACAGATGTAGGCAAACAATTCACGAAGTTGCTTAGGCATATGTAGGGTAACTGCATCTTCTAAATTAAGTTTCCACACAATATCATCCAATAGAAGTCCTAAAGCCAAAGCTGCAGCTTTAAATGTATCGTGCAATACTCCGTTAACTGTTTTCAAATCGTCATAAGTTTTAGCTCCTTTGATATGTAGTAGTAACAGCCGAAGGCAATATCTTTCTTGATCCTTGACACTAACAGTATACATGCGTCCAATTATTCTGCTAACTCCTCGTTGTCTTGGATTCCAATTTTTTATTCCAAATGTAATGCTCTGGAATCTCTCAGTGCAAATACTGCCTTGCGTTTTCGTCACGTTGGTTCAGCAAAAACCATTCCATTAATGTTGATGTCGTGCTTAAAGTTTTTGAGACATCTTTGACTTCAGCATCTTCAAAGAAATAAAGCTGCTGTTGATTTGGTAAATGAATAGCTAAACGTATAATGGCATGGGACTGTGAATGCATTGGAAACGCAAATATCCTCCAAGCAGCTTCTGGAGCACTGACATATCTTGAGTCAACAAAAGTTGATGATTCATTGTGATTGACTTTTTTCTGTTGTATTTCGATGTTAGCTTTGTCATGCCCCTTGTAGATGTACTTGAAGAGATATTTTACAGTTTTTATTAAAGCATAGATTTCTACGTTGATGTGACAGTTGTAGCATTTTGATAAGTACGGGTTGTATGGGACTATCCATGAGTTATTTATAATTTTTTTGTTGCACGCAATGTTATCAATGTGTTGTCGCCGGTAGGATGGGTAGCCATCCAAGTCTTTAACAGTGTGCTGTTTCAACTCCTTTGGAAACCCTTTTATACACTTTCCATTTTCCATGCATGGACTTTTTGGATTTGCTACACCGCATGGGCCATGAACCATGTGAGAGACTACAATATTATACAGTTCAGGATACTTTTCTTGGTTAGGAATTTCAGCCTACACTATATTGTCGATTTCTTCCTCTGTACGAATCTTGGAATCCGTGTCTAAGATAATTAGTATATGCGCATGTGGGAGACCTCGTTTCTGAAACTCTATGATGTGTACCATTGCTACGACTGTTCCAAAAAGCCCATTTTTGATGTCTTTCAAAAAGCTGATGAGTTTCAGTCGAAATACGCGTGCGACTATGTCCGGCCTGTGTTCAAATTTTGCCAGGGTTCTAGATTTTCGGTAATTTCCGGCCATTTAGAATTACAGGTCAGTGTTAGTGTTGAGCGATACCTTCCGATACTCAAAGGTATCGGTATCGGATGGTATCGGCCGATATCCGAAAAATATCGGATATCGCCGATACCGATACCCGGTACCAATACAAGTCAATGGGACACAAGTATCGGAAGGTATCCTGGATGGTTCCCAGGGTCTGAAGGAGAGGAAACTCTCCTTCAGGCCCTGGGATCCATATTCATGAAAAAAATAAAGAATTAAAATAAAAAATATGGATATACTCACCCTTCCGGCGGCCCCTGGACCTTACCGATGTAACCAGCAGCCTCCGTTCCTAAGAATGAGGAGTGAAGGACCTTCGATGACGTCGCGGCTTGTGATTGGTCGCGTGACCGCTCCTGTGACCGCTCATGTAATCACAAGCCGCGACGTCATCGCAGGTCCTAAACTTACTGCATTCTTAGGAACGGAGGCTGCCGGTTACATTGGTAAGGTCCAGGGGCCGCCGGACGGGTGAGTATATCCATATTTTTTATTTTAATTCTTTATTTTTTACATGAAAATGGATCCCAGGGCCTGAAGGAGAGTCTCCTCTCCTCCAGACCCTGGGAACCATACACTGGGAACTTCCGATTCCGATATCACAAAAAAATATCGGAACTCGGTATCGGAATTCCGATACAGCAAATATCGGCCGATACCCGATACTTGCGGTATCGGAATGCTCAACACTAGTCATTGTCACAAAAATGTCAGGTCTTCCAAACTTTGTTACTATTGCCATTGCATCTTGATAACGCTGTTGCATGTTGTGGGGGCTACCTTCAAACGACGACGGGAGGATTAATGTTTTTCCAATTGGAATTCCCTTTTCAATTGATTGTTTTTGCAAATATTCTTGAAGAACGCAGTAGTCTTCAACTTTAAGTTGTTTTTGGTTCATTCTTATGAAATTTAGATGATTAGCTTCAATTTTAACATATGCATCAACTAAGTACTGTTGTGTCAGTTTTCCACCGTTTAAAGTAGGATTGAAGTAATTTCGGACAGACAGACGAAAACTGTAGTATTGCAGCTGTGTAATTCTTCTTGAAGTTCCTTGTTGGTTTAGGTTTTCATGCCACTCTTGTTCACCTCTTGGAAAGAATAGCGGATACAAAAGAGCATCAAGGTTGCTGTGCAAAATGCTAATTCGTTGTGTCTTAGGAACCAAAGGGTTGTTTTGGTCTGACTTAAGATGGACTAATATATCCCTTTGAAAAGGAGGTTCTCCATCATCGTTTTGAAAAAACACTGCGACCTCACTTACACGTGGTTTATTGTAAAGTCAAGGATTCTGTTTACATTCTTGTTTAATGGCCATGACAATAGAAGGCATTTCAGTACCATTTTGTATAGCCCTCTGTTCCTCCTCAGCTTGAAAGTCTTTTAGCATGCGATATGCGGCAGCAAATGGGCTTATTTTTTGTAAATGTACAGCAATTTGGTTCATCAGTTCAGCATCACACTTTTTGTTTTCTTTTAGGTTCATCCTTTGTTCTGTAGGGTCATTTGTATCAATGATGTATAATTGTGCAAATTTTGGTGCTTGTCCTATTTCTGGGTGAAGTGTTCCAGTGCGGTGGTAGATCTGGCTGTGAATTTTAAAACAATACGGTCCGAATCCAGGGGGCGGTGCAATGTTGGCACCGAATGAAGCAAACGCATGAGAACTGTTGATGCTTCTGATATTTTCCATGAAATATCTACTGTGTTGATGCATTCCTTTCATTAACTGCTCAAACAGATCTGAGTAGTGAGGTCTCAGTAGCATAACTTTTCCTTTTTGGCAGCATTGAGTAAACTGATTGTCAGATGGTTTTTCATCAATGAAATTCAGAGAGTCGAATTTAGAGCAAACTGCATTCATATTCCCACAGCAGTGTTCATGAATTGTACTTTTATTGTCTGTTATGTAATGTGCAAGTTGTTGAATATTGTCCTGGTCGTGCCTTAGTTGGTAGAGCATTTGTTTTTTATGAATTTGGCGATCATGTTGTTTCTGTCGTACAACAGTTTGTTGTGGTGTCTCCGGTTGGCGATGGTGTCTGTGAGATTCCGCATCCTGGGCTTGTCTAGCAGCAGTTTGTTGTGGTGTCTCCTGTTGGCGACGTTGTCTGTGAGATTCCACATCCTGGGCTTGTCTGGCGGCAGTTTGTTGTGGTGTCTCCTGATCCCGATGTTGTCGTTTTCTTGCTTCTGCTGCTTTTCTGTCATCCTCATTGGCATATTTTTGTTTACGACCCATTCTAAGATAGAAACACAGGGAGATGCCACCCATACAGGGAGACGCAGGCACATACCCTACACAATGGCGGCACTTGACAGCAGTGGAGGACAATGATGATTCCAGAATTCGTGGCAGACTGTGCCCATCGCTGGCCTCGACCAATCAGCAAGGCGGGATTTCCGAGACAGACAGACAATTAGACCCTTAGACAACACAATGGCGGCACTTGACAGCAGTGGAGGACAATGCCCGTTGCTGATTGGTCGAGGCCGGCTGGCCTCGACCAATCAGAGACTGTGCCCGTCGCTGATTGGTCGAGGCCTGGCAGCCTAGACCAATCAGAGACGAGGGATTTCCAGGCCAGACAGACAATTAAACCCTTAGACAATTATATATATAGATATATATATATGTATAAATCAATAAATGAAATCAATATATAAACATATATATATATATATACACATTCTGCTGTACACATATAGACCAGATCAGGGCCGGACTGGCCATCGGACAGTTCTGACATTTGCCAGAGGGGTCGCCCCTGCCGTGGGCCGCTCCCTCTGCAGGAGCACCATTGAAGTGGTGACAGGACAGGAGCTGCTCAGGAGCAGGAGAAGGAGGTGTGGCCTCAAGTGCTCTTATCATGTAAACAGCAGCATTGGGACAGGAGTTGGCAAGAGGAACAGTGGAGGCAAGCTAGGTTTGGGGCAGGGATGCATTTATTCCTGGACCATCTCCCAGCTCCTGCTCATGGCTGGCGGGGGTAATATACATACCTCTCCTGGAGCCCACACCAGATCCACATCTCCAGCACATCTGCTGTCTGTAGCACCCAGCCAATGAAATCAAGCAGGGGAGCTAAAGAAGCTAATGGGAGGAGGTGGGAGGGGCCATTGCTGTGAGGAGAACAAGACGATGTAAAATTGTGCTGAGCTCCTCCAACAGCAGCTGCAGAGGTCCCTCCTGTATCAGTGCTGGAGGATGCAAGGCTGAGGGTGAGAGGATCAGTTCTGAGGATGCAGGGCAGAGAGTGAAAGATTCAGTGCTGGAGGATGCAGGGCTGAGCGTGAGAGGATCAGTGCTGGAGGATGCAAGGCTGAGAGTGAGAGGATCAGTGCTGGAGGATGCAGAGCTGAGGGTGAGAGGATCAGTGCTGGTGGATGCAGGGCTGAGAGTTACAGGATCATTGCTGGAGGATGCAGGGCTGAGAGTGAGAGGATCAGTTCTGGAGGATGCAGGGCTGAGGGTGAGAGGATCAGCGATGGAGGATGTAAGGCGGAGGGTGAGGGATCAGTGCTGGAGGATGCAGGGCTGAGGATGAGAAGATCAGTGCTGGAGGATGCAGGGCTGAGAGTGAGAAGATCAGTGCTGGAGGATGCAGGGCTGAGAGTGAGAGGATCAGTGCTGGAGGATGCAGGGCTGGGAGTGAGAGGATCAGAGCTGGAGGATGCAGGGCTTAGAGTGAGAAAGGATAAGTGCTAATGGATGTAGGGCTGAGAGAAAGTATCAGTGCTGGAGGATGCAAGGCTGAGGGTGACAGGATCAGTGCTGGAGGATGCACAGCTGAGGGTGAGAGGAACAGTGCTGGAGGATGCAGGGCTGAGAGTGACAGGATCAGTGCAGGAGGATGCAGGGCTGAGATTGAGAAATGATCAGTGCTGGAGGATGCAGGGCTGAGGGTGAGAGGACCATTGTTGGAGGATGCCGGGCTGAGGGTGAAAACATCAGTGCTTGAGGATGCAGGGCTGAGAGTGAGAGGATCAGTGCTGGAGGATGCAGGGTTGAGAGTGAGAGGATTAGTGCTGGAGGATGCAGGGCTGAGAGAGAAGATCAGTGCTGGAGGATGCAGAGCTGAGAGTGAGAGGATCAGTGCTGGAGCATGCAGGGCTGAAGGTGAGAGGATCAGTGCTGGAGGATGCAGGGCAGAGAGTGAGAGAAGAGGGCTCAGGCCTGTGTGTGCAACCACTAGCAAAGGAGCTAAGATCCCCAGCTTCTCCTAGGAAGTATCCTCACATGAATAAATCCAGCTGTCTGCAGAAAGGAGTGAGTATAGAGGTTAATGCTCGATGTGTTAAGTGTGTATATGTGCAAGTCATGTGTCTGTAGTTTGAGTGTATGTATTGTAGGGGTTTCACTCACTCAGGTGCGACGGCTGACACTTAGGAGGCAGGTTCCAACAAAAGTTCAAAGGTTTATTGCTTCATAAACCAGTTAGCATAAACAGAAAACAAATAGCCTTTAACTCAGGCAAAAGGAAAAAAAAACAACTGTCCATTCCTTCAGGCTCAGACCTGGAGCCTTAACAACCTCTGGAGGCTAGCACCTCCACACATATCCACTGTGTTAAGCATTAGCCTGTCTTATATAGAGCTAACCACACCCAGTAACCCATCACATGATTAGCCATGTGGTCTGACATCACCACAGGTCCTGGAAGAGATATATATACATGGTTATGTGCAACAAATAAATACTCCGGGCTACATTACAGCAACAAGCCACCTATGCGACATATATCTCCCGTCGACTACACACCCTTTAGCCATGCTACAGTATATATATATATAAATATATATATATATGTACTGTCTGTAAATGTAAATATGTACTGTGTGTATGTCTATATATGTATCTATCTATATAATCGTCTAAAGGTCACTTCCGTCTGTTTGTCTGTCATGGAAATCCCACATCGCTGATTGGTCGCGGTTGGCCGGCCGTGACCAATCAGTGACGGGCACAGTCCGGTTGCGAATTTGCTCTTTCCTACTGTCCTTCAGTCAGTGTCCCCTCCATACTCCTCTCCAGTCAGCGCTCACACAGGGTTAATGGTAGCTTTAATGGACTGTGTTACACCACGTTATGCCGCAGTGTAACGCAGTCCATTAATGCTGCTATTAACCCTGTGTGACCAACTTTTTACTATTGATGCTGCCTATGCATCATCAATAGTAAAAACATCTAATGTTAACTCCTTAAGCCCCAAGGGTGGTTTGCACGTTAATGACCAGGCCAATTTTTACAATTCTGACCACTGTCCCTTTATGAGGTTATAACTCTGGAAATCTTCAACGGATCCTGATGATTCTGACAACGTTTTCTCAGGACATAATGTACTTCATGATAGTGGTAAAATTTATTTGATAAGACTTGCGTTTATTTGTGAAAAAAATGGAAATTTGGTGAAAATTTAAAACATTTTACAATTTTCCATCTTTGAACTTTTATACCCTTAAATCACAGAGATATGTCACACAAAATATCTTAGTAAGTACATTTCCCACATGTCTACTTTACATCAGCACAATTTTGGAACCAACATTTTCTTCGTTAGGGAGTTATAAGGGTTAAAAGTTGACCAGCAATTTCTCATTTTTACAACACCATTTTATTTAGGGACCACATCTCATTTGAAGTCATTTTGAGGGGTCCATATGATAGAAAATAACCAAGTGTGACACCATTCTAAAAACTGCACCCCTCAAGGTGCTCAAAACCACATTCAAGAAGTTTATTAACCCTTCAGGTGTTTCACAGGAATTTTTGGAATGTTTAAATAAAAATGAACATTAGTGCTTAACAGAAGTTTATAATGCAGAGCTGTAAAAATAAAAAATCATATTTTTTCACAAAAATGATCTTTTCGCCACCAATTTTTTATTTTCCCAAGAGTAAGAAAAGAAATTGGACAACAAAATATGTTGTGCAATTTGTCCTGAGTACGCTGATATCCCACATCTGGGGGTAAACCACTGTTTGGGCGCATGGCAGAGCTCGGAATGGAAGGAGCGCCGTTTGACTTTTCAATGCAAAATTGACTGGAATTCAGAATGAACGCCATGTTGCATTTGGAGAGCCACTGATGTGCCTAAACATTGAAACCCCCCCAAAGTGACAACATTTTGGAAAGTAGACCCCCTAAGGAACTTATCTAGATGTGTTGTGAGAGCTTTGAACCCCCAAGTGTTTCACTACAGTTTATAACGCAAAGCCGTGAAAATAAAAATTATTTTTTTCACACAAAAATTATTTTTAGCCCCCAGTTTTGCATTGTCCCAAGGGTAACAGGAGAAATTGGACCCCAAAAGTTTTTGCCCAATTTGTCCTGAGTACGCTGATACAACATATGTGGGGGAACCACTGTTTGGGCGCATGGCAGAGCTCGGAAGGGAAGGAGCGCCATTTGTAATGCAGACTTAGATGGAATGGTCTGCAGGCATCACATTGCGTTTGCAGAGCCCCTGATGTACCTAAACAGTAGAAACCCGCACAAGTGAACACATATTAGAAACTAGACCCTCCAAGGAACTTATCTAGATGTGTTGTAAGAACTTTGAACCCCCAAGTGTTTCACTACAAATTATAACCCAGAGCCATTAAAATAAAAATATTTTTTTTCCACAAAAATTATTTTTTAGCCCCCCGTTTTGTATTTTTCCAAGGGTATCAGGAGAAATTGGACCCCAATAATTGTTGTCCAATTTGTCCTGAGTATGCTGATACCCCATGTGTGGTGGGGAACCACGGTTTGGGCGCATGGCAGAGCTCGGAAGGGAAGGAGCGCCATTTGGAATGCAGACTTAGATGGATTGGTCTGCAGGCGTCACATTGCATTTGCAGAGCCGCTGATGTAACTAAACAGTAGAAACCCCCCACAAGTGACCCCATATTGGAAGCTATACCCCCCAAGGAACTTATCTAGATGTGATGTGAGAACTTTGAACCCCAAGTGTTTCACTACTAGTTCACTAGTTTATAACACAGAGCCGTGAAAATAAAAAATCTTTTTTTCACACAAAAAATGGTTTTTAGCCCCCAAAATATTTATTTTCCCAGGGGTAACAAGAGAAATTGGACCCCAAAAGTTGTTGTCCAACTTGTCCTGAGTACAGTGATACCCCATATGTTGGGGAAAACCCATTTGGGCGCATGGGAGAGCTCGGAAGGTGAAGTAGCACTGTTTTACTTTTTCAACGCAGAATTGGCTGGAATTGAGATCAGACGCCGTGTCGCGTTTGGAGAGCCCCTGATGTGCCTAAATAGTGGAAACCCCCAATTCTAACTGAAACCCTAACCCTACACCCAACCCTAACCCTAGCCCCAACCCTAGCCATAACCCTAGCCCTAGCCCTAGCCCTAACCCTAGCCCTAACGCTAACCCTAACCCTAACCCTAGCCCTAACCCTAGCCCTAACCCTAGCCCTAACCCTAGCGTTAACCCTACCACTAACCCTAACTCTACCCCTAACCCTCACCTTAACCCTAGCCCCAACCCTAGCCCTAACCCTAGCCCTAATCCTAGCCCTAGCCCTAGCCCTAACCCCAGCCCTAGCCCTAACCTTAGCCCAAACCTTAGCCCAAACCCTAGCCCTAAAGCTGGCCCTAACCCAAGCCCTAACCCTTGTTAGGAGTCAAGTTCCCACTGCTGCACAGGGAGAATCTCGAACCATGTCTGCTGCGGTGTCTCATTCTGCATCAGCCACAGTGGAGCCTGCTCAGCGGAGACGTCGGTCCCAGCGTCTTGCTCAGTCTCACTCTGTGCAAAGGGTTACTGCTGCTTTTCCAGCTTCTGCCATTGAAGCCAGTGCTGGGCAGCGGCGAGCAGACGCTTTTGGGACTAAGTCCTGCTTTTCCCCTTCTGAGCATGCCCAGGGCAAGATCTCTCGTTGGAGATCAAGGGTCACATGCTCAGATACTGCAGCAGATCCCATTGGTCCTCCAGGAAGGTCCTGAAGGTGCTCAACTTCTGTGGCAGCCTCCCATTGGTCCTTCTGGGAAGGTCCTGTACATGCTGCAGCTATAAAATGTTTGCATGGCCGCACGGCCATGCTCTAGTATACATTTGTTTATGTGTGGGTGTTTTGAGTGAAAGTCGCTCATTAATCATCCCGTCCCTTGTGTTTGAATGCTCGCGTAAGAAGGATGATTGTAATCTAGCGCCTGACTTGTAACCAACACTGGTACACAAACAGCGTCTATTGCTGTGACCGCCAGTGCGGTGCCGTGCGCTATCTCCGCGCTTTCCAAATCCAAGTCTGGGTGGTTAGTGGCGTCCGCCAGTGCGGCATTGCATGCACTCTCGTGCTATTTAAATATTAGTTTTGTTACGTGCGGTACTGCGGCCCTGTGACGCAACAGGGTTCGCCTATTTCACACAGGGTGAAGCTAACCTATGTGTATCCTCATTGTACCGCCATATAGTCCGTCATTGCTTAGCAGCAGGTTCCATCTCTGCACTGTGGACCCCAGGCTGTGAACGCACCTTATTCCTTTTCTCTAATTATTTGGTGCATTCCGCTAGCCCTAACATTATACCAGCGCCAGGGTCTGGCTAAGTAATGACGGACGAACAGCGATTGCAGTGGTACATCCAGCTGCTGGAGGGCAGGTTGGCGGCTCTCGAGCGTGCAACCTCAGCGGTGGATGTTACCGCAATAGCTGTTCAGGCTTCTAGCGTGGCTGCGGCAGCTTTACCAACTGCAATTTCTGTTCCGACCTTATCTCACCTCCCGCTGCCAGAGAAATACTCTGGTGACAGTAAATCCTGTAGGGGTTTCGTGAGCCAGTGCGGTATACACCTCGAGCTCCTGGCTGCACGTTTTCCCACAGAGTGGGCAAAGGTGAGATTTATAATTTCTCTGCTGTCGGACAGGGCATTGGAGTGGGCTTCGCCACTGTGGGAGCGCGGCGATCATGTGGTGCAGAGTGCTCCTCGGTTTCTGAGGTCGTAGTCTATCTGGATGATATTCTCATCTACTCTCCAGATATTGACTCCCATCGGAGAGATGTTCGCAAAGTTTTTGAGCTCTTACGGGCAAACTCCCTCTACGCCAAGTTGGAGAAGTGTGTGTTTGAGCAGGAGTCCTTGCCTTTCCTTGGCTATATCATCTCTGCCCAGGGATTGGCTATGGATCCTGCCAAGCTACAGGCTGTGATGGACTGGCAAGAACCCCATTCTCTTAAAGCGGTGCAGCGCTTTATGGGGTTCATTAATTGCTATTGCCAGTTCATCCCACACTTCTCAACTTTGGTAGCTCCCTTGGTTGCCCTCACCAAGAAGGGAGCAAATCCCAAGTTGTGGTCAGAGGAGGTCTCCAAGGCCTTTCTCTTGATTAAGTCACAATTCGCTAGCGCTCCCATCCTACATCGCCCCGATGTAGATAAGCCATTTATTATGGAGGTGGATGCCTCATCCGTTGGTGCTGGAGCAGTCCTCTTCCAAAAGGATGCTAAAGGTCGGAAGTATCCTTGCTTCTTCTCCAAGACCTTTTCACCAGCGGAGAGGAATTATTCCATCGGGACAGGGAGTTGCTAGCCATGAAGTTGGCTTTCTCAGAGTGAAGACACCTCTTGGTGGGAGCTCGCTTTCCCTTACAAGTGTTCACAGACCACAAGAACTTGGTGTACTTACAGACGGCCCAACGGCTGAATTCTTGCCAGGCTAGATGGTCCCTGTTCTTCTCCCGGTTCCATTTTGCTCTCCATTTTCTCTCCGGGGAGCTCTCTCTCGCTCCGTAGTGTCATCTGAGGAGGAGGAGCCTCGGCTTATTGTCCCTTCTGAGAGCCTGAGAACTGTGGCTCCGGTTTCGCTAGAGTCTGTGCCCCCATTCAAGACTTTTGTTCCATCTAATTTGCGACCGGAGGTTCTCTCTTGGGCTCACTCGTCCAGGGTGGATGGACATTTTGGGACCAAGAGGACATCTGAGCTTTTGGCGAGGACGTACTGGTGGCCGCATATGGCCCGTGATGTCGGGGACTATATTCAGGCGTGTGTCTCCTGCGCCAAGAATTGGTCTCCTCGGCAACAGCCTGCTGGGCAACTTTACCCCCTGCCAGTGGCAGACAGGCCCTGGGAGATGGTCGGGATGGACTTCATGGTGGGCTTACCCAAGTCTCGTAACTGCACCATTATCTGGGTTGTCACCGATCATTTCTCTAAGATGGTGCACTTGGTGCCGCTTCCACGGATAACTTCTGCACGGGCCTTGGCGGCGTTGTTCATTAAACATATTTTTCATTTACATGGCATGCCTGATAAAATTATCAGTGACCGGGGTCCCCAGTTCGCATCTCGGTTTTGGAGAGAGCTCTGTCGTTTACTCAGCATAGAACTAAATCTCTCCTCTGCATATCATCCCGAGACAAATGGGTTGGTAGAGAGGGCCAACCAGACTCTGGTGACATATTTGCGACATTTTGTCTCTGCTAGGCAGGATGACTGGGCATCTTTGCTACCTTGGGCAGAATTTGCTCTGAACCATGCCGTAGCCGATTCCACTAGGCAGACTCCTTTTCTCCTTAATTACGGCCAGCATCCACGTGTCCCTGTGCCCATGCCCGTGTCATCCACTGATTCCAGGGTGGCAGACTGGGCAGTGGAGGCACCTGACATTTGGGACCGCACACAAGATGCCATTCGGGCTTCTATGGAGAGAATGAGGGTTTCTCCCGATGCTCACCGGCGCCCCGCTCCGACCTTCGCTCCTGGTGACTTAGTGTGGCTCTCCGCCCGTAACATCAGGCTGCAAGTTGAGTCCACTAAGTTTGCGCCTCGCTACATTGGTCCTTTCAAGGTTCTGGAACAGGTTAACCCTGTGGTCTACCATTTGGCTATTCCTCTGCGCCTTGGTATCAACGATACCTTCCCCGTTTCCCTCTTAAAGCCCGTCTATATGTCCCGGTTTTCTGAGTCATCTGCCAGCAACTGACAAAAAAATCTGTTTAAGTTTGGTTTCACAATAATGCTTCTGACGTGGAAAATTACATTGCCAGGTCACTTTTACTGCGCAATGAATGCTTTTAAATCAAAGCCTAAAAATAATGGCTAAGGCTGATTTCACACTAGCATACGGGAGGGCTGCAGATGACAGCATACTTCCCCCTTCTTCCTCCCTGAAACCACGCCTATGCTACGCCTATGCCTCCTTGTGTTCTGCAGTGCCCTGCATACCTATCTTTAACATTGGGTACGCAGAGATGTATGCTGCATGCGGATGCCTCCGTATGTGCCGTTTTGGCACTGAGCCGAACTGCGCCGAACGCAACATGTTGCATTTTGTTGCCGTTGGCGCAGCATCAAAACAGCGCATGCAGAGGCATCCACATACAGTGTACGTTCCTGCATACCCAATGTTAAAGATAGGAATGCAGGGCATCGCAGAACGCAAGGAGGCATAGGTGGAGCGTAGGCGTGGTTTCAGGGAGGAAGAAGGGAGGAAGTACACTGCCATCCACAGCCCTCCCGTACGCTAGTGTGAAACCAGCCTTACATTTAGAAAAGTTATGTCTCTTGAGATAAATGCAGGGAAAAAATGCAAGAGAAACAACCGTCATTTTGTATGACATCCATGACTTTTAAGATTTTATCAAGTCATGTAGTTATTGAATGGCGAGTTTGGCGGCATATTGCAACATCTATCTTTTTCCATTTTCAAAGACAGCATCTTTCTTTCAATGTTCTTTTTATTGAAAATTTTATGAATAACAACCAAATTCAAAGAAAGTGATCATAACATAGTACAAATACTTAGATATATAGCTGGTTTAGTGAGCTCTAATTATCTATCCTTTAAATCATAAGTACCATTGTAATTAGAGTATACATACACTTTCCATTTGTTGAAGAAGTATTATTTTAAACATTTAATAAAAAGCGAATAGAAGGGGAGAAGGTATAGGAAAGCAAGAATAATAGAGAAGGGGAAGGGGGAGTGGGATAGGGGATGGTGGTGGATGGAGAGGACGGTTGCACCTTGGGGCGGATTATTATTTATTTATGGCAATATTGCGTAGCAGAATGTATGACGTGTCCTAAATTGGGCCCAAGATTTCCAGATCTTATTGAAGTTATCGGTAGTATGATTGACCCTTGCAGCTAATTCCTCCATATGATACAATTGTTCAATTTTGGAATGTACAGTACAGACCAAAAGTTTGGACACACCTTCTCATTTAAAGATCTTAAAGTATTTTCATGACTATGAAAATTGTACATTCACACTGAAGGCATCAAAACTATGAATTAACACATGTGGAATTATATACTTAACAAAAAAGTGTGAAACAACTGAAAATATGTCTTATATTCTAGGTTCTTCAAAGTAGCCACCTTTTGCTTTGATGACTGCTTTGCACACTCTTGGCATTTTCTTGATGAGCTTCAAGAGGTAGTCACCGGGAATGGTCTTCCAATAATCTTGAAGGAGTTCCCAGAGATGCTTAGCACTTGTTGGCTCTTTTGCCTTCACTCTGCGGTTCAGCTGACCCCAAACCATCTCGATTGAGTTCAGGTCTGGTGACTGTGGAGGTAAGGTCATCTGGCGAAGCACCCCATCACTCTTCTTCTTGTTTAAATAGCCCTTATACAGCCTGGAGGTGTGTTTGGGGTAATTGTCCTGTTGAAAAATAAGTGATGGTCCAACTAAATGCAAACCAGATGGAATTGCATGCCGCTGCAAGATGCTGTGGTAGCCATGCTGGTTCAGTATGCCTTCAATTTTGAATAAACAGTGTCACCAGCAAAGCACCCCCACACCATCACACCTTCTCCTCCATGCTTCACGGTGGAAACCAGACATGTAGAGTCCATCCGTTCACCTTTTCTGCGTCGCACAAAGACACGGTGGTTGGAACCAAATATCTCAAATTTCGACTCATCAGACCAAAGCACATATTTCCACTGGTCTAATGTTCATTCCTTGTGTTCTTTACCCAAACAAGTCTCTTCTGCTTGTTGCCTGTCCTTATCAGTGGAATCCTAGCAGCTATTTCACCGTGAAGGCCTGCTGCACAAAGTCTCCTCTTAACAGTTGTTGTAGAGATGCGTTTGCTGCTAGAACTCTGTGTGGCATTGACCTGGTCTCTAATCTGAGCTGCTGTTAACCTGCGATTTCTGAGGCTGGTGACTGGGATAAACTTATCCTCAGAAGCAGAGGTGACTCTTGGTCTTCCTTTCCTGGGGCAGTCCTCATGTGAGCCAGTTTCTATGTAGCGCTTGATGGTTTTTGCCACTGCACTTGGGGACACTTTCAAAGTTTTCCCAATTTTTCGAACTGGCTGACCTTCATTTCTTAAAGTAATGATGGCCACTCATTTTTCCTTACTTAGCTGCTTTTTCATTGCCATAATACAAATTCTAACAGTCTATTAAGTAGGACTATCAGCTGTGTATCCACCAGACTCCTGCACAACAAAACTGATGGTCCCAACCCCATTTATAAGGCAATAAATCCCACTTATTAAACCTGACAGGGCACACCTGTGAAGTGAAAACCATTCCCGGTGACTACCTCTTGAAGCTCATCAAGAGAATGCCAAAACTGAGCAAAGCAGTCATCAAAGCAAAAGGTGGCTATTTTGAAGAACCTAGAATATATGACATAAGTTTCAGTTGTTTCACACTTTTTTGTTAAGTATATAATTCCACATGTGTTAATTCATAGTTTTGATGCCTTCAGTGTGAATGTACAATTTTCATAGTCATGAAAATACAGAAAAATCTTTAAATGAGAAGGTGTGTCCAAACGTTTGATCTGTACTGTAGTTGATAAGTAGTGGGTATTGTCTTAGAGTTCCAGTGTAACTGAATCAAGGATTTCCCTGCTGCCATAATAAACTGACCTAGTTTAATAGAATTCCTATCATTTGGCCAGACTGGAATATTTAGAAAGACATTTTCCGGTTTCAAGGTGATACATTTATTTAATATCTTATGTATGATAGAAGTTACCTCACTCCACAAGGGGGAGAGCATCAGACAGGACCACCATATATGTATGCAGCTACCTTCTTCTCCTCCACATCTCCAACAATTAGTGGTTGTAGCGTGGTACCACCTATGAATTCGTTTGGGCATAATACACCTTCTGGAAAAAAAATTAAATGAGTTTTCTTGGATCCGCACACAGTTTGAGGGAAAGTGTAAGTTTCTGTATATATGTTTGATTTGTGGTTCACTGAGGGAGATACCTACGGTAAGTCTTTTTCCCATCGGGCCAAATATGCTCGCTTCAATGGTGTGTCTATTTTGAGTAAAGATTGGTATATAGTTGAAAGAACCCTAACGGGATTTGTGCAGCACAGATAGGAAGGGAATCCAGAAGGTCTGTGACTTTAGTTAATGGAGAGAGAGGGGGAGCCAAATTATGACTAAATTTTTTCCATATTTTTTATTTTAGTTTTGTTGAATCATTATTTTGTCCAATTAATATGGAACGCAGAGGGAGAGGTGACATTTCTTCCTCTATATTTAACCATTGTTTGCCTTCTGAGTTTATGATCCAGTTGATCATTCTTGATATGTGTTCTGCTTGGTAGTATTTTAAAATATCCAGAGTAAAGACAGCTTCTTTTAGAGCCTGGATGCTGGATTGAAAATGATGCTTAACTTGTCTCTTCAGAAATCCCTTGTAATGCAGCAGTGTTCAAACAGTGTGGTAATGAGGGAGTGACTCAGATTAGTCCAATTTAAAAGTCTTTAAAGGGAACCTGTCAGCAGGATTGTGCTAATTAACCTACAGACAGTGAAAAAACTCATGTCAGATTTTCTTAAATCTGACTTGGTTAAATAGTTTGACCAAATGCACACTCTCTTTTATTTTGCATTGCAACCACAGCTGCGGCTGTGATTACAATAATAATAATCTTTATTTTTTATATAGCGCTAACATATTACGCAGCGCTTTACAGTTTGCACACATTATCATCGCTGTCCCTGTTGGGGCTCACAATCTAAATTCCCTATCAGTATGTCTTTGGAATGCACTACAGCAGGTTTATTATGCCTCTATGCTTATCCGGGGGACCCTCACATATGATTCCCCTTACTGCCTAAAACCCCATAAATGTTTGATTGGGTTTAGATCTGGAGACATTCTTGGCCACTGAATCACTTTCACCCAGTTCTTCAGAAATGCAATTGTGGCTTTAGATCTACATTTTGGATCACTGTGATGTTGGAAAAGTGCACGCCTAACAAGGGCACAGAGTCATGATAACATATTACCTTTCAATATAGAGCATAATGAATGCATAATTCCATTAATGAAAAGAAGCACCCCAACGTCAGCAGCACTCATATGCCCCACATAAAGACACTGCCCCACCATGTTTCACTGCAGCATTTTTCTTTGTCCTCCTCACCTTTGTAACATTATTCAGTTTTGAAACTATCAGTTCCAAAATGTTTTGAAGATATCAGTTCCAAAAATATTTATCTTGGTTTCATCATTTCAAGTATAGAGTCCCAGGAGGTCTCATATTTTTTAGCATGGGTCACGGCAAGTTGTAGGCTTTCTTTATTTGTGCATGGGCTTTAGAAGCAGCTTCCTTCGTGGATGACACCCATGTATACATTCCTCTGCAGTGTATGACTTATTGTGTCACAGGAAACACTGACCCTGGTTTGGATTTCTACTTTAGTTAACTGCAGTGAACTTGCATGTCAATTTTTTTTCAACCCTTCTCATCAGGAGGGTTGAAGGTATTAGGTGTTCAGGTATTACCTTCCATGGTCGGCCTGGACATCTCTGTGAGATGGTTGCCATTCCATCTTCCATCTGTTAAATCTTCGTATCACTTTTGCCACAGTATTATGACATAAACAAAACTTTGCTTTTTTTTAACCTTTACCTTTCTTGAGAAAATTAATAATTTTCTTTCTCGGGTCTATTAACATTTCTCTTCCATGAGGCGCCACTGTTAATTAGACATACCTGTGATTTAATTCTTGTTAATTGGAATTTTTTAGTCTAAACTTTAGCTTTGTTCTAAGACTTTCATTATGGTGAATTCATTTTTTTTATAATGTGCAAAAAAATAAGTCTTAATTGTAATCTATGGCCCACATTTTTGGGAGTATGTTGTTGTACAGTATCCTATAGAAAATGTTGATTCTGAAAGGAAGCTAAGGGTTTACTGATATATCTGTAATCAATTATGCTGAACATTATAAGTGATCATAACCACTAAGATTTATGTGTCTTGATTAGTGTTGAGCGATACCGTCCGATACTTGAAAGTATCGGTATCGGAAAGTATCGGCCGACACCGGCAAAGTATCGGATCTAATCCGATACCGATACCCGATACCAAAACAAGTCAATGGGACTCAAGTATCGGACGGTATCCCTGATGGTTCCCAGGGTCTGAAGGAGAGGAAACTCTCCTTCAGGCCCTGGGATCCATATCAATGTGTAAAAGAAAGAATTAAAATAAAAAATAGGGATATACTCACCCTCCGACGCAGCCTGGACTTTACCGCCGTAACCGGGAGCCGTTGTACCTAAGAATGCGCGCTTGAAGGGCCTTAGATGAGGTCACTGCGCTCTGATTGGTCCGTAGCGGTTGCGTGACCGCTACGCGACCAATCACAAAGCAGTGACGTCACCTAAGGTCTTTCAAGCGCTTGAAATACCTTAGAAGACGTCCGCAGCTTCTGATTGGTCGCGTAGCGGTCGCGTGACCGCTACGCGACCAATCACAAAGCAGTGACGTCTTCTAAGGTATTTCAAGCACTTAAAAGACCTTAGGTGACGTCACTGCTTTGTGATTGGTCGCATAGCGGTCACGCGACCGCTACGGACCAATCAGAGCGCAGTGACCTCATCTAAGGCCCTGCAAGCGCGCATTCTTAGGTACAACGGCTCCCGGTTACGGCGGTAAAGTCCAGGAGCCGCCAGAGAGGTGAGTATATCCCTATTTTTTATTTTAATTCTTTATTTTACACATTGATATTAATCCCGATACCGATTCCCGATACCACAAAAGTATCGGATCTCGGTATCGGAATTCCGATACCCGCAAGTATCGGCCGATACCCGATACTTGCGGTATCGGAATGCTCAACACTAGTCTTGATGTGAGAGAAAGTAATATTCTTCTTGCATCAAATAGTATCTACACAATGCCAGAGGAGCCTAGTACCCTTTTTAAGAAGTTGCCCTTCCATACAATGAAGGACAGTAGATTTGGCTTTTTAAGAGTGTGATCTATATTTAAAGGAGCAGGGCAGAAATTGTAATGTTTTAATTGGAAATATTTCAACAGGTTCTGTTTGATCCATAGTTAGAGAAGAGCGGACCTGTGAAAGATTGGGTTAATCGGATTCAGACAAATTTTAGTCTTCAGTCAAAAGTTTGTTTTGGGTACCAGAACTGGACCAGAATTTGACTCCAAAACCCATAGAAGCCATTGGGGACCTGAACTTTGGTGCTGCAAAATGGTCGTAGTAAGCGATAAGTAGCTGCAAAAGGAAGCAAAATGGGGGTAAGAGCAGGAGCAAAAAAAAATTTAAAATTAGTAATCTTGAACCAGGAGGTGGAAGTCCAAGTGGAGGAGTGGAACAGTGCCTTGCTGTGTACTTTCCTGTACTTGTTAATAAATAAATAAATGAAAAAAATGATATGGGGTCCCCATATTTTTAATAACCAGACAAGAGAAAGCAGACAGCTGTGAGCTGGTCTTATTTTGATGGGAAGGGACCAATATTCTTGGACGTTCCCAACCTATTTACATCAGCCCTAGCTGTCTTCTTAGCCTTTGATGGCTATTAAAAATGGTCACCCTTAAAAAATTACATAGGGTCCCCTCAATTTTTAATAACCATCTAATGCAAAGCTGACAGCTGGGGGTGGATATTAAGACTGGGAAGGTAGATGAATATTCCAGACTAATAAGACCAGCTTTCAGCCTCCCTAGAAATGGCGCATCCATTAGATGTGCCAATTTTGGTGCTTAATCTCAGCTCTTCCTGATTGCCCTGTTGCAGTGGCAATTGGGATAATAGTTTTTGGGATTGATGTCAGCTGTGAAATGTCAGCTGGTATCAAGCACAGGTGTTAGTAATGGAGAGGCGACTATCTGACACCCCCTTTACAAACCCCATATTTAAAAATAAATGACACACACAAAGGAAAAAAGTTTATTTGGAAAGAAACTCCCCCACTTATTCCCTGGTTTACTCATTTATTAATAAAAAAGAATCCATGCAGCTCTGGCATAATCCATTGTGCTTCCTACAACTTCCAGCCATTTTTTACTGCAACATGTAAAGAGACATTACCATGAGACATTACCGGGAGTGACTTATATAACCTTGTTCTTGAGGCTACATACAACTCTGGCAAAAATTAAGAGACCACCACATCAAAACCTTGCCATAGGGTCATTCCACATCAAGTGGACCAGTTTTAAAAATCGTCCCCACTCGACCTTCTCCGATTTTGCTGAAAATTTATAAGGATGTACATGTATGTTTGAAAAGAGGTTCTCTAAATTTTTAGGGCCAGATCTCAAATACATTGGGCACTGTTGACCTTTCACTGGAGGTTCCACCAAGCCTGCGGCTTCAGCTAAGAGGATTTTGCAAACTTTGGCACATAGCCATTACAGTTCTATACTGGCTATGATGCTGAAATTTGGCATACTAGCTCAACTTTTGCTGCTAAACAGGATAAAAATATTACCGGCTATGACAAAGCAATATTTCAGCCGCAATTTTGTGTCAAATTAGCTTGAAAAACGCGTCGCATAAAATTTATGCCAAACTTTGCCCATATATAACTCAAGACCAAAAACCAATAGTACCTGGTGCTTTGCCCTGTACACCAAACATCTACATGACTTTGCATTGCTGCAATATCACGGTCAAAGCATATGTATTTGTGGAAATATTCACACCCACATATGATGAAAAACTTTAAAAAAAACGAATTTTACCTATTTTTAGATCAAATTTCTCAAAAAGGGTACCCCTAAAATATATTAATTCTGATATCATTAGAAAGAGCACATTTTTCTCTACAGCCTGGTGCAGGGCTACAATATTGTTCCTGGTGTCGTCTGACAGCTCTTTGGTCTTCACCATAGTGGAATTTGGAGTGTGTTTGAGGTTGTGGACAGGTGTCTTTTATACTGATAACATGTTCAAACGGGTGCCATTACTACACGTAATGAGTGAAGGACAGAGGAGCCTCTTAAAGAAGAATAAGTTACAGGTCTGTGAGAGCCAGAAATCTTGCATGCTTTTAGGTGACAAAATACATATTTTCCACCATATTTTGCAAAATAAATCTTTTGCAAATCAGACAAGGTGATTTACTGGATTTGATTTTTCTTTTTGACTCTCATAGTTGTGGTCTATCTATGATGTCAATTACAGGCTTCTCTCATCTTTTTAAGTGGGAGAACTTGCACAATTGGTCACTGACTAAATACTTTTTTTACCCACTCTATATGGTGCATAGCACACCGCAGCAATTTACATTCTTTGCTAAGCCACTTCCCCAACCTCATCCAGTCCTCTATGTATGTGTCCATGCAGAAACTTTTCACCCGTTCTGTTAGGCTATTAGTGTTGTTCCAACATACTTTATGTTGCCTCCCCAGCTCCCCATATAGTGTGATGACCCTTGCCGACTAACACCCCACACACATAAAGCGTGATGCCCCACACAGTGTGAAGCCCTCTCTCTCTCTCTTTTTCTCACTCTCTCTCCTCCCATACTTTCCCCAGAACTCCGAACACTAAAATGGACTTCCAGGAGAAGTCAGTTTTTGGAGTTTAACTACATTTGAAGTCGGTACATACATCCAACCTCCGGGGTTGCTCACCAAACTGGTACTGACCCACTTAATATGAAATGGTTGGGAAGTATGAAAAAGATGAAAATAATTAAATATAACATAAATATATTATAATATTATATTAACAAAGAGGAAAATGTCAGTTGGAATAGATTCTAGGGAATGTTAAGTTCATTCACAGCAGACTTTTTCCATAAATCTGAATAATTGGACATTGCAGACATCCATGTGCATACTGTAGAAACACTGCTATTCTAATCTATGGAATTGATTTTTAGTCATATAAATCATACAAATTTCAATGACAAAACTGCTGTGTGTGAACATAACACATGGTTGTCTCCCAGGTGCCACATGGTCCTTAGATGCCATTCTGTGTGGCTCCCAAACTTAAGGACAAAGATATGCTGGGGTCTTTTGAACATAGTACTCTCTATTTCTACATCATTGATCTCTATAACTGCTGCATAAATGTTATGAAATGATTTATACACAATGAGTCTGCTAATTTGTTGACCAATAGTAGAAAACTTAAAGTCTTATTCTTTATTATTTAAAATATGTGCAATCATTCCTAGTTTTCAATTTTGTCCACAAGGTGGAGCAGTAACCATACATTTCATGCTTATAGTATACATTGAACTAATGTTCTAGAATGTCCCTGTTATGTTACAATGGTAGTTGTTTTTGTAATAATTATCATCCTCCATTATCTATAATTATTGATCAATTGTTCAAGTTTAATTGTACAAACCTAGATTTTTCAACATTTAATATTTAACTATTATACAATTTGTAAGGCTGAAAATTGGTTGTATAAACTGTACAATTGTTTTTGAAATATCATATAATATAACAAAGCTAAAACATTGCTAAATGTAAAAATGTGTAGAAAACAAATGTATATTATTTTATATACATTCTATATTAATTCTACACAGTTCGTTATTATTATTAATAATATTTATTTTAAAGCAATCTTTCAGGGAGCTGAAGTTGTGAAAAAAATGCTAACAGGGCTTACAATACATAATATATATTTAACAATATATAACCAGCATATAACATAAGACAAGTACAATAATATTACTAAATTAGTGACAGGCCAGCAAATACTGTAAAGATATATAACCCTGCTTGCAAGGGCTTATAATCTGGAAGGGGAGAAGGAAGGAGACACAAGGTGAGGGGAAGGAGCTATTAAACCTGACAGGGCACACCTGTGAAGTGAAAACCATTCCCGGCGACTACCTCTTGAAGCTCATCTAGAGAATGCCAAGAGTGCGCAAAGCAGTCATCAAAGCAAAAGGTGGCTACTTTGAAGAACCTAGAATATAAGACATAATTTCAGTTGTTTCACACTTTTTTGTTAATTACATAATTCCACATGTGTTAATTCATAGTTTTGATGCCTTCAGTGTAAATGTACAATTTTCATAGTCATGAAAATACAGAAAAATCTTTAAATGAGAAATTGTGTCCAGACTTTTGGTCTGTACTGTACATCAACAACTTCAGGATCTACGAAATAATGAATTTCGAGATTTGGATTTTAAAGAACAAAGGTTGCTATTGAATTTACAAAGTCTAACTTCTAGTTTAAATGAAGATATTAATACAATTAACCAGTCATCTGATTTAAATGTAAAAAATCCTTATTTTTGCTCTATGTTAACAAGGGTAGAATATATGGACAAATTTGAAGAGACAATAGAAAGAGAACTAAAAAAGCTTGAAATTAAAGAAAAACATCAAAGAAATAGAACAAGTGAAGAGGAAATATTTCCCATAAAGAGAGAGTGGCAATATCTTAGTTGAAAAATATGCACAATATTGTCATAAAACAAAGTGACAAAGGTGGCATGATTGTGGTCCTCAATTCAAAAGACTATAAAGATAAAATGCTGGAATTGTTATCAGACACTTCTACATTTGAAAAACTTAAAAATAACCCAAATGATAAATTTAATGAAGAAATCAGTACAATTATCCTTGAAGGAATAAGTTTAGGTGTTCTAAGTAAAACAAAACAAGCTGATTTTCTGTTTGTACCAAATCCTGTCCTTCCGATATTATATGGCTTACCAAAAGGTCCGCAAAAGCACTGGAATCCCTCCAATGAGACCTATTGTGTTTGGTGCTGGGATTCTCCTGCTGCACACGGTAGATCCCAAGCCTTGCCTGCATCAGCAGTCTCCCATTAAGCTTTGGCTGATGCGGGTGCTGCTGAGTATAGTTGTCGGTCTCAGCGTCTTGCTCAGGCTTGTGCTGTTCGTCAGGTTACCAGTGGTAGGCAGCGACGAGTGAACGCTCTGGAGACTAAGTCCAGAAATCACCCAGCTGAGCATGCTCGTGATGTGGCAACATCTCATTGGTGGTCAGTCATCAGCCACTCTGGTGGTGTGGCAGTTCCAGATTTGTCCGCAAGCAAGGTCCTGTCCTACTGGACATGAGCTGAACATATGTTAAAATTATAAAGGGTCTCAGAGATGCAAGCGGGTACGCTAGTATCAATCGCTTTACGTGTGTGTATGGGACTTTGCTACAGTGTGGTCTTTATCAGCATGTGCTCGGGGTTGGCGTGAAGCCGTTAGAATTCCAGTTCTCCAGAGAGAAGATTGCATGAATTCAGGGCTGACATCTAGCCATTAGAATTCCAGCACCTCCGGAGAGTAGTTGGCTGAGTGCTTTAGCAGACTGTGTCTCCACTGTTTGCTTCTTACCATGTGTGCAGGCTTTGTTCCCCTGTGAAGTTAACAAGGATCATATCTATAATTTCTATTCAATAATGTGTGTGTGAAACAGCTCTATAGCAGAGCATCTATTTTGTTACAGTGTGCGAGTGACACAGCTCTATAGCAGAACATCTATTCTGTTACTGTGCGTGAGTGACACAGCTTCATGTAACATAGTAACATAGTAACATAGTTAGTAAGGCCAAAAAAAGACATTTGTCCATCCAGTTCAGCCTATATTCCTATATTCCATCATAATAAATCCCCAGATCTACATCCTTCTACAGAACCTAATAATTGTATGATACAATATTGTTCTGCTCCAGGAAGACATCCAGGCCTCTCTTGAACCCCTCGACTGAGTTCGCCATCACCACCTCCTCAGGCAAGCAATTCCAGATTCTCACTGCCCTAACAGTAAAGAATCCTCTTCTATGTTGGTGGAAAAACCTTCTCTCCTCCAGACGCAAAGAATGCCCCCTTGTGCCCGTCACCTTCCTTGGTATAAACAGATCCTCAGCGAGATATTTGTATTGTCCCCTTATATACTTATACATGGTTATTAGATCGCCCCTCAGTCGTCTTTTTTCTAGACTAAATAATCCTAATTTCGCTAATCTATCTGGGTATTGTAGTTCTCCCATCCCCTTTATTAACTTTGTTGCCCTCCTTTGTACTCTCTCTAGTTCCATTATATCCTTCCTGAGCACCGGTGCCCAAAACTGGACACAGTACTCCATGTGCGGTCTAACTAGGGATTTGTACAGAGGCAGTATAATGCTCTCATCATGTGTATCCAGACCTCTTTTAATGCACCCCATGATCCTGTTTGCCTTGGCAGCTGCTGCCTGGCACTGGCTGCTCCAGGTAAGTTTATCATTAACTAGGATCCCCAAGTCCTTCTCCCTGTCAGATTTACCCAGTGGTTTCCCGTTCAGTGTGTAATGGTGATATTGATTCCTTCTTCCCATGTGTATAACCTTACATTTATCATTGTTAAACCTCATCTGCCACCTTTCAGCCCAAGTTTCCAACTTATCCAGATCCATCTGTAGCAGAATACTATCTTCTCTTGTATTAACTGCTTTACATAGTTTTGTATTATCTGCAAATATCAATATTTTACTGTGTAAACCTTCTACCTGATCATTAATGAATATGTTGAAGAGAACAGGTCCCAATACCGACCCCTGCGGTACCCCACTGGTCACAGCGACCCAGTTAGAGACTATACCATTTATAACCACCCTCTGCTTTCTATCACTAAGCCAGTTACTAACCCATTTACACACATTTTCCCCCAGATCAAGCATTCTCATTTTGTGTACCAACCTCTTGTGCGGCACGGTATCAAACACTTTGGAAAAATCGAGATATACCACGTCCAATGACTCACCGTGGTCTAGCCTATAGCTTACCTCTTCATAAAAACTGATTAGATTGGTTTGACATGAGCGATTTCTCATAAACCCATGCTGATATGGAGTTAAACAGTTATTCTCATTGAGATAATCCAGAATAACATCCTTCAGAAACCCTTCAAATATTTTACCAACAGTAGAGGTTAGACTTACTGGCCTATAATTTCCAGGTTCACTTTTAGAGCCCTTTTTGAATATTGGCACCACATTTGCTATGCGCCAGTCCTGCGGAACAGACCCCGTCGCTATAGAGTCCCTAAAAATAAGAAATAATGGTTTATCTATTACATTACTTAGTTCTCTTAGTACTCGTGGGTGTATGCCATCCGGACCCGGAGATTTATCTATTTTAATCTTATTTAGCCGGTTTCGCACCTCTTCTTGGGTTAGATTGGTGACCCTTAATATAGGGTTTTCATTGTTTCTTGGGATTTCACCTAGCATTTCATTTTCCACCGTGAATACCGTGGAGAAGAAGGTGTTTAATATGATAGCCTTTTCCTCATCATCTACAATCATTCTTTCCTCACTATTTTTTAAGGGACCTACATTTTCAGTTTTTATTCTTTTACTATTGATATAGTTGAAGAACAGTTTGGGATTAGTTTTACTCTCCTTAGCAATGTGCTTCTCTGTTTCCTTTTTGGCAGCTTTAATTAGTTTTTTAGATAAAGTATTTTTCTCCCTATAGTTTTTTAGAGCTTCAATGGTGCCATCCTGCTTTAGTAGTACAAATGCTTTCTTTTTACTGTTAATTGCCTGTCTTACTTCTTTGTTTAGCCACATTGGGTTTTTCCTATTTCTAGTCCTTTTATTCCCACAAGGTATAAACCGCTTACAGTGCCTATTTAGGATGTTCTTAAACATTTTCCATTTATTATCTGTATTCTTATTTCTGAGGATATTGTCCCAGTCTACCAGATTAAGGGCATCTCTAAGCTGGTCAAACTTTGCCTTCCTAAAGTTCAGTGTTTTTGTGACTCCCTGACAAGTCCCCCTAGTGAAAGACAGGTGAAACTGTACAATATTGTGGTCGCTATTTCCTAGATGCCCGACCACCTGCAGATTTGTTATTCTGTCAGGTCTATTAGATAGTATTAGGTCTAAAAGTGCTGCTCCTCTGGTTGGATTCTGCACCAATTGTGAAAGATAATTTTTCTTGGTTATTAGCAGAAACCTGTTGCCTTTATGGGTTTCACAGGTTTCTGTTTCCCAGTTAATATCCGGGTAGTTAAAGTCCCCCATAACCAGGACCTCATTATGGGTTGCAGCTTCATCTATCTGCTTTAGAAGTAGACTTTCCATGATTTCTGTTATATTTGGGGGTTTGTAACAGACCCCAATGAGAATTTTGTTACCATTTTTCCCTCCATGAATTTCGACCCATATGGACTCGACATCCTCATTACCTTCGCTAATATCCTCCCTTAAAGTGGACTTTAGACAAGACTTTACATAGAGACAAACCCCTCCTCCTCTCCGATTTTTACGATCCTTTCTAAACAGACTGTAACCCTGTAAGTTAACTGCCCAGTCATAGCTTTCATCTAACCATGTCTCGGTTATTCCCACTATGTCAAAGTTACTTGTAGATATTTCTGCTTCTAGTTCTTCCATCTTGTTTGTCAGGCTTCTGGCATTTGCGAGCATGCAGTTTAGAGGATTTTGTTTTGTTCCAATCTCCTCGCTGTGGATTGTTTTAGAAATGTTCTTACCTCCCTTCTGAGTATGTTTTCCTGGGTCTTCTTTGTTCGAGTCTAATGTTTTTCTTCCCGTCCCCTCTTCTTCTAGTTTAACGCCCTCCTGATGAGTGTAGCGAGTCTGTGTGTTTCCCAGGTTTGTTGAGGTGTAGTCCATCTCTGGCGAGGGAATGTGCTGTTCACGGAGTGATGTTTAACTCAGTGTGTGCAAGCAATCGCTCGCTGTGTGTTCCATCATTGTTCACACTAACTGCAGTTTTACATCTCTGCATGGCGGACCCAGGTGTGCGATTGCACTTCTCTATTAAATTTATTTAGTGTAATCTGCCATCCCTAAGCATATACTAGCACCAGGGTCTGGCTAACAATGGCCGATGAGCAGAGTCTACAGTGATACATCCAGCAGCTGGAGGGCAGGTTGTCCGCTTTTGAGCGGGTGAATTCAGCAGTGGATGTTACCGCAGTAGCAGCACGAGTAGACAGCGAGGCTGCCACCAGGCTTTCTGCTGCACCCCCTGTTCCATCTTTTTCGCATTTCCCGCTACCCGATAAGTTCTTGGGAGACAGCAAGGCTTACAGGGGATTTATGAACCAGTGCGCTATTCAGTTTGAGCTACTTGTTTCTAGTTTCTCATCTGAACAGGCCAAAGTGGGATTTGTGGTCTCTTTATTGACGGACAGGGCGCTGGAATGGGCGATGCCACTGTGGAAGAGTAATGACAAAATGGTTTGGAGCACCTCTAGCATTCTGTGAGTTCTGAAACAGGTCTTTTGGGGACCTAATGTTACCCATGATGCTGAGCTTCAACTCTTGGTGTTAACTCAGGACTCTTCCATGGTCAGCCAGTTCGCCATCCAGTTTCGGACTACTGCAACCGAGCTGGAGTGATCAGATAATGTTCTGATCTCTGTATTATGAAGGGGCATTGCTGACCATGTAAAGAATGCTCTGGCCACTAGGCAGATTCCTACTGCACTGGAGTACTTACTAACAGTGTTCACTCGCATTGATCTTCGGCATGCCGAACGTAGATTGTAGCAAGCTCAGCGTAGGGAAAGGATTCAGTTAGCCCCAAATTTTTCCAATCCATTTGAATCTCTGGCCTACGAGTCTGTTTAGTCCATGGAGGTATATCGAGCGGAAGCTAGGTCCCATTCCATTCGTCCATGCCTGATCTGCTATGTTTGTAGACAGGCTGGTCATTACTCTAGTAAGTGTCCCAAGCGGCATTGAAACGACCGTGTCTAGAGGCTATCGGAGGAGGCTCACTAGACATGGCAGAGGTATCCTCCAAATTAACCTGTAAGGTGACTCTGTCCTATGGGTCGACCTCTCACCCTATGGAGACATGCGTGGATTCCGGTGCTGATGGTATTTTTATGTCTTCCACCTTTGTTCAACGGCACACAATACCCCTAGTGATGTTCACTAAGCCAGTTACCATCCAGGTGGTTAATGGTTCCACGCTATCCTCTCAAATCATTCATCAGACTATTCCACTTAGGGTACCATCTCACAGTGGCACTTTGATCGCTACGACGGCACGATTCATGACGTTCCAGCGATATCCATACGATATCGCTGTGTCTGACACGCAGCAGCGATCAGGGACCCCACTGAGAATCGTATGTTGTAGCAGGTCATTTGGAACTTTCTTTCGTCGCTGGATCTCCCGCTGTCATCGTTGGATCGGTGTGTGTGACACCGATCCAACGATGCATTCGCTTGTAACCAGGGTAAACATCGGGTTACTAAGCGCAGGGCCGCGCTTAGTAACCCGATGTTTACCCTGGCTACCATCGTAAATGTAAAAAAACCCAAACAGTACATACTCACATTCCAGTGTCCGTCAGGTCCCTTGCCGTCTGCTTCCCGCACTGACTGACTGCCGGCCGTAAAGTGAAAGCACAGCACAGCGGTAACGTAACCGCTGTGCTCTGCTTTCACTTTACGGCATGCAGTCAGTCAGTGCGGGAAGCAGACAGCAAGGGACCTGACGGACACTGGAATGTGAGTATGTACTGTTTTTTTTTTTTTACATTTACGATGGTAACAAGGGTAAACATTGGGTTACTAAGCGCGGCCCTGCGATTAGTAACCCGATATTTACCCTGGTTACCCGGGGACTTCGGCATCGTTGGTCGCTGGAGAGCTGTCTGTGTGACAGCTCCCCAGCGACCACACAACGACTTACCAATGATCACGGCCAGGTCGTATCGCTGGTCGTGATCGTTGGTAAATCGTTTTGTGAGACGGTACCCTTACTCTCGTATTTGCTCCAAAACATCTGGAAATAATCTCTTTGTTTGTCATCCTTGGTTGTGTTGCCACTCACCTCACATTGATTGAGCTACTGGGAGCATATTGGGATGGAGTAAGTCATGTAAGGGACAGTGTTTTAGGGAACAAGTATAGGTTGGGTAGTCTGAGGTCACTTCAGATCTAATTTCACTTTTGAAGCACTACTGGCAATATGCAGAAGTGTTTTCTAAAAAGGCCGCAGAGACTCTTCCCCCTCAGCGCCCTTACGACTGCCCCATAGACCTCATTCCGGGGGCAGAGCCTCCTCGCGGGCATGTTTACCCTTTATCCCTTTCAAAGACTGAGGCTATGTCGGAGTATGTCAAGGAAAATCTGGCGAGGGGGTTTATTAGGAACTCGGTGTCTCCTGCTGGGGCTGGGTTCTTCTTTATCCAGAAGAACGGGGAACTTCATCCTTAAATTGAATCTGCATGACGCCTATAACTTAATACGTATTCAAGAGGGAGACTAATGGAAGACTGCGTTTAATACTCGGGACGGACATTATTTATGAGTACTTGGTAATGCCGTTCTGTCTCTGTAACGCTCCGGCCATCTTCCAAGATTTAATCAATGGCATTTTCAGGGAGATATTATCCACATCCATAGTCATCTACCTGAATGACATACTTATTTTTTCTCCCGATTTGGATTCTCACCATAATAATGTGGCCAGAGTCTTTGAACTCTTGCACACCAATGCTCTACGCCAAACTAGAGAAGTGTGTGTTTGAGCAGGAGTCCCTACCATTCCTTGGGTACACCATTTCAGCCAAAGCAATGGCTATGGATCCTGCCAAGATGGAATCGGTGTTGAACTGGCAGGAGCCACATTCTCTTAAAGCGGTGCAGCGCTTTATGGGGTTTATTAACTACTACCGCCAGTTCATCCCACACTTCTCTACTCTGGCAGCTCCATTGGTAGCCCTCACCAAGAAGGGAGCTAACCCTAAGCAATGGACTGAAGAGGTCTCTAAGGCCTTTACTTCCTTGATGTCTCACTTCACAAGGGCCCCTGTGCTACATAGGCCAGACGTGAATAAGCCTTTCATCCTGGAGGTGGATGCCTCTTCCGTTGGTGCGGGAGCTGTCTTATATCAGAAGGATGCTCACGGATGGAAAAATCTGTGTTTCTTTTTCTCTAAGACCTTCTTACCAGTGGAGAGGAATTATTCAAATGGGGACAGGGAGTTACTGGCAATGAAGTTGGCCTTCTCGGTGTGAAGATTTCTCCTAGAGGGAGCTCTGCATCCTTTCCATGTATTTACAGAAAACAAAAATCTGCAGATGGCCCAACTTCTGAATTCTCGCCATTCCAGGTGGTCCTTATTCTTCTCCCAATTTAATTTTACTATTCATTTTCTCTGTGGGGAGAAGATTTTGCATGCTGACCCCTATCCCATTACGTTGTCTCATCCGAAGAAGGGGCTGAGCCACAGCTAATTGTCCCTTCAGAGTGTCTTCTAACAGTGGCCCGGTCTCGCTCTAGCAGGTGCCTCCATGTAAATCTTTTGATCCAGCTAACCTGCAGCCGGAGATTTTCTCTTGGGCTCACGCTTCTTTGTTAGATGGGCATTTCGGCATCAGGAGGACCACTGAGCTATTGTCGAGGTCTTATTGGTGGCCGCGGATGGCGTGTGACGTGATGGACTATGTTCAAGCTTGTGTTTCTTGTGCCAGGAATTGGCCTTCCAGCCTGAGATCCATGGGCTTGCTTCATACCTTGCCAGCGGCAGATAGGCCCTCGGAGACGGTTGGAATGGTCTTTATTGTGGACCTGCCCAAGTCCCGTAACAAGTCATTTGGGTAGTCACTAACCATTTCTCCAAGATGGTACACCTGGTCCCCAGTACTTTTCGTGAAGCATATTTTCTGCCTTTGCGGGATGCCTGACAAGATTGTCATTGACCGGGCTCCCCAGTTCGCCTCTCGGTTCGGAGAGAGCTTTGTCAGTTGCTCAGTATTGAGCTCGATCTCTCTACCGCGTATCATCCCGAGACAAATAGGCTGGTGGAGAGGGCCAATCAGATTCTGGTCACATACCTCCGGTATTTTGTCTCTGCCAAGCATGACAACTGGGCATCCTTACTGCCTTGGGCTGAGTTTGCTCTAACTAACGCAGTCTTTGATTCCACAGGGCAGACGCCATTCCTCCTTAACTACGGTTAGCATCCGCATGTTCCTGTGCCCATGCCCATCTCGTCTTCCGACCCTGTGGGGATGGATTGGGCATTGGAGGCTCACAACATCTGGGGCTGCATGCAGGATGCCATTAGGGTTTCTAAGGAGAGAATGAGGATCTCTGCTGACACTTATCGTTGCCCCTCTCTGATCTTTGCCCCTAACAATTTAGTGTGGCTCTCGGCTTGTAACATCAGGCTACATGTGGAGTCCACTAAATTTGCTCCCCACTATCTAGGACCTTTCAAGGTCCTGGAACAGGTGAACCTGGTGGTCTATCATTTCAGCCTTCCACCACATCTAAACATTACTGACACCTTCCAATTGTCTTTGCTGAAACCAACATATATGACCCGGTCTTCAGGGACTCCTACCGGGAGCTCGGTTACGTCCCTAGATGATTTTGAGGTCAATGCCATTGTCGGCTCCAAGGTGGTGCATGTCAAAACATTTTTTTTTTGTGAACTGGAAGGGTCATGGGCCTGAGGATAGGACCTAGGAGCCTATTCGTGCCCCCCAGCTTATTGTGGCTTTTGAGTGTAGCTAATGTCACTGGTGGGGGATGCTAGCGGGGCAGGTAATGTTAGGTGCCTGGATTCTCCCACTGCCCAAGGTATATCCCAAGCCTTTCCGGCATCAGCAGTCTCCCATTTAGCTTTGGCCACTGCAGGTGCTGCTGAGCATAGACTTTGGTCTCAGCGTCTTGCTCAGGCTCATGCTGTTCGTCTAATTAGTGCTGGCTCTTCAGTCAAGCCTATGGTAACCAGCTGTAGGCAGCGACAAGTGATCACTCTGGAGACTATGCCCCGAAATCACCCAACTGAGCATGCTTGTGATGTGGCAACATCTCATTGATGGTCGTCGTCAGTTGTTCTGGTGGTGTGGCAGCTCCATTTTGGTCCGTGAGCAAGGTCCTGTCCAACTGGACATATGAACATATAAACTCCCTCCTGAGGAAGACGGTATTTTTGTCGAAACGCGTTGTGGTTAAACTATACTTGGTGTTTGAGTCTCCTTCAGCGCTCCTGTGACAGATCTTTTTTCCTTTGTACCTGCTCCTGTCCTCACCTGGAGGTGTTCGGCTGGAGCTGCGGTGGTGCTTGACACCCTCCTTGTCCTTCTGGGCTGTTTTCTCAGCGCTCCCACGAGACCACCCGTATTGACCCTCAGAGGCTCAAGGGGGCGCTCTAGTATCAATATTTTTACGTGTGTGTATGAGACTTTGCAACAGTGTGGTCTTTATCAGCATGTGCTCAGGGTCAGCGGTAAGCCATTAGAATTCCGGTTCTCCAGAGAGGAGATTGTCTGAATGAATTCAAGGCTGGTACCTAGCCGTTAGAATTCTGGCAACTCCGGAGAGGAGATGGTTGAGTGCTTTAGCTGACTTTGTGTCCACTGTTTGCATCTTACCGCGTGTGCAGGCTTCGTTCCCCTGAGAGATTAACAGAGATCGTATCTAGCGTCATTTCAATTCCATACTGTGTGCGAGTGACACATTCTCTATAGCATAGCATCTATTTCATTACTGTGTGCGAGTGACACAGCTCTGTAGCAGAGCATCTATTTTGTTGCTGTGTGTGAGTGACACAGCTTTAAAGCAGAGCATATATTCCATTACTGAATGTGAGTGACACAGCTTCATGTGCTGTTCACTGTGTGATGTTTAACTCAGTGTGTGCAAGCAATCGCTCACTGTGTGTTCCGTCATTGTTCACACTAGCTGCAGTTTTACATCTCTGCATGGTGGAGCCTGGGTTGAGATTGCACTTCTCTATTAAATTTAGTTTTTGCAATCCGTCAACCCTAACAGTATACTAGCACCAGGGTCTGGCTAGCAATGGCGGATGAGCAGCGTCTACAGAGGTACATCCAGCAGCAGAAGGGCAGGTTGTCTGCTCTTGAGCAATGGATTTTACCACAGTTGCTGCACGAGCAGCCAGCGAGGCTGTCACCAGGGTTTCTGCTGCACCTCCTGTTCCATCTTTCCCACTACCTGTTAAGTACTCAGGAGACAAGGTTTGCAGGGGATTCGTGAACCACTGCACTATTCAGTAGGAGCTACTGGTTTCTCATTTCTCATCTGAGCAGGCCAAAGTGAGATTTGTGGTGTCTTTATTGACGGACAGGGCATTGGAGTGGGTCACACCACTGTGGAAGCACAATGACCAGGTGATTCAGAGCACCGTTAGCTTTCTGTGCACTCTGAAACAGGTCTTTTTGGGACTTCGTATTACACATGACATGGCGCTCCAACTTTTGGCTTTAACTCAGGGCTCTTCCATGGTCAGCCAGTTTGCCATCCAGTTTCGGACTACTGCAACTGAGCTGGAGTGGTCTGATAAGGTTCTCATCCCCGTATTTTGGAGGGGCCTTGCTGACCATGTAAAGGATGCTCTGGCCACTAGGGAGATTCCTACTACACTGGAGGACTTACAGTGTCCACTCGCATCGATCTTTGGCATGCAGATCGAAGATTGGAGCGAGCTCAGTGTAGGCAAAGGATTCAGTTAGCCCCAAATTTTTCCAATCCTTTAGAATTTCCGGCTCAGACTAGCGAGTTTGTGGAGTCCATGGAGGTATCTCGAGTGGAAGCTAGGTCCTGTTCCATTTGTACACGCCCGATCTGCTAAGTTTGTAGGCAGGTGGGTCATTACACTAGTAAGGGGCTGAGGGTAATTTTATGTCTTCCACCTTCGTTCACCGACACGCAATACCCCAGTGATGCTCACTAAGACAGTTACCATCCGGGTGGTTAATGGTTCAGTGCTATCCTCTCAAATCACTCATCAGACTATTCCACTTACTCTCCTATTTGCTCCAAAACATCAGGAGATAATTAGTGATGAGGGAATATACTAGTTACTCGAGATTTCCCGAGCACGCTCGGGTGTCCTCCGAGTATTTTTTGTGCTTGGAGACTTAGTTTTCTTCGCCACAGCTGAATGATTTACAGCTATTAGCCAGGCTGACTACATGTGGGGATTCCCTAGCAACCAGGCAACCCCCACATGTACTTAGCCTGGCTAAAAGCTGTAAATCATTCAGCTGATGTGATGAAAACTAAATCTCCGAGCACTAAAAAATACTCGGAGGACACCCGAGCATGCTTGGGAAATCTCGAGTACTGAGTATGTTCGCTCATCACTAGAGATAATCTCTTTTGTTGTTTTAGCTATTTTCATTTCTTACTATTTGGTGATCTGTGTAAAATGTCTGTGATATTATCTAACACTACAAAAAAAGTGTTGAAAAAATTGGCTAGATTACAATTTTCATCCATTCACTATTCCGTAGTCTGGAGTGCATCTCCTATAATAAGAAAAAACTGAAAAATCAACAAAAATTTTTGCAGTCTTAAAATTTCTCTGTCATTCACTTGTTCTGTGATATCTAAGACTCCAAAAAAGGTGTTAAAAAATTAGCTGCAATACCTTGCTCACTCATACACTATTCCTTGGTCTGGGGTAAATTTCTGTGATATTATCTAACACTCCAACAAAATGTTAACAAATTTGCTGGACTACGGTTGTCATCCATACATGATTTTGTGGCATGGGATACATTTTCTGTGATCTTTAAAACAGAAAAAAGCATTAGAATGTTTGGCAGGGTTACATTTCTCAGCCATACAGTGTTACGTGGTCTGGGTACATTTTTGGTATGTATAAAACTGAGAAAAAGAGTTTAAAACTTTTGTAGGGTTACAGTTCTCAGCCATACAGTATTATGTAGTCAGGGGTACATTTCTGTGATATTTAACAAAAGTGTTACAATTTTTTATTGTATTCAATTAGCCCTACATACAGTGTAACATGCTTAGTGGGCGACAAAGATGGCAGAAGCACGCTAGACTCCCGAGGGAGTGACTGGAGGAATATCGGAGCTAGAACAAGCTAGTGCAACAACAGACATGGCTGGATCCTTTGTTCCTGATCCTGCCGATATCCTGAACCCACCAAAGTCTAAATCCAGGCCACATCCAGGGGTTCTTCTGGACTGCAGAGCCAGGATTCAGGAACTGGTGAGCGTTCGGTAGGAGTTACTTATGACCATCAGAAGAGAAAAGGGTGCATTGAAGAGTTTGTGAGCCCATTTTAGATCTTGTTTAGCCATCGGGCAGTAGATGCAGAACACTTGCCTTGAAGGCTGCAAGAGCTGACAGCTGGAATTAGGGTCAAGTTCCTCAAAGTGGAGGGGCAACATCACTGGCATGCAGTGAGTGTGATCCCAGAAGGAAGGGAGAATGATGAACCCTTCTTGAGGATTGAATAGGCCTGGGAGCAGCTCCTTGAGGCTGCTTGAGACAGGGCTAGTACAACTCCAGAGAGATCTTACTTTCCTTGGCGTTCACCACCTCCTATGCATGAGTAACTGATGGTAAAGTTGACACAGGGGGTTGTTGCTCATTTCTATATGTTGGGGGCTTTGACACTACTTGAAACTGGAAGTAAAAGATCAAAGTTTAGATGAGAATTTTAATCAAATTAGTGAACATGAACTCCCTTAAAAGTCATTTTAATTACTAAATTTAAAAAACACCTTCCCAGTGATAATATTAGCAAAAAATAGCCAAGATAGAAAATTGAGCAAAGGTCTAGCACATACCCTACGTTAAAACTATCTGTATCCTGCCTTACTGTGGAGGTTGGCACCCTAAATATATGATTGTGGCGCCCCCACTCACCGTGGACTATCCCTCACTGCCCTCACCCTGTATTAAATTTGGGAAACAATATATGTAAAGAACAGAGATGAAGAAAGCAAAAAAAATGGTCAAATTTAACCCCTTAGTGACAGAGCCAATTTGGTACTTAATGACCGAGCCAATTTTTACAATTCTGACCACTGTCACTTTATGAGGTTATAACTCTGGAACGCTTTAAAGGATCCCGCTGATTCTGAGACTGATTTTTCGTGACATATTATACTTCATGTTAGTGGTAACATTTATTTGATATTACTTGCGATTATTTATGAAAAAAATTGAAATATGGCGAAAATTTTTAAAATTTTGCAATTTTCAAACTTTGTATTTTTATGCCCTTAAATCAGAGAGATATGTCACAAAAAGTAGTTAATAAATAACATTTCCCACATGTCTACTTTACATCAGCACAATTTTGGAAACAATTTTTTTTTTGTTAGGGAGTTATAAGGGTTAAAAGTTGACCAGCAATTTCTCATTTTTACAACACCATTTTTTTTTAGGGACCACATCACATTTGAATTCATTTTGAGGGGTCTATATGATAGAAAATAATGAAGTGTGACACCATTCTAAAAACTGCACCCCTCAGGGTTCTCAAAACCACATTCAAGAAGTTTATTAACTCTTTATGTGCTTCACAGGAACTGAAACAATGTGGAAGGAAAAAATAAACATTTAACTTTTTTTGCAAACATTTTAATTCAGAACCATCTTTTTTATTTTCACATGTGTAAAAACAGAAATGTAACCATAAATTTTGTTATGCAATTTCTCCTGAACACGCAAATACCCCAAATGTGGGGGTAAACCACTTTGTGGGCGCGCCGCAGAGCTTGGAAGTGAAGGAGCGCCGTTTTACTTTTTCCATGCAGAATTGGCTGGAATTGAGATTGGACGCCATGTCACGTTTAGAGAGCCCCTGATGTGCCTAAACAGTGGAAACCCCCCACAAGTGACACCATTTTGGAAACTAGACCCCTTAAAGAACTTATCTAAATGTGTGGTGAGCACTTTAAACCCCCAAATGCTTCACAAAAGTTTATAACGTAGAGCCGTGAAAATAAAAAAATCACATTTTTTCTACAAAAATGATATTTTTGCCCCCAAATTTTTATTTTCACAAGGGTAACAGGAGAAATTAGACCACAAAAGTTGTTGTGAAATTTCTCCTGAGTACGTCAATACTCCATATGTGGGGGTAAACCACTGTTTGGGCGCACCGCAGAGCTTGGAAGAGAAGGAGTGCCGTTTTACTTTTTCAAAGTAGAATTGGCTGGAATTGAGATCGGACGCCATGTCGCGTTTGGAGAGCCCCTGATGTGCCTAATCAGTAGAAACCCTCCACAATTGACCCCATTTTGGAAACTAGACCCACCATGGAACTTATCTAGATGTGTGGTGAGAACTTTAAATGCCCAAGTGCTTCACAGAAGTTTAGAATGCAGAGTCGTGAAAATGAAAAATATTTTTTTTCTCCACAAAAAAGATATTTTAGCCCCCAAGTTTTTATTTTCACAAGGGTAACAGGAGAAATTGGACCACTAAAGTTGTTTTCCAATTTATACCAAGTACGCTGATGCCCATATGTGGGGGTAAACCACTGTTTGGGCGCAAGGCAGAGCTCGGAAGGGAAGGAGCGCCGTTTTGGAATGCAGACTTAGATAGAATGGTCTGTGGGCGTTATGTTGCGTTTGCAGAGCCCCTGATGTACCTAAACAGTAGAAATCCCCCACAAGTGACCCCATTTTGGAAACTAGACCCCCCAAGGAACTTATATAGATGTGTGGTGAGAACTTCGAATGCCCAAGTGCTTCACAGAAGTTTATAATGCAGAGTCGTGAAAATAAAAAATATTTTTTTTTTCCACAAAAAAGATTTTGTAGCCCCCAAGTTTTTATTTTCACAAGAGTAACAGGAGAAATTGGACCCCAAAAGTTGTTGTCCAATTTATCCCAAGTACACTGATGCCCAATATGTTTGGATAACCCACTGTTTGGGCGCACGGCAGAGCTCAGAAGGGAGGGAGCACCATTTGACTTTTTGAGCGCAAAATTGGCTGTCCCCCCTGATGTACCTAAACAGTGGAAACCCCGAATTCTAACTCCAACCCTAACCCCAACACACCCCTAACCCTAACCCCAACACGATCCATAATCCTAATCACAACCCTAACGATAATCACAACCCTTACCCCAAAACAACCCTAATGTCAACCCTAACCATAACCCTAATCAAAACCCTAAATCCAACACACCCCTAATCCTAATCTTAACCCTAACCTCAAACCTAACCCTAATCCCAATACACCCCTAATCCCAACCCTAACCTTAACCCTAATCCCAAACCTATCCCTAATCCCAAGCGTAACCCTAATGCCAACCCTAACCCTAATACCAACCCTAATCCAAACCCTAACCCTAATCCCAACTCTAGCCCTAACTTTAGCCGCAACCCTAGCCCTAACTTTAGCCGCAACCCTAGCCCTAACCCTAACCCTAAATTTAGCCCCAACCCTAACCCTAGCCCTAACTTTAGCTCCAACCCTAACTCTAACTTTAGCCCCAACCCTAACCCTAGCCCTAAGGCTACTTTCACACTCGCGTCGTTTGGCATCTGTCGCAATCCGTTGTTTTGGACAAAAAACGGATCCTGCAAATGTGCCCGCAGGATGCGTTTTTTACCCTTAGACTTGTATTGCCGACGGATCGCGACGTGCACTGGATCAGTTGTGTTTTGGCGGACCGTCGGCACAAAAAAAAATTCAATGTAACGTTTTTTTGTACGTCGCGTCTGCCATTTCCGACCGCGCATGCGTGGCCGTAACTCCGCCCCCTCCTCCCCAGGACATAGATTGGGCAGCGGATGCATTGAAAAACTGCATCCGCTGTCCACGTTGTGCACAATTTTCACAACGTGCGTCGGTATGTCGGGCCGACACATTGCAGGAGGACCCAGGGACATCGGTGAGTATAATAGGGTCCCCGAATCCCCCTATTTCTCTGTCCTCTGATGTGCGATCACATCAGAGGACAGAGAATTACCGATCGCTTTTTTTTTTTTTGCGACAGCCTGTAAACAGTTAATTACCGGCGATCGCAAAACAGGGGTCGGTAAAAAAAACCCCGAATCATGTTCTCTGGGGTCTCGGCTACCCCCGGCAGCCAAGACCCCGGAGAAAATCGGACTCTGGGGGGCGCTATTTACTTTTTCCACAGCGCTGTTAATTAACGGCGCTGTGGTTTAAGTACCCTTAGCGGCCGCCGTTAAAAGGCGTATCGGCGGTCGTTAAGGGGTTAAAAAAAATATCATAATACAACAATCAAAACCAAAACAATAAACAGCCTCATGAGAGAAGTAACCATTGAGTATCACCCTGAACATTTAATTCAATCAGTTGTTGACACAAATAAGATGCATATATGGCCTCAATGACAGTCCTATAATCTTTGAATTTGATAGAGCATAGCCCAATAGCTCAGTAAATCTGCCTGGTATGTCCTAGACCACTTGATGTAAATAAATACAAAATAAAAAATAACACACAAATAACAAAATATCCTCCTATATTGCATCCAATCAGTATCAAGATATATATAGAAACTACTCATCAAGTATAGGATGTGCCCCTACGCGTTTACCTGCTTTACGGTTCATCAGGAGGCCTTAAAGATGTCAATGATACAGATGCCAGATGACATAATGTATAGATAGCATATCCAGTGGTCACACACAGGTGGAATTATATACCCCGCTGATAACGCTGCTATAATAAGCACATAACATGGATAGACATGAAACCGGGTCACTTACAGCCCAGGCACCTGGGAATTGGGCTCCAGAAAGCAGATGGAGGCAGTCCCTCCAGCCTCAAGAGAAAGAAGAAGAAGATGCGGTCACCTGAAGAGGATTACTGTATTACCCTGCTTTTATTTTTTCCTTACTTTGTACTTTGTGCAAAGCCTTGATGAGTGTAGGAGTACAGCAAGTACACTTTTAAAATATTGTAATGAGGCCTATCATTTGTTGGACTTCAGGGGTCTATAGATGACCAACTGTCCTTATATTTTGCTCCTGGCTTTGTACTTTGTGCAAACATAATTTTGTCATGAATAAGGCATATTTGGATTCGTGACCGGAAACACCAGAGAAATGTGATAAAATCAGGAAAAATTGGTAACATTCAGTAAAAAATGCGGGAAAATATTTGCGTTGCCACTAAAGTATTTTCAGCACTTTGGCTATGATAAAGGTGGTGTATCATGAGCATGGGGCACGTGTTTGATGTGGGGAGGGGGTTTTGCAAAGCTCAGAGGCATGGCGTGCTTGTAAACAGCAATTTTTTTTGCTAACTATATGTTTGCACATTGCAGGTAGACAATCAGGGGGCAGCAAACAGCCACAATGTCCTGATACAACCGCTTGTGTCATTGGCTGCTGAAATCACATGTCCCTCTCCATATAAAGAGTGGACATCTTGTTTTAGTGCCATTTTGACACTGTAAGGGTACGTTCACACAGGACTTTTTTGCTGCGTATTTTTGCTGCGTTTTTTTATGCTAATTTTCAGCTGCTTTTTACAGTACCAGCAAAGCCTATGAGATTTCAGAAATCTCATGCACACACATTGGGTTTTTGTTTGATCAGTATTTTCTGCTTTGCTGCGTTTTTTGGACATAGGGCATGTCACTTCTTCCAGCGTTTTTGCTGCGTTTTTGCAGCGTTTTTTCACCCATTGACTTGAATGGGTGATGGAAAAAACGCTGCAAAAACGCTGCAAAAACGCATGTAGCATTATTTGCTGCGTTTTTTGTGCAGAAAAATCATGGCCAGCAGGAAGTGATCTCACAGCCAAGAGCTTAGGGGTGTGGTTAGTGAGGTGTGAAGAGCCATTGTGAGCCATTGTGAGGTGTGAAGAGCCATTGTGAGGTGTCCTGATTGTGATCTATTGTGAGGGAGTTCCTGGTACTGAGGTGTGAAGAGCCATTGTGAGCCATTGTGAGGTGTGAAGAGCCATTGTGATGTGTCTTGATTGTGATCTATTGTGAGGGAGTTCCTGGTAGTGAGGTATGAAGAGCCATTGTGAGTCATTGTGAGGTGTGAAGAGCCATTGTGAGGTGTCCTGTCACAAAAAACGCATCTATTATAAGCAGCTGAAAATTGACATAAAAAACGCAGCAAAAATACGCAGCAAAAATACGCAGCTAAAAAGTCCTGTGTGAACTTACCCAAAAAACGCACCAAATACGCACCAAAAAAACGCACCTAAATTAGCATAAAAATACGCAGCAAAAAAGTCCTGTGTGAACTTACCCTAACAGTTAATAGAGGCAGCTCCTGTTGCTGGCAGTGTTAGCAGCTAGATTTTAGGTAGTTAGCTAGGCGGTTGTTTAGTAGTCAGATAGTTTAGATAGCTAGTGTCTAGTGTGGCTGTGATATCAACCTTCCAGCATTTTTTTTGTGCCATTACCAAGGTCCATAATGAATAAATAACTTGGCACTCAACTGATGATAGGTGGTGATATAAAGAAATGAATATTTATTACTTGAATAGCAGTCCAGTTTAAACGTTTCGGTCAAACATTAGACCATCTTCAGTACTGTAAAACAAGGTAGAAGGTGTATATAAACTTGTTGAGAATTTAAATCTCACTTTTTTGGGGGGAGACTGACCCAAAACTCAGGCCCTGTGCATAAAACATCACAATGTAAGTGGCAGAAAGTGGCTGGCTGACATACGACAAACTAACAGGACTGAAGTATATCCACTTTGCGAGAATTTGAATCTCACTTTTTTTTTTTTTTGGAGACTGAACCAAAACTCAGGCCTAGTGTATAAAACAACACAATGTAAGTGGCAGAAAGTGGCTGGAAGATATATGAAAAAATACAAGGACTGTAGTACAATATAAATCTCCCTACAATGATCTCAGGACAAGTATGGCAGCAATAAAAAGGACTGCTGCACACAAAAGTGTGGACAAATAAACAAGATAACTGTGCAGAAAGGAGCAACAAGATTTTTGCTTTTAAAAAAGCAGTTGGTTTGCACAGCAGTGTGCAAACAGCAATGCAGCTATCAGGGAGCCTTATAAGGCAGCCTAATAAGCTACAGAGCTGATGCACAAAAATCTAGCCTCCACTGTCCCTGCAAAAAAAAGGTGGTGTTGGACAGTGGAAATCGCTACAGCACAAGCAGTTTGGGGGTTAATCTTCCCTCCCTAACTATATCCCTTCTTCTGATGAAGCTGCAGCAACCTCTCCCTATGCTAAGATTGGCAGAAGTAAGATGGCGGTCGACGTTCATGCCCCTTTATAGCCAATCACTGTAATGCCCTTCTCTAAGATGGTGGGGACCGAGACCTATGTCATCACGCTGCCCACACTCTGCGTCCTCCTTCATTGGCTGAAAAATGGCGCTGAAAGCGTCATGCGAAACGCGACTTTTGCGCGCAGATTGGCGACCTCATGGCCAATCCCACACTAAGATCGGGTCGGGCTTCATGAAACCCGACTTTGCCAAAAGTCGCCAATTTTTGAATTTGTCCGATCCGTTTCGCTCAACCCTAATATACTGCACTATTTTGTAGACCCCCCAAAAAATACAGGCCACATATTTGGCAGTGTGGTATTTCCGTGACAGGCCTCATATATCTGTGTGCTTCAAGTTTGATCATTTTAGTTCGGTATTCCAGTGTTTTTCCTGTCTGTTACTTTAGTTATACACAGCACTATTTAGCAAACCTCAAAAAATATACAGGCCACATATTTGGCTGTAATAGCAGGAATCCCAAATACATATTGATAGACCGAGGAATTAACTTGCATGTCATGTACACCCCGGACTACCTATACCCGCTCCATGAAATTCATGTAGGAAATGGAGTACAAAGAGCATACACAAGGAATATAAATGTAAAAAGGTAACTTTATTAATCCAAATACAAAAGTTAAAAAAATCTT